>NC_142243.1:66514623-66830873 GCF_052056855.1 Sturnus vulgaris | reverse complement strand
AGAGTCATCTTCCTTGGTGGTGTGTGAACCAGCAGCCTTAAGTGTGGCTCAGGTCTGGCTCCCAGTTCTCCAGCCATATCTGGCTGCCGTGGAGATCCGGCTCATGCTCTTGAAGGAAATTGTTGTTCATCTGTTGCTGGTGTGTGCTTTCATTTCTGTGAGAGTCTAATTAGGTTCAGTGATTAGGAGTGCTAATAGGCATAACAATCCCACAGAAATTTACCTTTCAGAAAAAGAAGGGCAGCAAAAATGCCCAGCAAGGAAAGAAAAAAAGAGAGAAAAACTTAAAAAAACCCAAACAAAAAAAAATCCTAGCATTTTTTCTGCAAGATAAAATAAATAAATAAATAGCCACTATGCAAATGCCTCTACCTATCTATCAGAGATTGTTGTAAAGGCAAATTAGCTAATTGCTGCAAAGTGCTTTGAAAATGAAAAGGGATATATAAGAGGTGATTATTATTATTCACAACAATCTGGTAGGTGAAGGCATCTGTCTATTTTGCTTTTTATGTCCCCAGAGCTTTCCCAAAGCAACATTAGAAGAAAGGAAAAGACCTAAAATAGGAGAAGAACAATCCCAAAATGGAGAGAAAAGGCCTGTGACATTTGTGAATAATAAAAATAACAAGCTACAGATCAGTTTAAAAAATACCGTCAGGAGTTTAGGGTAAGAAAGCTACACTGAGGTGCATTTGAACTGATCTTAATGGATATGGAGATCATTAGCAGTGTGCTGATACTGCTGAACTGACACGGAAAATATTAATTTAAATAGGAATATCTTACATTAAGTCTATAACTGCATTAAGATGCAAATGAGTCAAGCTTCCATGTCCTATGCTTTGGCCCTTTTGGTACTAGGCAGAAAGTCTGTTTTGTGTCAAAACCCAAATTATAAAGGATAAAGTTTTTATCCCATCACAGGCTCTGATGCAATTCTGCAATCTAAAACGTTCAAGGATGATGTAATGAGAGCCATAATTTAGCCTACAACTAAATCACACATTTATCTCCAGAAGCTGTAGAATAGCATCCAGGCTTCTGAATACTTATGTGTTAACTCCCTTTGCACTGGCAAACCCCAGGGAGCTATTCTTGTGCTTATGCTAAGTGCATGCAAAAGTGCTAGCAAGATCACTACACTAATTTTCAGCATCAGAAAGTAAAATAATATCTATACTGAGGCAAGGCTCCTGATAAGTCTGTGAAATACAGCATTTCATAGCTGTGGATTTCATAGCTGTGGAAGAATTAACTCATTTTCCCCTTTTTTTTTTTCCTTCTTCTCAATTATCACTTGCTCTAGCTATGAATCACTTCAGAGCTCATTCCTTAAAGGTATCCAAAATTCCCTCAGGTGTTTTGACATAATTCTATTACATCTTATTTCTGTTTAATATTAAATTCTTTTTCTGCATGTTTAAATAAACCTGGAAACCTTTTTAGGGAGCACAGCTTAATGGGGAACTAAGAACATGCGCGCCGAATGTCACCATCTTACATATGTTTTATTATTAATGGTAATTCATGCAGAACCAGCCACTTCACAAGGAGAGACTAAACACTTACATAAAGCTAGGTGCTTCTCTCTGACCTTAATTTGTTTCTGTACTTGAACACTGGATTCCCTTTCAAAAAATAATTATTCCCATAAAGATTAAAAACCAATAACCCAGTCTCTTTCTGTGAGAAAAACAAATGCAGAGGCTTGAGTGGGAATGCTGGAAATACTTTCTTGGTGGCTCTACCAATAAACTACAGTGTAAGAGGCTTCTCCTGGGCCAGGATGTGTGTGTATTGAGAGAAGGGATATGGAGGATGGAGCCTGTTTATTCCCACATGTTTCATGGCATTTTCAGTCTTGTCTGTAAGACATTTTCTTACTGCTTCTTCTATTAGTTGACAGGGATGGCCTTCCAGTATGAAAAGCAGGCAGCTTCTGCTGTTTGATGTCTTCCACCCAGAGTGGAGAGATTGTGGGGTGTTCTCTCATTTCTGATGCAGTGGCCCATCTGTCCAGGAATGGGCACATCTTGGGCTTTGTCTTCTGCTTGCAAGAACTATGGACTCACAGGAACTTCTGGTAGCTCATAGTCTCTCCAAATTTGCCCAGAGAAGCAGGAATAGTAGAAGAAATAGGGACAGGTTAGCTGAGACAAGATTCACATCTCACCTCTTTAAAAGTTGGTGTTTGCTTGGGTGATTCACACTGCCTTCTGAGTGAGCAGTGAAAATGTTCTTTGGAGTGGTGCGTGGTGATTTCCACCCTGGTCACGAAGGACACATCGTTTCAAACAGACTGGGTTACACACACAGAAATTGAAGGTTTGGCAGTAAATCCAGATATGCCTTAACTGAAATATTTACATGTTTAACATTGCCATAAAATCTGGATATTATCAGTTCTTACAGTATTTCTCTCCCCTCCCACCTCTACTCTAGTTCTTTCCCAATTAATCAGTTAGCTGTCTGAGTCCAGGGACTGTAGGGAACTTGGTCAAGTCAGTGGCAAAGGAAAAGTATCCAAATAATAAGGCTGCATGGAGACTGTGTTTGCTCCATTTTTCCCTCTGCTTTTGGAAAACATGGATGTGTTTGCTGTGGGGAACAACTGCAAAAGGAAGAATGCTAAGTGACAAAGGTGCCAAAAAACAACAGGAAAGAAAAAGCAAGGATTCTTGGATTATAACAACCTTTCCATTAAAAAAAAAAAAATATATATAAATCACAATAATGCATGATGTCTTTTTGCTGTCCTTTGGTATTACATATCTGTTGGCATAAAAAAGAAAGCTGTGATATAAATCTGACGCTGCTTGTCAAGACACTGGAATATTATTCTAATAAGGCATCTACCATATCCTTTTCAGTATCCAAAGACATCCATCAAAGCCAAAGACTGGAAGGGATAGCTTTGACTTTATATTGCTAGGCACTGTTTTGAATGTTTTGGAGAAAATGTATTACTATTTTTTTGTCCTTTTTCAAGAATGAAAAAGAATTCAAAGCTGGAATTTGAACAGGAAAGAATCTGACATTTTGTGAGTACTGGAAGAAGTGCTGATAGATACATCTTGCATTTTCCATCCTATCTTTGACTGTGCAGAGTCACAGGTATCTGCTGTGAACATGAAGTGAGTATTTCTTGTCTAGCCAGCAATTAATGAGCAGTACAAGTTAATAGCATTGCACTGACATTTATATCTCCAAAACTTTGCCCTACCAAGTCTAACTACACACTTCGGGTGATAAGTAGGTTTTTATTGTGTGGGAAAAGAAAAAAAAAGGAAATTGGAGGGCTGAGCCAACACAGATGCACTAAGGACAGTGAGAACTCCCACTGAGGGATGCAGCATGAACAGCACAACCAAAAAGTCTTGTGTGGCAAGCAAGTCTTCATCTAAAATTCTTTGGAAAGTGAATAAACAGGATTAATTTCCCTGTCAATCACAGTTGAGCTGGGTTGCTGAGCCCCATAGCCCAGGTCCTCATTCCTCACCTGGTGTCTCTGGCTGCAAAGCTGAAGCAGCACACTGCTTCGTGCCTCTCTTTTCTCATCTGCAGGACTTGCATGCTACCAATGCACCTCACAATGACATTACGAGGCTAATTTAATCACAGCTCTATGGGCCTTCTGAGGCAGCTGGAGAAAAGGTGCTATAGCAGTCACTGTGCTTTTAGTTATCATTAGAAGTGGCATTTGAGTGCCAGCTGAGGGCTGCAGGAGCCGGATCCAGGCATCAGCTGTGGCTATCGGTCATAATGACCCAGATGATGAGAGTGGCTGAATGGGGAACAATTTTGGTGACCTGCAAAAGAGCTGCATTAAAAATGCAAACTCTTGTGCTGCCAGAATTTAATTCAGTGCCTGCAGAAACCAAAATCTTCTCACATCTTCTCAGAAAGAGGAAATTAATTAATTCTTTTTCTTCATAAGTGCTTTCGCTTTTGAACAAACAAGCCAAGAGAACAAATGAGACTGATAAAGTTTCTTGGAGGATCATGTTAGGAGGATAGAAGGTGACAGGGCGACAGGGAGGCTTCCCAACACCCAGGAAGGATATTTTGACTTTTCTTCTTCTGTGATCTCTTTACCCTTCTCCCACTCCTCTTGCTATTGTTGATAGCAGCACGCCAACAGCTCCGTGTCTCTGGCACAAAATCTTTAAGGTCATCTTGTGAAAGTGGGTGGCCATTCTATTCCACCCACTGCAGCCCAGTTATCCCATCCGCTGCCTCCCATCCTACATTTTCCATGACAGAGCAGACATAGAGAGACTGGAGTTTGCTTCAGAAAGTGAGACAGCAAGGGGACCCATGTGTGTGGCAGAGACAGCTTGGAGACACCTTCCCACATCCCTCGCCCAGTTTCTTCCATGGGATCTAACAGAGAGAGCTGTGTGAATAAATATTGATACTAAACATAGTCAGGAATGAGAATTCATGATCTAAAATTACACAAATATTTGGGAATTTAGACACTATAACTCAAGTGGCACTTAATCTCCAAGTGTAACCAAAAATATGTAACTCCTCGGTTTACTAGCAGTGTCAGCTTCCCAAGTGTGGAGCTGAATAATTTAGAGTGGGAGAGAAAAAGAGAATGGCTGAGCATGGATTTTGCTGGAGAGGAGAGGAGCTCCCCTTCACATTCACTGATGACTTTTCCTGGTTGGATGGGGAAGGGAGACTCCAGGTCACCTTCAGGACAAGCCTCATAAATGCAGAGAAAAAACAGCCACACGTGCAAAACCCATGGCCCTTCAGCCTCCTGCCGGCTGGCTCCAGGAGAGAAACGAGGGGCACAGAGGGAGAGGAAGGGGGGGCATGCAGGAGTGCACGGTGCTGCAGCCTTCCCATGGCCAGGGAGGCTGCCCAACACCTGCCACCAGCCAGGCTCAAATCTGAGAACTACAGCTGTAGCATAAAGGCGGATTATCACCCATCCAAACCAAATTCAATTATCATATCTATGCTGCTTCTCTATTTCTGTAACTGGAAGGCTATTATTAGGCTCCCTCCCTCTCTCCCTCCCTCTCGCTCCCTGTTTTTAATACATCTCCAAGTAATGCTGCTGTAAAACATTCAGAAAAGTAAACATTAGCTTTAGGCCATTTGATTATCAGTTTTCCAGAACACTTCGTTCTGCCCTGCGTTACTCCATACTCCTTTAATATAAAAAAAAAAAAGAGATGGACTGAGATGAGTTTAATGAATCCACACTATAGCAATTCCTCTCTCTGTCTCCAGTGATGATTCTGGCTCACTCTCACAGTGGCAAAAAAATGCCAGTTTATGCTTGGATGGAAAAGAAGTGAGGAAATAGGTTTTCCCTGTGAAAAAAAAAATACTATATTTCCTCCTGTCCTAATTGCTAAAATATTTCTTAGCAGGCTTTTGGCAAGCTTCCTATCTGTACCCCCATTAATGAGTACTTCTTTTCCGATGCTAGCAATGGGTGGTGGTTGGGTGGTGAGAGGGTGAGGGTGATGCAGTCCCTGAGATGAGGGAACCAGTCCTCAGCACGGCGACTCAGACTCCCAGAAACACATTCACTGCCGGTGTCCGTCCTGATGCCACTCATTTACCCCACAAAGTGCATTGTCTTTCCCTTGGGGTCGTAGGACAGCAACAATAGCCCTTCACACGTGCTCACCTCCTACAGAGCTCTGTGCCCTTTGTGCCCTTGGCATAGACGCTTTACTCCAGTGAGAAGCTTATATACTTTTTTTGTGGCATTTAAACACACATTTTGAGCAGAAATTGCCCCTCACAGGCATGGTGAAATAAAGCCTGTACACCTAATCTGTGGGAACACAGAAATGAAAGTGTTAGTAAGAGGTGAGTTAATCCTTTGGGACACACAATATGTCTTTGATGCCTTTTAACATGACCATGCCTGAATAAGACACAAAATGGGCAAAATCGTTGCTCAGTTCTTGTGGGACTACCATAATATGTGTAATAAATCATACTCTTATACCCTAGCTTTTTGGTTGTAACAGGTGTTTGTAGCATCATGACTTTCATTTCAAAACTGTTGTATGACTTAAACTCCTTTATCTTTCCCACAGATCAGAGAGTTTCATAGACAATAAAGTAGTTGGGCAAAACTATAAAGATTGAGGAGGTAGAGTCTCACTTCTGTACTCTTGGGAATTAACTAGGAGCAAAGAGGGGGGATCTGGCTTCTGTGCTACAAATTCCACTCCCCATTAGCATCGCCTGGTCAAGACATGACTCAAAGCCACCCATAAGTTGGGTGTGCTGAGGTCTGGGGTGTCACTCAGCTTACAGAAACATCCTTCCTTGTGCATCATTCAGAGAATTTGGCTCACTGATGTAGCTCAGATGAATCCCTCAGGTCACAACCCTGAGCACACAGATTTCTGCCTCTTGCAGTGACTGGTACCAAATACTCCACACCAAGGTAGGTGTGAGCCTTCTGCCCCATAGACACAGGAATCTGCACCCTGCAATAGGCAGATCTAAGCTGTGTGGGGAAACTGAGAAGATGAAAAATTAGTTATTCCCCACTTCATTCTGCTGAGCTGCAAATATTGTACAAATATTGTAGCCAGCCTTTTTTAAAATGGATTTTTAAAGCTTTTGGATAAGATTCTTATTTACATCATTCTGATTGTGTAAAGGGACAGAACTGAGCCAAGTTTTTTAATTAACAACTCGTGTAGCAGAGAATTCAGCATGAAATGCAGAAGTACTTCCTCTCTCTTATGTTTTGGCCATGTGCAACCATAACACTACATAACATTAATGATAGTTGCATGACCATGCACCAGAGCAAAATCTCCCGGGATGCTAATGGGTTTGTAGGATTGGTGTTTGACACCCTGCTCATGTCTGTAAACTAGGATAAGGCCTGGGGCTTAGCCACACACCATTCGTTAAATATGGGAGTTTCTTCATTTCCTTTGTTTTACTACCACTGATTAAAAATTTAGCAGTGATGCTGTGCAAAGGTGAGCCTACAGGCACTGCATTAGAGAACCACCTTCGAAAACAAAGGCACAAAGACAAGCTGGGGAAGAGATAGGGATGTGGACTGGGATCTTGGCAGCAGCAGAAAACACCCAAGGGAGACTCAGAAACCATCTCTTGGTGGGAAGGGATGAGGGAAGAGAGAAATGTGACAGACTTTGGAGGAGAAATTAAATAACTGAGAAATGAGCACTGTGAGCTGACCTGTTCTGAGGGCTGAGGGCTGGGCTGGGCTTCACCCAGGGGCTGGAGCACCTGTGCTGGCCCTGCCATCTGCGGGAGGGCACTGGCTGGACACCCTTCCACCAGCATTGGCCACCTTGGCCCTGAACAAGGTGGCCTGGTGGGCACTGGGCAAGGAAGAGCCTGTCCCACAGGTGTCATGTCTGGGGGTGAATTCGTGCTGTTTTCCTTAAATCTCAGAGCTGTTTCAATCTCATGTAACAGAAGAAGCCTAACAGCTGGTGTAGTTTTTCACTTCAGCTGTTTAATGTGGCGTCTGTGACTCAGTTTGCACCAGCAAAAATTAGGGTGAGGCCAGAATCAAACCATCCTTGTAAGCAACAGCTTCGGGTCACTCCTGAGCATCCCTGCTGTGGGGAGGGGCTCAGACTTGCTCAAGCTGCTACTTCTCTGTTTGGCAAATATACTGAAGTTTGTTACCTGCTAATGCAAAAGGGACCAAAAAAAAAAAAAAATAAAAGGAAAAACCACAGGAAAAAAAAGGGGAAATGGGGAAGTGAAGTAGCTCAGTGCTGTTATTTTGCTGTGGTGTTTGTCGTTGTCCAGTTTCCTTGCTGAGAACTATGAGAGATCACAAAATTGATAATCCTCACTGGCATTTTCTCAACAGTATTTCCTGCAGAATGCGAATTTCTCTTTTCTTGTAGGCAGATGGACAGAGCCTGCAGGATCACATTTACTGGAGAGAAACCAGCTTTGAAAAGTTTCAACAGCCGGCATGGTATCTGGTCCATCTCTATTGAAATGAGTTCATTATCATTCATTTTTTGCCAAATGCCAATCAGTTCTTAAATCACTGTTGAAATTAGGATGTTAGGGAAAAAAAAAACTAAAAGTCTCCACAGATACATTTTCGACATTTGCAGGAATATTTTAGAACTATTTCCCCAACAATTGATGCTATATAATTGATATATAAAACAAAACAGACAGAACAGACCTTCCAAAAGGTGGTGGGCTTTTTCATTATGTGGATGCAGAAAGAAAGCAGCAAAAGTTCACCAATTCCTTCACCTTCACTCATTTGCTAATGTATCACATTTCAGATACAATGGAAATTCATTATTTCTAGAGACTGATCCTCAGTACCCATCCATTCATTTTTTTCAGAAAGCTATGCAGTTTTTCTGTAGAGATTCTGATTTTGCACTCAGAAATTTATCATCTTCCTAGTGCTGGTCCTCTTAAACAAGTGTTTGTTAACATATCCTGAAGAGACTCCCATTCAGACTGTCATACTGTTCTACCAGATTAAGGTATTTGCATATTTTCCTGCAAAATAAACCCATTGTCACAGTGGATTGATAGGAAATAAAGAAGGCAGAAAAATGCAGATTTTAGCATGCAAGCCCATGTCTTTCACCTATTGTATAATTGGGTTGCATTAGCTGATTAGTGAGTATGATGGTTTGAGAACACAAAGTTTTGCCACTCTTTTTTTCCATTTTAATGATAGCAGATACACAAATAAAATAAAGGAATGTCACCTCTTGCAGTCTATGACAAGAACGCAACAAAATTACAGACCACCAGCTTTCTAAAGTATCCTGAAACCTTGAAAAGAAAGATGACAGATACACGATGTTGATCCAGCATGGTACAACCTGATAATTGTCTCCTTTCCGGGGAGAAAGGAAGGAAAAGTGAGCAAATTAAAAAGGGCGGGGGGGGGGGGGGGGGGGGGGAGTGGCGGGGGGTAGCAAGCAGCTGGAAATACTTTTAGCTATGTGCCTTAAAGAAAAAGTTGCATTTTAGCAAAAGCAACACCCCGGTGGGTACATGGTCTCCAAGTTTATTATTCCATGCAGATCCTAACAAAGGGAAGGCATTAAGTGTCCATGTGCTCCATGTTCCCTCCTTGCTCATCTGTGAGTGCCCAGGTTCCATCTGCTGTTTGACAACCACGTGGCACTTCTGACAGACACATGGGAGGTCGCATCTAAATTCATCTTCTGAATCTGTCCATGCGGGATCAATAACATCACTCATTTTTTGGGGTGTATCTGTGTACAAATACACAGAGGCATCAACCCTTCACTGACAGGAGACAAATTTCTCCAATTTGCCCAGACAGGCCCTTGGAGCCCAACAGGACACAAGGCACGGCACATCTCCAGGTTAAACAACATGAACCACATATTAATGCAGGGAAAAGCTATGAAAATGCTTAAAAGGATGTTTATTCTATAAGGGACACAAATGTCTGATTGAAGATTCTGTGATACACAGCTGAAATTACCATCCAGGCTACTTCAGATGCTAGAAGCATTGCCAATAGCCAAAAATTTCTGTCCCGAAATAAATGAGGTTAAAATGGACTTTTCCCAAGTGAGCAGCCTCATGCATTTTGCTTTTTATTGGCTTCCTTCTCTGTGTTCTCTTTCTTGTTCTCTGTGATCTCTTTCTTCTTTTTCTTCTTCTTCTTCTTCTTCTTCTGCACCTCTTTTTTTTATCCTTTGGTGTCAAGCTAAATAAAGGAGGTAAACCATTAAAAAGGAGAGAAAAGTATAAAAATAATGAGGATTTTTTTCACAGTCACCACTACAGTTTGGAAGGAAAAAAACCCCAAACACTCACTTTTGAAATGCTGCAGAGTTAAAAAAACAACCCCATCCCTCTTCATTCAGCTCTAACATTTTCACTGATTAACAAGAACATTTGCATCTCTGTTTAAAAGGCGTAATGCAGGTTAACATTACATCTCCGAGGTATTGTTTTTTCCAAAGTCACAATGACAGTTTTAGTCTCTCTCCCACAAATGTTTTGCAACAAGAGAAAATGGTTTCCCCCTCTCTCTGTGTTTTGTTTCCCTCAGAGGCCACATAGTTCTCCTTTGTTTTAATCCAGCACTACCTGCACCCACCTCGTGTCGTGCTAGCTCTGTGCCATCTCCAGTGCCATCTCACTTCCCTGTCTGTGCTCATAAGGAACATTTAGGAGCAGCTCCGGCTCCGGCACTGCATTAATGAAGCACTAACATTTGTTAGGAGAGAGATTCAGCGATGTTGACAAGTGACTTTGCTGATCAGAGGAGAGCAGTTGGGTTGGAAGGAACCTGCGTTCTTGAAATGTGGGAGGTGAATTATCTCAGTATTCAAAAAAATAAACAGAGACAAGTTTGATGAGTTTAAATTCACAGAAGAGCTTTTTAATATTTCCTGAGGTTCTAATCAAAGAAGCATCTTAACTGGTCCCAAAGGGAAATGAAAGATGAAAGGAGCTGACACTGATGCCCACTCTACCTTGCCTGGCTGCTACTGGGTTTTTTTCTTTTTTATTCTTTTTTTTGATTGTTACTAAAAATATCTCAGCGGGTAAGAATTAACAGTAGGATATTAATGCAAAGTCACAAATAAAAATCCATCGCAAAACGTAGCATACCTTTAAAATTTTAACATCTAGTAAATTTAAATCGAGGAAATTGACGTAGATTGGATGAAAGAAGATACAGCACCTCTAGCTTATGCCAACTAAAAATAAGAATTATTAATGAAGCTAGGCTTTCTTCTGCTGTGCACATTAATTATTTATGATAATAATACTCCGTACTGCCATATTAAAGAATTTTCTTCACCCAGCTTCCCAGAAAACTCCATCTTCTGAAGCCCTCAACATGTTAAAAAACACAAAAGAATGAATTCCTTTCAGTGTATTTATTATACTGGAAGATGAATATAGTCTTGGGTTATTAAACTGGAATGAAAAACACATCTTATTAGAACTTACATGGTGATTTTTATTCTCACTAGTTTCATATAAACTTAATGATGCAGACTGCATTTTTATGCTCATCTATTTTAAAATGGTGCCTGGAGCAAAAGAAGCTTCCATTAATGCCAGTTTGGTATTTCAAATACAATTTGATGTAATTTACTTCAAATATATGTGAACAGAGAAGGATAATGTTGAGAGTATTTGCTGGATTCAGATCTGGGTTAGCTCATGGCAGTGATTTGTTAAAACACAAGTTGTATGAAACAGAAGAAAAAAAGAAAAGGAAAATGAAAGTGTTTTTCAAAATGTAGGGTAAAATTAATATCTTTATAAAGATATTGGGAGGAAATTTATTTTGCATTGTCAGAGTTTAAATAATTAGTACTGAAAATAACATTATTATTACTTAGAAATCAACAACAAATGAAACTCATTTAATAGGAGTATTGGACCACATTTTTTTAGAGCTGTTGTATTTGTTTTGATCAATCTAAAATAGACTATGACTCATTTTTTTATGTATATCCATTCATTTATTTCCAATCAAAGTTTCATGTAGCTGTATCTTTTTTCTTGTAGCAGAGACACTTGTACTTGAAAGCACACAGAAGCATCTGCAGAGTGTGGGCTATGGCAGGGGCAGGGGTCTCATGCAAGGAAAGGAGTTTTTACAACCAAGGAATGCATAGACAAAATAAAAAAACAATTTATGGTAAAAAATGTGTGCTTGAAAATGGTAAGGATCTGTATGTGTGAATGTAACACCATACTATAAATCCACACAGTGTTATCTGTGTCTACACAGAGCATCACACTTGCAGCGTATCTTGCTGTGTCAAGGGACAGCATTCTGAAGCAGAAAGCATTGCAGCAGGTGCAAGGTGCTGGTTCTGCTTTCCCCCTGCAGCTGGGATCCCCTGGCAGGGATTTGTATCCCCTGCTACACTGGGACGCCCACCATTTCCACAAGCAAGGAGAAAACACAGTTATTGCCTCTTACTTTTATTGCTTTTCTGCCCGTGTTTTTTTCTTTCTTGTTTTTTCTCTTCCAGGGGTTTGCAGGGAGAGGGGGGTGAACCTGAGATCAAGTAAGTGGCTTAAGGGTAAGATTATAAAAGCATTGGTGAGATGTAGGCACATGACCCCAGTGAGGAGACTTTATGCCTTGTTCCTCTAGGGCGTTTGTTAAGGCTTACTCCTCCTTATGAATTTCCTGAACCTCTTTCACACTCTGTCCTTCTGAAGATAAATGCTACCCCTGCCAGAGCCCATGGCATTGTAGCCTGTCAGCAGGTGGTCACAGCTCTACTCTCTTCTCATGGCTGTGCTGTAGAAAACCCTTGAAAATTTAGGCAGCACCAGTTGTCCTGAGTGGGGCTCCTGGGAATGCTGGTGAACAGCACCAGGGATGGACAGGCGTCCCCTGCAGGGCAGTGCCCCTGAACGAGGGGCTCCACAGCACAGGGTGGCTGGGCAAGACAACCCACCACCTCTCTTCTGCTGGGGAGGCTGAAGAAACCCTGCCCCAGAACAAGGGCCCTCGACCCTTGGTGGATTAAATAAACCCTTTCTGGTTTATTTCCATGAAGTAAATAATCGAGGACATTTGTAAAGGAATTCGATGGAAAAATATTCCTAATTGGTGTTTAGGCAAGGATTGGACAAAGAACTGTTTCTGGAGGAAATGTGTCACAACATCATTTCATAAAGCAACAACAGCTTTATGAATGTGTTCATAAGTTTCAGCATACACATAGAAATTGTTATAAGCAAAATGAATGCCTAAGAAAATTAATGAGCATATTCAGTGTTTAGAAATAGGCTCTGTTTCCTCTGCCTGGGACAATGAAGTGAACCCTGCACGTGACCTCATAAGTTATACCATTACAAAGATTTTTAAAATCATCAGCATTTCAAAGCTATATGCTGGAATTTGTTTTTCTTAAATCCAGGCATTAATGCTTTCAAACCAGCCAACCCCATCACCTGAAATGCAAATCTTCATTTGTGCAGTTCTTTGTTTAGACAATGGCAGAGGCATGGCCTGTGCTACAGAGATGTTTAGTGTGCACTGGAGAGAGACATTAAGATAAATCATGCTATTAAAAAAGAAAAAGAAAAATACCAGCTCCTTGCTTAGTTTGAGATTTCATTTTTATGGAAACTGTACCCATTTTGACCCAGGGTGCCCCTCATGAGTCAGTGGCAGCACATACAGTCATGGAGCAGGGAACGAATCCTGTGCTGGGTCCTGTCCTCTGTTCACTTGTGTTCCTGACAGTGAGGGCAGTTCCTGGATCAACAAATAACCACTGAACTGTGACAGATTTTCTGAATTCAGTGATTAAAGAGTCTTCAAAGTCAAAAGGAGATCCCAGCTTGGGTGAAAATGCTGCTGGAGGTCAGCTGTATTAAAAGCGATTATGCGTTGGTACCTCACAGCTCTTGCTCAAAGACCAGGTAGTCAGCTTGAGGGATATTTTGACCTTTTCCACTTTCCATCTCTCTGTTTCTGATAAAACAAACAGGATGACCTCTGCAGCACACACTTCTCAAGCTGGTATTAGACTGACACAGATAGTGAAAGCATGAGACCATTCCTTTCATCTTTTCTGAAATGGTCAGGTTTGAGATTGTTACTGGAGAAAACCTAGAGTGAACCTGAAGTCATCATCACTACTATATATGATATTTAGAAAACACTTATTCACATAGGGCAGACTAATAGCTACCTTTCTTACTTACTTACTGATAGGTACTTTTGAGCTACCTTTCAGCAATCAATGAGTTTCACTTCAGACATTTGGGTCCTGATATAGGTACAGCACCTGCAAGATGGTTTTTGCTGATTTGGTTTTATTTTTGATAAACAAGAAAGAAAAGAAAATCAAATACAACACTGCATTCATGAAAACAGTCCAGCAGGGTTTCACCATAAATTGGCTATTGCTGATTAGATCTTTAATGTAATGGATCAATGTCTCAGCTGACACAAATGAACTTTGCTGTGCTGTCTCACACAAGCTAAGGTTCTGGTGCAATGTCTTTGCCAACATCATAAACACTCTCTGGATGTTTCCAGTGCACTCAGCAGCTAGCACCTGCTGGGCCACAGAGCAAAGCAAACCCACTGACGCTCACTTCATTTCTGGAAAAATCAAGGCAGTACGAAAGGAAACAAAAAAGCCATGTAGCCTGGACATAAATAAATAATATTAAGCCTTACTTTGTCTGTAATTAAGGAAAGGAATGCTCTACAAAGCATCCACACACAAATGACTTTATCATGCAATATTCTTTTCTAGCTTACTCTGATCCTATGCATTGTCCCATTCTTCCAACAAATAGCTCCATTGCCCACCAGGCTGGTGGCAGCAGGTGCACGAGCAGTTGCTCAGTCCCATATCGATGCTTCTGTCCCCTGGAAGGTGCCAACCACATCCCAGGCTGGCACGGAGATAAAAGGCATGAGAGACTTTATGCACCAGGGTTTTCTGGGCTTGAAATATACAGGACACTCATATCCATGCCTAAAGATTAATGCTGCACTCTGGACCCATCTTCACTTTTTCCACCTCCTCTTCCCTGTCTGTGATGTTGGCAAATGAACTGGAGAGCAGAGGGCAATTGCCCTTGAGCCTTAACAAATGCAAAATATAGAAGGAGTTGAAACTTCCTTCTGCCTGTACAGTTAAATCCCCTTCAATGAAAGGACAGGGGTGACATTCAGATATTGGAATATAGGTAGAAGTCTCTTCTTTGCTCCTGGAAGATAAACAAAATGAGAAGTAGGTGAAGTGAGAAGTACCAACACATCGCTGCCAATTTATGGCACTTGAAAGAAAAATCTAATCTGTGATTTCCTCATTTAAGTGCAATTTCAGTTCACCTACAATGTCATGACCTTCTTGATGATAGTTATATATGGCATGAGGCATGGATAGAATGAAGCTCTTGCATATGTAGAAATGGGTTAAAAAATGAATGTTCTGTCCACCCTACTTTACTACTGCTATGATTTAGTAAAAGACTAGTTGCTGTCAGATCCAGTAATTTGAGTCTCATCTTACAACGAAGTATATATGCTGATGAAAAGCTGCTTTAGCAGCAGAGAGACTGCTAATTGTTTGATTATACAGGTCTTCACATTAATGAAGCACTATTCCATGGATTTGGAGCATGGCGTGCAACCAAATTACCACCCCAGCACTCAAGCTGTGAAATCTGATTATTCATTAGCCAGTCAGTGAGTGGTACAAACATCTTTTCTTTTTTCAAACCGTCAAAGGAGAGCTACTGCTTTTTTTTCTCCCCACTCTTCCCTTTAAGAATATAAGGGTTTGGACTTTCATCAATGATAGTTGCTTACTTAAGAATTTAAGGATAAACATGTTATGTAAAGGAGGCCTCATTTTTCTCCAAACTGTGCTCTTCTTGTATAATTTATCCCTTATGTTTACTTAGTCCTGGCCTCCCCAGAGCCTGTCACTAACTGACAATTGTGGTGCATTTAATGAATTGAGAGTAGACTATACCCTCCTTAATTGACAAGAGTTACTAAGAGATAAGGAATCAAAGTGGGGAAAGCTCACAGTACATCTGCCTCTACCAGGCAGACCTGACTGAATATGGATGGTTGTGAAAGTATGAATTTTCAAACTTCTTTTTATCATCTTTTTTTTATAAACTTGAATTTTTTTAAGGGGAAATTTCTCTCTCACATAAACAATGAAATGGAGAAAAAAATAATTGTATGCTATTAGCAAAAAGGCCTTCCTTCCTTCCTTCCTTCCTTCCTTCCTTCCTTCCTTCCTTCCTTCCTTCCTTCCTTCCTTCCTTCCTTCCTTCCTTCCTTCCTTCCTTCCTTCCTTCCTTCCTTCCTTCCTTCCTTCCTTCCTTCCTTCCTTCCTTCCTTCCTTCCTTCCTTCCTTCCTTCCTTCCTTCCTTCCTTCCTTCCTTCCTTCCTTCCTTCCTTCCTTCCTTCCTTCCTTCCTTCCTTCCTTCCATTTCCCTGCCCACAGCAAACTTAACCCAATAGAGATTCCAGCTACAGCCAGTCTGTTTTGTACAGTGAATGTAGCTGGGTTCAGTTACAAAATGAGTGGTGTGGAAATCCTTCCTCACATGGTGGAGAAGTACTGACATCTCTAGCAAATGGGATTATCTGTAATGAGATTACATACAAAGAGATTAAGATGTGAACTGACACTCCTAGGAGATACAAAAGAGGCTCCTGAGACAACAGAGAAATGAGGTGTCAGAAGCAGAAGGTGGAATTGCTTCCTTGAGAAGGTTTTTCATGATAATGATAATGATCTTACCCGTATAATAGCGCCTTTCATCCAGAAAGATCCCCAAAGAGCTGTACAAATGCCGTACACTAGTTCTTTTCAGACCATCATGGAAATGCTTCCACCTCTGGTCGGAGTACAGCAGCTGTTTAACCACACACAAGCTCACCTCACATAGCAGCGCTGGGCAGGAACTATTAAGATAAATGCTGATCTCAGGGAAAATTCCAGACACCAAAATATAACTATATAAATCTCAAGCCTGAGTCATTCCACAAAACTATATTTTGGATTTGGGTTTTCATTTCTTTGGTGTTTTCCCCCCTTGCTTTTCACTATTCACACTAACATGTTTAAATAAGAATATTGAATTAGTTTTTTTTAAAGTTCATTAAAAATTAATCTGTTTTCTTCCTCAAATATTGCGCTGGAAAAAAATGAAAGACCAAAGCAAATATGAAAGAACAAAGCTGTTGAAATTTTGGTTGAAGCTTTGACCCTATTTAGGCTTGCATCTGACTGTGCAGTACATCGACTGGCCATTGCCCAGCAGATGATAGACAGACGAGACCCATGCATGCCTGCTGGTGGACCCAGTTTTAAAAACAAGACATCTCAAGTTTGACTGACAAGGCTGTGATGGAAGCCACCCAAACCCAAACTGAGGAGAGATCTCTCCCAAAAGTAACCTTTGAGTCTGGGGTGCTTCAGTTTTCATATCACAGAACGCTAAGGTACCTACTGAGCCTTTTAACTTTTCTCTGTAAAGCTGCCTGGCAACAACTTCACATGAAAAGCCTCAGAACACAGGCAGTAGATGTTGTCCAGAAGAAAAAAGTGATTAAAAAACCCCTTCTGTGCCCGCTCATAGCTCATCAGAAGAATTATCTGTGCTTCAGGCATGGCTTGAAGACATGAGAGCAGCATAGGCGTTCCTCAGATACAGCTCCTCACTCTCTGAGTGCTAAATTACCATTCTTGTTCTTAGTAGATTTTATTAGTCTTCTTGTCAGTCTTATAAATGGAGTTTAACAGGAAAACAAAATGTATTTAGACAATATGGTCTATATGGCTTTGCAGCTAAACAAGTCTCACTGTCAGATTCTTTCAACTCTCTGGCAAAAAGGATAATGAGACGTTTTTCTTGCTCCTCCGCTCCCATGTTTGCTCTGCCAAGCAGCCACCAGCATCAATGCCCAAAGGAAATCTTGCTTTCAGAGAGGGGGCTTAGTACTAACCCTGGATATTATTCTCCTCCTTCCAGCCCTCAAGCCAAGAAGCCTTAAGTCAAGATCACTCCTTCATTGGTTGCCAGGTACCAGGGGAGCTGCTGACTGCTCACTACAGACCATGGTGCAGCATCCTCCAGCTGCCTCTTCCCTGTGAAGGAGCCCAGGGTCCCGGCCCCTACCAACACCTGACAGCCTTGCCATGACTTCACAGCTCTGAAAATGCCCCTCTGTGGTCCAGTGTCCCTGTCTGCAGCATGGATAATGATGCTATTTATCCTGGCAGGGGTGGCTTTTATTTCTCTGTCAGTCACAGTGCACAAAAGAAATATACGCATCCTTGTAGCATCCCTCAGGCATCACAGATTGTTAAAACCAATACAAATTAGAACTATTTCACCCACTGCTGCTGCCTTTGGTAAGCTACCACCAACCTCCTGAGAGCACTGTATCAACGGGAGATCTCCTTTGCTCCTCCACATTTGAACTCTATCCTCTCACCCTGGATGAAAACCCAGAATCTATTGATGCTAACGATGCTGTCCTCATAAATGAAATTATTCTATCTTTTTTTCACTTTATTTTAAACTGAGTATTTTGTGCACTAAGATTACTTTTCTAAAGACACTTGCCAGTACAAACATATAGTTTTAGGCTTTGGGGGCTTTTTCCTCTACCTTTATAAGATTATATTGGCAAAACACCTATGTTTGACTCACTTGTCCCAAAATAAAGCTGCTTTGACTGATGTAGCTTGGTTCACATGAATGGCACACCCAGACCCCTGACATTACTTGTTTTCTGCCACAGGCTGTAGCTACCCAAGAAAGGTTTTGCTCACCTAACCATCCTGACCAGGTCCACCCTAGGACTTGTAAAGGGCTAATAAGCCTGGCTCTAAGCTCCCCCATGCTTTGGGACTTCTCCAGGAGGAATGAGGTGGGGAAACGAGCCTCTTGCCTTACTCAGTCTGGTGAGCATCTGAGGCAGGATACATACCACAGCCTCTCAGCCAGCTCAGGTGCACCATCAGCTGTCCTGCCCTGGCTCAGCACTGCTCTCATCCTGCCCCAGTACACAGATACTCATGGCAAAACCCATCCTGTCCCAGAGTGGACAGGAATCCATTACTTACTGAAGAGGGTCCTGCTTATCATTCTTGCTCTGCAGCATTCAATAATTTTGATCTCTGTCTGGGCTACCAACAAGCACTTCCAGTCCAAAGCAAGAAATGCAGCAGCTTTTATCACCCGCACAGAAGCTTTCATTTTAAAAATAATGCCTTTCAATGTCAGCTTGGCCAACAGCTGCTTCTAGAAGATTAGAGCTTTTCTCTGCCTTCTCTGGCAACCCAGATGGATTTGTTTGCCTAGTTTACATTGCACTGCATTGTTCAGCTATCTGTAAGCGTGATCAGTGCTGGCTTCCAATATTTCAAAGCCTGTGGCATCATCATCATCTAATACCAATTATGGGGGAAAAAAGCCTCTTCCAAGTAGCAGCTGTTGAGTTTGGGAGGGGTGATGGGGTACTCTTTGTTCTCTCACACTTAATCAGCAAGATGAGAGGTATTGGAGCTCACATGACACAGCACTTTTAGGACAAGAGACTACATCTGGTCTGTTCCCAGGATTTTCCTGGGTACCTATCCCAACAGTGTCTGCAGAGGCACTTCTACATCAGGATGATCACAGCTTTCCAGGAACGTACAATATAGCAAAACTAGCTCTTCCTGACTGGCTTTGTGTGCTTTTCGTGTCAGGTTCACACCATACTACACCAGGTCCTGCTCAAAGCAAATGAACTGATGCACAATTGTTTGAGAAGAAAAAAATTACATTGAAGGCTTCAGCAACCCCTTCATGCTTCTGTTTATCCCTCCAAGCTCTATTAGAGTATGATTAGCATGTGCTTAAATGTCTCCTGCCACATATTCAGGCAGGACAAACAAGCACAGACTGCCTGGTCCCCCCAGAACTTCTGGTTTTTTGCCTCCAACTCAGCAGCTAAGTCAATATATTAAGAACCACCATCAGCAGTCTGGTTTTTTGGAGCTGCTGAGCGCCCACAAGTCCCAGAGATATCACGTACAGATTCTCCCTGCTCAGCTTCTTTCCCAAAAGTTTTCACAGCTTTTTTTATTATCTTGTCTCTTCCCTAGTCTGCATTAACTTGTGGGCGTTGACATGTGTACTTCACTGTAGAGAACACAGTGCAGTCACTCTGCAGACACAGTCCATGACAAATCAAAATGCCTGTAACAATATGGATTTTCCTTGACTTCAACTTATGGCACAACAAAGCTCTTCATGAGACATTTGGCAGAGATGTTGTCCAGTCAAGAAAACATTTCATAACTTGGGGACAATAAACAGCCCTATTACATATGCCTCTACTTCTTTTCTTTGTTTAGTTTGCAAGATATTTAACACAAGAATATCTGCTTCTCTGTGATTCTTCATTTTTCTTGTTATTTCCAGATATTAGGAGCAGTTCATTTCCACCTTAAAATCAGCTGTTTTTATGCATATCCATGCAAGGCACAACATATTTCAAAAAGGCAAACGCAAACCGTGAGGAAAACTCTCAAGCACTGGAGATACAGACCCTAAATAAGTTCAGCCCACAAAATGAGATTGTGATTTTGGATAGGAATCAGTGTTCAATCTGGGGTAGCATTTGCACCACCAGATGTCATAAAACTTGCTATTCCACATTCCTTATGCTGGAAAGTGCTACATCTGGCTCAGGAACACATCAAAAGCTATGTCTACACAGTGTTTTGCAGGCAGACTCAAACTTGATTTGACCACACTCCAAGCCAGCCAGGAAACATGTGGCTACACCAGTACGGTGCCAAACCTCAGAGAATCTGCCCAGATGAGTAAAACTGTGTATGAGAACAGTCAGAGCTCAGAGCAAGTGCCTGCCTCCCAGCAAAATGTGTGGATGTAACAGGCTCAAATTTTCAGGAAACCTACATGGGGCTTTTTGTTTAACCTTCTCCATCTACATGGCTGGTAGCTACAGTAAAGAAATTTTCTTCTCATAAATCAGTAATTTTCTCTAAAATTCTTTTCTACAATGACAAAAGGTGCTTTCATGAAGAGCTGTGAGAGCTTGACCAACAGGTACCTGCTTTATGGGAGTCCTCTCTGCAAGACCCACAGATGAGAGCAATCTGAGACATAAAACCTCAATTCAAAGCAGTGGGAAGAATTAGGGCCTTTGAAACTCTTTGTCCAGTAGCTCTCAATTATTTGCATGCTTCTGAAGCCTTTCACATGTTTTGGAAGCAGATGCTTTTTTCAGGTGTTCAGATAGTATTCCAGGTTAGTTTCTGAAAAATTATCAACAAGTGCCACATAAGAAGTTGGACTGTGGTGAACCAGAACAAATTTGGTGTGGGTGATCTATTCCTCATCATAGCTAAATTACTATTAGTCTTTTGCAAATATATGCTAAAACTCAGTCCCACTAGTTTAATGAAAGATTGAAAAGTTATGATTTATGCAAGCTCAGTTACCATATAATATCATGCAGACTGCATCTATTTATCACCTATTTCATGTGTTTGCAAGCAGTTTGAGTTTTCCTTTTCCTCCCAGATACTGCATTTGGACAGAAGTCAAAAGTTTATTTAAAACAGGAGAGAATCCCTGCAGAAGCAGAGAAGCAAAATGGTGAAATGTCCTCAGTTTTGTCATGCAGTGAAGCAGCTTCCAGGCCTGGAGCAGATGGAAAACCTTAGTTTAGCCGATTTCATGGAGTCTGCTCAGGCTGGTGATGGGCTCCAACAGCTTGAGGCCCACCTGATTTCTGATGATCTTCCTCCAACACTCCCTTCATGGGAGTGATGAACTTCCTCCACTTCCATGTGTTTTCCAAATGCATGCCAGGCACTTTGTAAGTTGCTGGTGAAGAAACTGTGAACCCTGACCCAAAACCACTTTTTGTATGAATGCAAACCATGGAATACCAACCAGATGGATGATGTTTGAAGGACTGTAGTGAAGACATTCTGGCTTTGCACAACAATGAAGCGTGGCCTTTTTGGCCTCCTTGTAGGGAAGTCAACAGTCTGATCTCCTCACCTGCATTTAGGAGGGGACTTTTGCCTCATGAAATAAGCTTGGTGTGTGGGTTTGTTTATGCAGACTTCAGCATAACTTATTTCCTTGGGTGAGAGCTGTTTGCCCAGACTTAGACAGTACAAATGCATGTGATTTACAATGAATTCAGTGGGAAGTCAGCATCTGGATCTGCAGTATTTCAAATTATTGCTTAATACTGAGAATGACGTGCCTCAGCTTTTGAAGTGTTTTGTGCGAGATACCCAAAGGAAATTTTCAGGCTACTGAGTTATCATTGCTAAACTACTGCAGCTACTATCTGTCCTAACATTTCACTCTAATGAGGTCATATTTGAGCTACCAGCAAGGAGGGTCTTGCAAGACCTCCTTAAATCAAAGTGTGGGTGAACACCAAAAACAACTCAAAATTTTGTCACTCCGGTGATGGATTTTGTGAATAATCCATTTCTCCTCCAGCCTAACCATCCTGAGACACTGGATAATATAACTTGCACTTCTCTCTGGCTTAAACTTGCTACCAACCATCATAACACCTGCAGCAACATTTTATTGATCATACCTTTGGAAATGTGACTTTCCCAAATAAAGTTCCAGCATGACAGAGGTAGCAGGAAGGAACTAGTTACACCAAGGCAGAGCAGTTTCATTTCTTACTTATGGAGTCACCATTAATGTATTACTGTCACCTCTCTCAAATTTAAGGGCCCTAAAAAAACAATGGCAATGTGTTGCCATAGAGAAGAATTGTCCAGAGTTCTCTGGGTGACACTAAACAGTCCATGTCTTTATTACACTGGTGGGAGACTTCTCCTAAGGCAGGCATACAGTAATTGCTACCAGTTCCAGAAAAATCCCAGCAAGCGCCAAAGATTAAAACAGGCACGGGAGACATTTGAAGACCCAGATGGTACAGAAGGGGAATTTGACCCTGCTTTACAATCATCTTCTGGCATTTGTCTCCAAGACAGGGCGAGTAAGCCTGCCAGCAGCTCAAGACTGCTGTCTCAGGCCCAGGTGAGGGGCACAAAGGGAGATGCTTCCTGGCCCTGGGACCAGCAATAAAGTACTGAACTTGGATTTACTGAACTAAAACCATCTTAAAAGTGGTAGATATTCCATGTTCTTTCAGGATTGAGGACTCCCCTCTCATGCAGTGATAGATCTCTTGAGGTAGTAAAGACCTATGGATGTCTATAAAGAGGAAAGGGGCTTTTAACTTATGCCTATGAGAAAAAAAATTGGAAAGACCACTTGAAAGATTCCTTTACTTTCAGACAAGTAAGGAGTGAGATCTTCTTGAGCACCTCTAAACAGAAGACAGCAGTAGTCATATGATAAAATATTATAGGTTCATCTGCTTCCCAGGAAGTTATGTTCAGTAGGTATTTATGGATCTAATTTCTCTCTTTAGTTCTTTTTCATCAGGATAAATGTTATGAACTTTAAGAGGTATGAAGTTGGGAGAGAGGAGGCAAAAGAAATATAGATGAATTTCAAGGTAAAAAGTACACTCCATCCTCAGTTCACTCAGCTTAAGTACTTTATGAATATGTGAACAGCTGGTGATTTTGCATATTGCATCATCTGCACCATGGTAGGGAGGTAGAAAGATATAGATAATAACAAGAGGCTTTGGGACTTAACTGAGAATTGGCCGGGACTTTGTGGATATAAATCAGATATCTTAGTATAAGGGTAGATTTTATACTAAAGTTTTTGCTTTTTTTATTTGACTTCTTGTCACAGTGCTGGTTATTATAATTTCTTTTTAAAGAAAAAGGCAAGCCATCTCTCCAATAGAAACAAGAACAATGCCTCTTACTGGAGTTCCATGAATCCACTTCGATGTCACTTGAAAGACTCCCGAGGAGTCGAGCTGCTTGGTTTCTGTGAGACAGCCCAGGAGTCTCTCTCTGTCCAGCTCACGCAGCTAAGTTAAGCTCTTATTAAACTCAGTTGTTATTTTTCTAACAGATTCTTAATTACTGTTTTTTGAAGCAACAATCATCCCACGCTCCGCATTCCCTTTGTTTCTCCACCTCTTCGTGCGGTGCAAGCATGTGGGCAAAGCGTGGGAGGCTCCGAGAGCCCAAGCAATTGAAAATTGATGTGGTGCTTTAAAATAAAGGAATGATCCTTATTATAAGAGGGGAAAAACAAAGTAGCACACTGAGATAAACAAAGACGCACAGACAATGCAAGGAAAATAATATTAGCAGATGTTGAGCCAGCCGTTAATGATCTGTTTTATATTTAAATCTATCGCTTGAATGCTGGAGCCAGAACACCAAGGAGCGAGAAAGAAGCCTGGCAGCAGCCATGCACTTCACTTTTATTGCTCTGACTCCAGTCATTGATGTTGACTTTTTAAGTTATCAGTATAAATTTTTTTCACATGCAAATGGAGTGCTGATGGAAAAGCGGTGCTGACGGCGCTGGGAGAGGGAAGGGCCCTCCTTGCAGACCAAGCACAGCAAAGCCCTGAGCATTGCAGCTCTTCTGAGGAACAATGCTCAGAGCTTGTAGGACCTGGACCAGACCCTTTGTGCAAGAACCATGCAGGAGATCAAAGACGTCTGCAGTGAGCAGATCCTTGGCTCTATTTTGGCTTGGCAAGCAGGCTGGCAGAGAGCACATCCCCGCTTTTGAGACCTGTGCAGCTCATGCTGGGTGACAGGCACTAGACCTGCCTTTCATACTAATTCTTCCCGACAAACCATACCTCAGTTTTCAGTAACAGATTACACCAGACATGTTTATTGAAAAGCAACATGATGGATAAAAACTGGAGGCAGAAAAGCTCCCTCATGTGTTGTTCATTCAGGGTCAAACATTCAATTGCAAACCTGTGAGCAGTCACAGAAGAACTAAATGTCATGCTGTGTCTCAAGATCAAACTTCAGCTAATTTAGACAATACCAGAGAGGGCTGGATCTTATTTCACCCTATTCTAACACGGATCCTCTCCTCTTGCACCCCTGTGAGAAGGAAACCAAGTGCTTGAGTCTGCACAGGACCACAGTGCCCTTTGCTCAAGTTCTCCCCCAAGGCATGGGGACCTGAGAATCTGTCACGTCCTGCAATGTTGCATCACCTGTTTGGACTAGACATATCTAGTGGAGGCAGTCAGCTTGGCTGCTTTTCCAGGGTGGGCTTCTTGGTTTATTCCAGAGTTTCTTGCTTTGAGTTTCCTCTTGTCTTGCATGAGATGACTTCCCTGACCTCACTCACCTGCTTCTGGAGCAGCTTTTAGCTATTGGCCATATACTCCTCTTCTTTATATTGACAATTTCATTTGCATTCCCTAACAAATACAGCACTTCTACCTTTCAGGGTGGTATTTCCTGCTTATGCTTATTCGGTACTTTGGTAAAACCTCGTAAATCAGTGCTCCTGAGGAGCAGACACTACCCAGACAATCTGTTGGTAACACAGCTGTCTGCTTGCTGTCAGCCTGACATAGACATGGAACTGAAAAAATCAACCTGAATGGAAAGGGCATTGCTCCAACATTTCCCCCTGCACTTCTCAGAATCAAAGGGGGAGTTCTAGGCTGCTCACAACTTTTGACCCAGCTGCAGACTACCTGGATAAGACTGCTGCTGTTAACCATCTTCTGTGCCTTCAGTGACAGGGATGTCCTCCCTAGATTCTGTCAGGATCAACTAGATACTGATTCTCCATGAAATTATTGGATCTGTCAGGCTGTTTGACTTTGACTGTCATAAACATATCATTACAAACTATTATGTATACTAATATTTCACTCCAATATACCACCTAACTTAGAGTAGTGATACAGTTACTTTTAAGTTATTTTAAAAGATAATCAATTTCATTCTTGCCCCACTGATTTTGGATCAACATGTGTTTTTCAGTTAAGACAAGAAAATTTCACCCAAGATATGGTCTGGAAGCAAGAAGATTTGGTGCAAGTTCCACATGTTCTGCTCCACTGCCCATCCAGATGAATCACCTTGGGCTTCTGTGCAGTCCTCAACCGAACAAATTGGATCCAGCATGAAGTCAAGCACTTTATAGTTGCTCACCATGACACTAAAGGTACTTTTAAGCCATCACATTGAAATCTTGCCACTGAAAGGTACCAGGTTTGTCTTAAAAAAACATTAAAATTAGCCATTACATAGTTTCCATATTCATTTAACTATGTATTGATGCCAGTAACAACCTTGATGTTATTGGTCTAGAATCTTCTTCAAGTTAAAAGTAATTTCAAGCACCTCGATGGAGTAGGAATTCTTTCCATAATGACCTTCTCCCAAATGACTGACGGTCCCCCACTTTTCAGAAACAAGCCAGCTTTAGAAACTCTTCCAGTTTGAATGATGTAGAACTGCTAGTTTTAAAATATATACTAAGTTTTAATGTTTTTTAACATCCAGCAATGCCACTTCTGACCTTACATGTGTACTCCAGCAGCCCAGAAAAAACAGACTCACAGCTCTTTGGTTTACCCTTTTCCATAGCCTACTAGATGCCTCTGTTTGTAATTATCTCCCAGTGAACAGCCATGTAAAATCAAAGGAAACAGAAAACAGATCTGTGATTTGATCTTTGCAGTCTCCACACTTCAACAACACATTGCATTGCAAGTCATTCTTTTGGATGCTAGTACTTGGTAGTGAACAATTGAAACATTATTGCATCCATTATATATTAATAAGAGAATTGTGTATCCTATTTTTCTTCCCTTTCTTTCCTCTCCTACCCTTTTTATGATAATTAACAAGGCAATAAACATGTAAAACTTAAAAACCACAGAAGTGGAAAACTGATAAAGGCCTCTGAAATGATACTGAGGAAAAAAAAGAATCAGTGAACCAGAAGAACATATAAAGTTATTGCCATTGAGCTTTGCAGAGAGCAGAAAAATTGAAAGAATAATAAATAACAAGGTAAATTACGTTTTCCAGCAAGAACTGAATCCAAGGTGAGCTCAGCTAACTTAAACACCCTGCCATAGATACAAAGAATGGCTTGGGTTGAAAGATCATCTAGTTTCTACCTCTTTGCCATGGGCAGGGATGCCATCCTCCAGACTTGGTTGTTTGAAGCTTCATCCAGTCTAGCCTTGAACACTTCCACAGATGGGACATCCACACCTTTGGGCAACATGTTCCAGTGCCTCACAACTGTCACAATAAAGAATTTTTCCCTAATATCTAATCTAAACCCACACTCTGTCAGTTTGAAACCATTTCCCCTTGTCCTGTCACTGCATGCCCTTGTGGAAAGCTGCTCTCCCACTCTCCTGCAGGCCCTTCAGGCACTGGAAGGTTCTGTAAGGTCTTCCAGGAGCCTTCTCTTCTGCAGGTAGAGCAGCCCCAGCTCTCTCAGCCTGTCTTTGTGGGAGGTTCTCCAGATCTCTCCTGATCATCGTTGGGGCCCTCCTCTGAATTGGCTCCAGCAGGTCCATGTGCCTCTTACACTGAGACCCCAGAGTGGGGTCTCATGAGAGCAGAGCAGAGGGAGGGAATCCTCTCTCATCTTGCTGGCCACACAGAATGAAGCTCACTTTCTGGGGTGCAAGTGCTTATTGCTGGGTCATGTCCAGTTTTTCATCCACAGACATCCCCAAGCCCATCTCCACAGGGTTGCTCTCAATCTGCTCATATCTCAGCCTGTATTTGTGCTTGGGATTTCCCCAATACAGGTGTAGGACCTTGAACTTGGCTTTTTTGAACATCATGAAGTTCACACAGGCCCACCTCTCAAGCCTGTCCCTCTGGATGGCATCACTTCTTTCCAATGTGTTGACTATACCACACAACCTATGTTATCATGTAAACAGAAAGAGAGATTCCCTGTCCTGGAATTACAGATGCCATTCAGGTTTAGGGAGGGGGAAAGAGACATATATTTTGAGGCACTCAGACATCCAAGAGTGTTAGCAGCTGTACCCAGCATGGAGAGACAGCCTGTGCTCCCTCAGCAGCAAATGTTCCACCCAGCCTGGCTCACAAGGACCAGGTCCTTCCCCATCCCACATGCTTTGGACACTGCTCTGCAATTAGCAAAGCACAACACGAAGTGGTGGAACAGCAACATTACCCAGAGAGCAAGAGGGGAAATTCAGTCTATGCTGTGAAAATGGAGATAGCCAAGAGAGTAGTGAGCTCTTGAGGAACTCTGCTGTGATGAGTATTAGCTTCATCTGTCTGATTAGCTACTGCCCTGCCACTTCATCCCCAGGTGTACGTGTACTTGCACACACAGAAATGTGGGTACACACAAGGCTCTACGTCCTGCCAGCTGAAAGCAGGAGCTCCTAGATAAGGTACATACACTGAGGTCTTAAGTTCAGTTTAATGAACCATCATGACTGAATTTGGCAAGATTTCCTGTCTTGCTTCTTTTTTGTACGACTGTTTTGATCCATTTGTGAGAAATTTAGTTTTGGCAAGTGGAAGTCCTTTTTCACTGCCAGTGGTTAATCTGCTCTGTGACACATTCATTCAACCAGAGAAAATCCAATATTGACATTTGTACCTACGGGGGAAAAGAGGTTAAACACTGGATGTAAAATAAACTGCTGGACTGTGCCAAGTCACTGTGTAATATCTATATCATGTATAGGCAAGTTTCTTGCCCTTAGAACTCAGATGTAGCTCGATCACATCTGGATTGCACTATTATTCCACATAATCGGTCAAATGGATGCTGTTGGACAACATCTGGAAGTGTCTCTTACAGCTCAATTCAGTTGCTCCAGCCTTTTGGTAGTCCACTGAGAACAGATGGTTCACATACTGCTAAACCTCTTTCTTGTTTCCACCTGCTAAATAGGATTAAAAGGCAGCTTAAAGTACAGTAAATACTCTCACAACATTAGTTTTGTCTATAAGAAATTACTGTCTTGGCCACAAGAAGGTTTTGCAGCTCCTGGTAAGAAGGAGATGGTCTGTGTGGTTCACACGTGGGAAGGACTGACCCCAAGAGCCCCACTATAACATGTTGTCAGTGTTAATCATTTTCACTACTGCTGTGTCTAAAAGTCGGCCAGAAAAAAAATCCTATTGTACAAGGCAATGTGCAAACACTGAGTGTGGTGAGACCCTAGCTCCAAAGAGTTCAAAGCCCAAAGAAGACCTCATCACTCTCTATCCATCTATTTTGCATTTGATTTCTAGAACTGGGTTTAAAAGTCCTGAAATCTGCGGCCTTTGCATACCTTGTGCAATGCCTTTATCTGGGAACAGTCTCACTGACTTTAGGAGATGTGTTTCTTAGATGCATGTGCTTTTGGTTTAGGCACACATGTATATGGTATTGGGTTTTTATGTATAGTCTGTCTTTCAGATTATAACAGGCATAAGTGTTGGTCCAGAGAATATTTCACAGAGGAAGATCAAAGCATACAGTATTAAAGTCTCCCTCTCCAAAATTAACTGTGCTTGATCTTGGGTGTAGTGCTGCCGAAAATGAGCAGGATTTCTCAAAGGTTAAGTGTTTTTCAACAAAGGTAGCAAGATAATATTGCAATAATTATCAGAATTGGCTGAGTTTTAAATCATTATTAAGTCTTGGAAAGCATTTCTCTTAACTTTAAAACATTGGAATGACCAACTGACTCTTTTTACACTTTATCATTAAAAAGAATATGGTGGAAATGTTTAAAGTAACCTACCATTCAGATTTAACCAAGTTTAAACAGACATCTGAGAACTAGACAGAGCTGGAAACAAACCACTGCTGCTGATTATTCTGACTGCTGACAAATAGAAAATAAGAGCTTTCATAAACAATTAACTTTTAAAGTGCCTTAAATTCTTCTTTCCCTTATATCTAGGACTTCAACCCATTAATAACGAGCCAAACCAAAGCAATGATGGCATCACACAGGCTGCAAACATCCATTGCTTGCCTAAAAAGTTCTTTACATTTATCGAGGCCAAGTGCTACTCACCCTGAACTTTGCATAAGACAAATTAAGCAGAGCCAGAAATGGCATCCTGAGAACTATATTTTCCTGATAGAGTCATTTTGGTTAGAAAAATAACAGAGGAAAACAAGGTGAACATCAGAGATTGTTAAACTCAGATGTACAACTAATGATTGGAAAAAAAATCTTTCACCGCTGTAAATTTGAATTCCGCAACAAGGAAGAACCAACCACACAGAGCTGTAGTAATGCAATATTCAGTGGGGTTTTGTCCAACCAACAGTATATTGTTAGCATATCTTTAATGGAGAACATTGTGGCCAACAAAGCCGAGAGAAATCACTCAGAAGTAACACCCAGAATCAGTGAGAGGAAG
Organism: Sturnus vulgaris; assembly: GCF_052056855.1. Lineage (NCBI taxonomy): Eukaryota > Metazoa > Chordata > Aves > Passeriformes > Sturnidae > Sturnus > Sturnus vulgaris. Next base: position 66,801,021 of record NC_142243.1, on the reverse strand, counting down.
ACCACTAAGCATTATTTAACTAGACAACAAAAAAGTTTTGAGGCAGCATCGTACAAAAGCCTGATTTATGACAGGTTAACTACCATCTACTCAAAAGAATGTTTTCATTCCCAACTGAAAAGCATTTTACTTGATTACAAACAAAGAAAAAAAGTCAAGGCACTCTCCTACAAAATCTTCACAATAAAGGCGTTTCAAGGGATTGCCCTCATGACCAGTTTATTGTAGCTCAGGTGAAGACATCTGTAGCAAGAGAAATGGAAATAAAGATAATTTGATCTGCAACACATAGAATGGTGTTAAGAATAAAAATTTAAGAAAGAGTTCATATATGAAACGAGGTGAAATAAAGTGTATATAGGCATAAATAGAGAGAAGCACTGGATGAGTCTGGTACTGAGGACAAAACCACAAGTCCAGAACAAAGCAGTAAAAACATCAGCCTGGTTAAACATGGATGAGACTGGTAAGGTACTAACATCCTGTCATGGCACTTAAAAATGATGAAAAGCTGCGTGCTCTGCTAGACATGGGATGTGAATCAGCTGGAGTGCTGTATAGCAAGGATCACAGACCCAAGGTCTTCTCTTTGTGGATAGTAAGTAACCACACACATGATTCTGAGGGACTGCACGAGCAGCAGAACAGACAGCACATTCCCAAAGCTGCTCCTTTGTTATATATGAAATTATATCAAGCAGTCAAAATCGGTGCCACTGCAGTGAAGACTCACTCACTGTGTCCTTACCTACTGGTCAGGCTACAGCTGGAGGCAAAATCCCCCTAAATTACCCTGGTGCAAGCCAGAGGTGGATCAGAGCGGTCTTGTCACTTTATAGTCTCCTCATCACTTTAGTGTCTCTGAAAGACATATTTTTGTTTCCTTTCATCTTATTTCCTCCGGTAAATATTCACAATCATGTGTAGCTTCGTCAGTGAGGAATGTAAATACCTATGCATATGTGTATATATAGTTTCGCTTCTACCAGAGATCAAGGATTTGGTTTCATTAGAAAGTTGTCCCCGTGCCACAGAGGGCCAAATAACAAGAAAATTATATCTGATCCATCCTGTACTACCCTTTAAACTGGAGTTTATCCCATAGACAGAGAAGGTGCATAAACAACATTATCAGGGTGAATCTCTGCTCCTAGGTACTCGGCAGCTACTAAAACTTCAGTCTTTAGAAGAAATAGGTTAATGTCTATTATTATCCCAGAGCTCCTGTTAAATCAGATGCAGACATGGTTTCCATCTACCCTTAAGGTTCCTCTTCATGTGCAGGGAGCATTTATTATCAGCATCGGCTTCATAATCTTGGGATGGAGGCTCATCTGGCTCTGGTGTCTTCTTCATCTTCATTAACTCTAATTCCATTATCACCTGTCCTGGAATGACCCTGGGATCACTCACGACTTCTTTCTTTCTCCTCTGGGAAATGAATTTCTGTTTTTGTCCTCAGCTACTGAACTGCTTTTGTGAGCCCTGCAGCAAATAATTAATATTAGCAGTATCTCCTTCATCTCTCACCAATCTGGGTGCCCCACCCCATCTTAAAAGCACTGCTGGCTCCTTGACTCATCTTTCTGTTTCTGATATACATGTTTTTGAAAGCCTCTAGAATATTCCACTTGGCTCAGTACTCTTATTTCATCCATCGTGTGAGCTTTTCTCACTTCTTTTTTTTAAATCCGTTTATTAACCTTCCTATTCCTCACCTTCCCTTCTTGCATTTGATGTTCAGCAGCTCTCAGAAGTCTTTTGCATGACATAAGAACCAATTTTTCCAGTTAATTATTCAACCCCTTCTACTGCCTCTCCCCTCCCCCGCAAACAAAAGTGTTATGAAGGTGGGCTTGGGATGACAGGGCATTGCTGGATTGGAGAAACAGCCTGAATTAAAGGTCTTTTCACAAAAGAGAGGCCTTGACTGAAAATCTCAGAGGGCCCCCTGACTGGAGGGAAAAGTTGTGTAAAAAGCAGGCGCCCCAGCTCCTCTCCCTGGCACCAGCAGAGGACATTGTCATCTGATAAGATAGTAGGGCAATAACATTTTATTTCTGTCCCGCACCTAATGAACGGAGCTGTTTGGCACAAAACAGAAACATAAAAAAAGTGGGGGAGGAATGACAGTGACCGGGAGAGGAGAGAAAAAGAAAGAAACCTTTTCTTCAGTTCTGTGTCTTTGACGCACATCTGAGGTAATAAACGGGGAGTTTTATGATCTAGTTGCATTTTAATCAATTTCCACTCTTAACTGCATTGGAGAGGCTGCTGACTTAGATTCATGTATGGCTTTACACTGCCCCTTCACTGCTAGCAGCCTTATGAGAACAAAGTCTCCACCGTGGAGTGCTGCTCCTGAGGAACACACAGGCAAGAAAAGCTCCCCTGAACAGAAACAAAGAGGAAGAGCAGGATCCTTTGCATAAACAAGGGGAAAATGGAGCAATTGTGCTGCACAACATGAGGCAAGAGTGGAAGTTCAGTGGCTGGCAGCAACCCGCAGCCACAGATCTTTGGAGAAATAAATCCTGGCACCAAGAATTTGGGAGAGTCCAATAAAAACGTAGAAGCAAAGGCAGAAAACTCTTTCCTCCCGGTTGTGTACATGTGTCCACACAACCAGCATATGTTAAGCCTTTAAATGAACATTTGGCCGTGAAACAGTAGCTATGGCAATACGCAGGCACGGATTTATGTACTGTACGTACATCTCTCGTAGAAAAGCTCTCTGTTTCTGAACCGGACTGGCAGCTGCTTGAAATTTTCCCCTTCCCTTTCCCTAAGGTCTCAGGTGTGGGATTCATGAGCCAGTGTCTCAGCTAGAACAGGTGTCTATCGCTGTGTAAATAGCAATTAGGCCCAAATTTCAGACTTTTTTCAAATCCCTATCTGAGGAAAAGCCCAGGAATAAATAGTTGCTGTAACGGCCAGGGGTATTGTGTAGCATTATAGCCTCCAGCTGGGCTATTACATACTATAGACGGGTGAAGAATACAAGCACCTGACAGATGTGTTCTGTTAGCTTCATTAGAAAAGAAACAAAGAAACTCCTCAATTAATAGCAGTGGAGCCAAAGCGAAGGGGGGTGCGGGAGGGAGGAATCATAGCCTGTTATTTAAACAGAGTCAGGGAGCCTTTCACTGATGGCTTAATATGATTCATTAATAAAAACAGCTTTTTGAATGCCCAGTTTAAGTCAAAAGAAATCACTAGCGTGGGTTTTTTTTGTTGATGGTGGGTATTTTTTCCCTGCAAAAGAAGGGCAAAATGACAAACTAGAGTTTCTGAATTCATTTTGTGTGAGACTGCTCCTTCTCAAAGCTGCCTTTCCCTGGGGTATTTATCCCTCAGGGTGACAGCACAGTCATCAGGAGTCGACGGGGTCATAGCAAGACTTTGGATGAGAGAGATTTGTAGGGAATAATATAGAAACATTCAACGTAATATGGAAACATTCTGTGTCTCGACTAAGAATATTTAAGGATTTTAAGGTGTCAAAATGGAGCTCCTCACTATGATGGAGGTCAGATGTATCTGGAAAGCCACGCCTTTCTATCATGGCATGTTATTCCTGTTTTGAGGGCCTGGATGAACAGCAAAGCCATGTAGAATTTAATTCTCTGCACCACTTCTTTAAAAGTTATAGACTCCAAGTCTATAATGCAGTTTTAATTACAATAAACTTCTGTAAAAATGCTATTGTACTGCATCTGCTTCTAATGTCCAGGTGTGGGACAGGGTAGAGAATCTTGTGGGTAGCTCCAGAAACCAATTTCCTCCTCCTAGATGTAAGTTGAAGCCATCACAACCTTTTTATGTCTAGCAAAACTCAAAGGTAAGATAATTCTTATGCTGCAGTGCTTACTGCTCTCACTGATGGTGGCTACAAGCATTATCTTCCTGAAACACATTGGAAAGAGAGGGAGGTGTTTCAAACATTTGCAGTTTCGGGGAGCTCCCAACATGAAGCCATCTGCACTGGAGGATTTTAGAAACTAAGAAACTGCTGCAGCACCTCCATGGGGTGGAGTAGAATAAACGGGAGGGAAAGGATAATTTGGCATCTGAGAGTACAGAAGGAGCCCTGCAATGGAGGTGGCCACTGCTTGCATCGTGCCCTGCCAAACGAACACAGGCCAAGAGAAGAGCTTGCAGGATTTACCAGGCTCCATCTGGGCAAGGGGATGGTGGTGGTGTGGCTCTCATGCAGCCATGTGGATCCCTGTGGTCCAAGTGCAGTGATGACCAAGCTGGTCTGCTGAGTTGGAGGGTTGATTTGATGAAATTTTTTATAGAAAGACTGAGGAGACCAGCAACACCTATCAACTCCTCTCAGGTATTTCCCTGCAAGTGGTTTCCCATCGTGCATTAAATGATGTTTTGTCAAAGCCTGCCTCTAAATGTACCAAACGATGGGTCTTTCTTCACTTCCCAAGGGACAGTAGTCCATGGCCAAATTGATCTAGCTGTCAAGAAGAATTCTTTTATATATTCAGCCTAATTTTTCCTATTCTTAATTTCATCCCATTACTCTTAGTTAAACCCACTCCTATTGTCCTAAATAATTCACCTCCCTCAGGAATTATCCCCCTCCATGTATTTGTAGGCTATTCTTTTGTCCCACTGTAGTCTTCACTTAGTGAAGCTATCTATATTTAATTCTTTTAATCTCTCTTCATAAATTAGTCCCTCCAGCCAGTGAGGGGAAGGGCATATTTGAGACAGTGTTCAGTGATGAGCTAGGATACTCTGCTACAGTCAGGATATCTAGAGCGTGGAAAATGCCTAGGGGAAGCCTAAACATTCATATTACTTTTTTTCTTTCTTTTCCCCAAGTGTTTGAATGGCTGTAGACAAAGTGATATTTCTGAAGGAGAAAAACATTACTAAAGATTTCTGTTTAATACTCCCTTTTCTGTACCACTGTTGTAAATGTCTGCTTTGTCCTCAGTTAATAACCTTCATTACCAGCTGGCCAGCGCTTGCTTACAAGCTTAGCCTTCCTTTACACCCCAGCCTAGATTTTTTTATATCTGCATGAAAAGCAGGAAATCAGACAGCTTAAAAACAGGTTAAACTCTATATGATAATAAACAAGTGCACTGCTGCTTTGGAATGCTGGAGGTTTTGCCATCAGGCTTGAAGAAGCTGTTTACTTGTGATAGTTGGTATACTTGTGAAAAAGTTATTTCTTTTCTGATGTACATAAATTCCTGATGAAAGAGATAGCAGCACTATCTTCTTACTCTACAGACAGAATCAGACAAGAGGCAGTACTCTTGCCCTTCCCATCCAAAATTAATGGCTTGGAGGATTCAGACTTATGAGTTAGATAGAAATTAATGACTGGTTTATTTGAATTGTTAGTCTCTTTCCTAAGGGTAGTTTGTATGATAGCAAAGTCTCCCTTTAGGAAAAACCTGTATAATTCTGTATGAGTTACATTTATTTGCTGCAAATAACTCTCTGTTTCAATCAAGCTCAACATCTGAAGAAAATGAAGTGACTTATACCAGGAGATGAGGGTAGTGTAGTCTTTGAACCATGATTTGTGTTGTTTTATTAAAAAAGAGTAGTCGTTGTTCTTACTTGTACTTTATGTCACTTCTCCTGTGAAACTAAAATACTCCTTTACCAGCAAGTCGAATTTTATGTTAAAACTTACATCCTGACACGATCTTAAGGTAACCATCAGTATTTGCTAATGGGACTATAAGATTATTTGACTTTTGTATTGAAAAGGGATTTTCAATTGCTTTAAATACATCCAAAGACTTGGAATGACTGGGCCTTGAAATCATTTAAATATCTAAAAGAGAAATGCAGAATCCAGCACATGAACCAGTGCCCATAATTGGCTCTGATACTTCAGCAATTTATTTATTTTTCTCTACAGCTGACTTAATACCAAAAAATGAATTCAGTACTTGCCAAAATGCCTATTGCAAAAAAAGTCAAACAATTCATATTTGGGTCATACAAACCTGAGAAACATTAGAGACCAATAAATGAGGTCTTCTGGAGGATATGAAAATAAACAGACCCCTATGTTAATGTGAAACAATTCAGTCTTTAAGCCCCTGGCTATTATTTTTTCTTTTTGCATTGTGGCAACACATAGGATCACTTCTGGTTATAAATGCTATACAAGCACGAAACCCAAAAAAATCCTTAACTGTGGAGTTTTTACACTAAGGACAGTAATTGGATCATGAGAGAGCTAGGGATGTGTGTACAGGGGAAAGGAGCACCAATTGCATGCAGCAGGTGCCCTATGAGTGCCTTCCTTCTCTTAAGGATTCCTTCTCTTCTACCACAAAGCCCATTTGTCTGCTCAGTGCCCAGAGCTTAATGTGGCTGGCAGTGGCTATTTCTAGAGTCAGGAGATGTCCACGAAGGGGACTTCATCCGAAACTGTGACACCTTCCAATCCTTCCCTCTAGAATGTCAGTGACATGGTATCTCCACATGTCAAATAGCTTTGTTCCAAAAGAAAAGAAAAGTGCATATTTGTTTCTCTTGCAATGTTTATGGGTCAACTTGAGTGCAAAATGTGAATATACACAGGCTGGAAACTCTATTTTAATCTCTGGGTTTGTTATATTTTCTTCTTTCATCATCCTGCATTGCAAATTATTCTAGTTCTATTTCTCTGGTGTATTAAACTAGTGCATTGCTAAGTCTCAGCTCTCCATTCAGGTTCTGACATCAAAGCCTTAGGCCAATTTTATTTCATTTGTATTTTCTGTCAGAATAATGTCTTTATTCTAAAATGCCCTTCTCATATCAACTTCTCAGGTGGCTTGACAAAAGTAGAAAGTGTGAGGAAGGAAAGAAACCCTCCCCCACGCTGCAGTCTGCTGTACAGCTTTTATGTTTTCACCCTCTCTGAAGGAGAAAATGTACAACACACATCGAGAAAATGGAGTTCAGGACGCCATTTAACAATGAAAGAGATATTTTTCTAATCCTAGCTACACACTTGACCTGTTCTATTTCAGTTATAGTTATGTAGTTATAGTTAGTTATAGTTATATAGCTATAGTTAGTTATGTATGTATGTGTGTATGTGTATGTATTTAAAAAGCCCACACACAGAGCTTTAAAAAACAGTCAAGCTGCTGTTGCTCTGGGCTAATTTATTTTCAACTGCAAGTGGCACATTTACTCAATTACAAACAAAATTTTAGTAGAACAGAGTGAAAATCTATCACATCTAATTACGATGACAATGCAGTGCCATGCAGCTGAGGGTTAGGCTGGGACCAGACGTGTTTTTCTTGAGGCCATCAAGGATTGTGCTGGAGGTTTTTTTATGCGTGGGTAGAAAAGTGATTTAAGCTGAATGACAGGAAGCCCAAATCATTGTGTCATATTAAAGACTGTCAAGGACCCACCTCAGGATGGAAGTGTTTCATGTCAGATATAACGCCAGAATTAGGCAAGGTAAGGATGGCTGTGAGCAGGATATTTTAAACGTCACAGGACAAAGGAGAAGCACGAAACAAGTTTTTCAGCTGGTTTTGCACATTAAGCAGTTGCAGCACTTTAAAACTCTTATTCAGTTTAATATTCCCCATTGTGTCTAGCAATGGGCACGCTGCATTCTGATAGATTTTGGATATGAAAAACAAATGTGTCTTACCTAAAAAATCACATGCACTTAAACATATATAACCAAACATTTTAAATTCCCTTGCATACACACACATCTGCCTGCAGCAATCCATGCATTGGCAACACTGAGGACACTGAAATTTCTGGGTCATGTACTTTTGCAAGGATCTCGGTAAACCGTGCCACCTCGCATCCCCCTCGTGCTTTGTTTTCAGAAATAACGCTTCTCACCCCTTTAAAAATAATAAAGATTTGGGTGGCACAAAATACAGACGCTTCCCAAGCACAAACACATGTATACATGTTTTGGAGGCTACTCCCCGTTAAGTGTTTTAGTTTTGGATAGTTTAATCTGTGTCTTTAATGGTTTAAGGCAGAACAATGGGTTTCTCAATTTAGGAATGTGCATGCTAAAAGCAGGGATCAGATGAGACCTCTGTACCAAAGCAATGAGTTCCACCAGGGTATTTCAAATAAATCTAATCTACAGAAATCATGACTACATTTTGGATCCCAATAAATGTTGTGCCTTAGGAATGCAGTATTTCAAAAAGTAGCCAAACAGTGCCAGTAATTCAGCATCAGCAGTCAGGAAAAAGAAACCTCAGTTCACTGCATTGCTAAGCGAATGCAGCTGATTGCTGCCTTGCAAGTGGTGATGATTCAAATTCCTCAAAAATTGTAACAACTTCCAGTAATGTTTTACTTTTACAGCTCTGGGACAAAATTTTCATTCATTCACTCTTTTCTCTGAAGCTTTATGTCAAAATTAGGGATGAGTAAATCTTGATTCTCTCCCTGCATTGTTTTGCTTTACCTCACAGCCCTGTTTTATTCTTTACTGGAAAAACAAGTCAAGGTAAAAGAAGAAGTAAAACCAAAAGAAAACAAAACATTAAATGAGTTCTCAGTAAAATAAAAATGGAAATATTCTAAAGAAAAAGAAGGCTTTTTTCCCCCATTTTATCAAACATTTATTTTTGCCACAGTCTGGAGAAGAGCAGAAACCTCTCTGCAGTCTACCAAGATATTGCTGCCTGAATGTATATTCGTATTTTAGATACTATAGTGACAGATGCAAGAGAAGTGAGTTTTTTTTTTACGGCAATGGGATGACAAAAATTGTGAGATTGAATAAAATTTTCTTTCCTTAGGTATGCAGATACAGAAATGTAGCATGCATTTATAATGCTATCTCTTTACCTATTATTCACACAATAACGTGTTTTGATTTGCTGCAAATTACAGAAGACTTAAAATACTAATTTTAAAAACTTGCCCTGACTGCCTCTATCACACACACAAAGACACACACTTATTTTCTATAGAGTAACTCCTCTTTCTAGAGAATCTTATAAGAATATTTGCTCAGAACTGTGAAGCCTGAGAGGATGCATTGAAGGGCCACTCCTGTAGCTACTTTTAGAAGGGTCAGACAGGGGTTGATAATGACATTTTTATGTTTCTTTTCTGGCCTTTTTGCTTCTCTGTGTTCTATATTTAAGGCAATAAACCTACAGTGAAATATAGAAACCACAAATTCATTTATGTCCATACAAAAAAATACTCGACGGACATTTCTTCACACATACAATATAGGAGTGAGAAGCCATGAACTTAAATTAATTCAGTATCACTCTTTTACTCATGTCAGATCAAAGTTTGAGAAATGGTATCCAAATAATGGAATTTTATTGTTGCTATGACACAGATCAACAACCACACTCAGCCTGAAGTCAGTTCACCACAGAGGAAACTCCTCATCTTCCAAGCATCCATACATATAAATTAAACATTCCTGGATCTGAGGTTATGAATGAAAACCGAGGTGTTTGGAAGTTTAATCAAATGTCCATATCAATCAGATGTCCACTATAGAACTGTCTCTGCTAACTTTTACGTTTTAGTCAAGACTACTTTTGACATTTCTGTAAATAGTAAACAGCCATAGGAGCTATTTTCTCACCTACTTCAGGAGAAGGAAGAGTTTTGGAAGAAGTGAGTATTCCTAATTTGGACACTGAATTTCACAAACGTAGGTTTTCGGACAGGCAAAGCAGTAACCAAGGTTGTTGGTCCTCCTCAATGCCCAGACAACATCTAAACATTCCTAAGAAGCAGCTCCCAGACTATTTACACTGCACTAGTTCTGCATATCTGAATGCTTCTGTTACAATCCAATATAAAGACCTACTCTGGGACTCAGTGGAAAAAAAAAGATGCCAGAGGGAGTTGTGAGTGATGGGGAAAGGAAACTGCTGTGAGAAAAGCGCCTAGAAAAGGGAAGGGGGTTGAAGGGACACTGGACCACCATCATAGGCTGAGGGAGAAAGGTGGAGGTGGTGCTGAAAGAAACACCTGAGAGTTCCTCTGTTAGAAGCTGGCTTGAAGCTGACATGACCCAGAAAATTACAGGAATGGAAACAGAAGCAAGGGTCACCAAAGGTGTAATTGATCCCAGGGAAGGGCTTAGGACAACTAACCCCATCATGGAACTTGTGCTGACACCATGGTCACCAGATTTCTGTTCTCTTGGAAAGCATGTGCCCTTCCACAATGGACAGACTTGGTGTGCCCAGCCGCCCCAGGCCCTGGGGATGCAGCACAACCAACATGACCCCTGTGGAGCGTTATCAAACAGCCTGGCCAGCACCACTCCACAGGGTTCTCACAACATGCAACAACCACTCAGGTTAAGAAAGGCAAAAAAAGGCTCAGATGAAGTGGTTCTGCTTAGCCTGAGCGTCCTATCAGGAAAAGGAGAGGCAGAACAAACACTAGTGAGTTTATCAGAAACAAGAGATGGTTTATTGAGAAAGCGTTCAACAATTACTTCTTTGAAAGAATTTGGAACATCGCCCCTTCAACAGTGCCGCTTACCATCCGCTCCAAAATTAGATTGGCAAATCCCTCCTGGCCTTTTTCTACCAGGAAGACTTTCTACTCCATCCATTAACCCTGAATCCCACATACTCGATATAAACTGACAATTGATAGTCAATGGTATTGGCAGACCCACTCATCAAAGCTATTTGCACAACAGGAAACAGCCTGTTTCAGTTCATCATTGTGTAATTCATGCCATGTTATTAGAGATATGAGGAAAATTTCCATAGGACGAGAGATTGAAAAGAACAGGACTTCTAGTTTAGACAAGTAACAAAAATGGACTTTTTTGTGTGACAGTAAAAAAATCTACTTTCGGGTTATCTACTGTTTCTCATAATGAAAGAACAAGAGATTAAAAAATGAAAAGCATTCAATTGAAAACTGATAAAAGAGTTTATTTATTTCTATATTAAATGAAAGTAACTTCAGGATCTAAATGTCAACTGATATGACTGAAGGCAAAAAAAGAATTCAGTAGGATTAGAAGTTTATCTGGATATTAAGAGTATATATCACTACAAAACTAACCTGCCAAGCTATGATTTTTTTCTCCTGCAGTTATTAAATATAACAAACAGCTTTTTTGAAAATTTTGAGGTAGTGAACCTGAAGATTTAAAGGGACTCATAGAAAATCATTGAAAAATGAAATTGTACCTTACTTGCTGTCTCATAATTCTACCTTACTGGCAATCTGAATCAAATAATTAGCTGATAAACAAAACAGGCTGGAAACACATTTGTTGACGAATGCTATAATATTCAAATTTCACTTTCATACTTCATTAGCAGAATAACCCCTTGGTGAAATAAAAAAAAAAAAAAAAAACTACATGCCTTAGGGTTCTCCATTATGCAAAGGTATTTCATTTTTTAACAATATATTTACCCCACTACATTCTGTATTAGGATTATGCATGCTTCTGACTTCAGGGTCTCCTTATTTTAGGATGTCCCAGCAGAATTTAACTTGTCTTTCTAATAAAATGCTTGGCTGGTGGGTCCTACAGTTTCGCCTTTGTAAATATGTGCCAAATTCATCTTCCAGCCTTGAACTGACTTCCCCCTAAACTCACGAGGTGAGCTCCTGCATGTCAAACTGATTTAAATTCAAAGTGAACAGCATGTATCCACTGCAATTTGCATCTTTCTTGCAGCTCTTGCTTCCAAAACACGACAACTTCGAGACACGGTTTGAAAATGGAGGAAGCTATTGCAAAATAAATACTGCAGCTCATTTTACATGCCCAAGCCTGTGAAATACCTTCACTAATCTACCTCATGCTTTCCATCTAACAGTTCTACCAGATTTGTTAAAAAGCAGATATGCAAATTTTAGGTTGAAGGGAGTTTCTTTCGGGAAGCTGAACACAAGGCGTAAATAAGACTCAATTGTAAAAAGACATTAATTCAACTGCAACGGCTTCATAATTCAGAGTATTAGATTAATGCTTTATGAGCACATTATCTACAACTTAATGTAAATGCTGTAACAAACTGAAATTCAGAGATAGAGACTGTTCACAGGTTTGGCTTGGACCCTATCCACAGAGGCTTTATTAATCAGCACAGAAAGTTTAGTCTAACCTTTGCCAGTCAGTTCAAGGTAGAGAAGCTTCCTGAAGGATGGCACAAATGTCTACCATCCTAGATGCAGACATCTAGCAGCTCCCTCTGCTCTAGCCATAGGGCTGGGTCAGACCTTCCCATGTCACCTCATCACTCCTGATGTGCTAGACCACCCTAGCCATGACCAAGGTATCGCTGCTGTGGGTGCAAGAGCAAGCCAAGATGAAAAGGAGTCTGTCACATGGAAAAAAATCAAAAGCCAAAGCTCTGTATCACTGGTAATGCCCCCAAAGCACTGCAGGACACGCACACATTTCACAACACAACAGCAGAGACATTCTCAGGCTTTGCCCTCTGTCTCACCCATGCCAGCCAGAGCTCACCATATTCCCATCCTGCATCCTTTTCTTTAGTACACCACACACAAGGAGAACAGCTGAATCAGGAACAAGCAGAGAATTGCTTTTTAGCAACATTACAAACGTTAACCTAAACAAACCAACAAGCAAAAACCCAGCATGGCAGTAATAGTGATGAAGCCATAGCACTTTATCATAATCCCATCTAGTGAGACAGGGAATTTTTGTCAATATATTTCATGCTCAGAAAATGTACTGCTCAGCACTTTGACACTGTACTAGCCAAACACATTTTATTTTATTTTATTTTATTTTATTTTATTTTATTTTATTTTGGAAAGGTTCTTTTATTTGAAAGCACATCTTGGATCCAGACCAGTGTTCTCCCATAGAAACTCCCTGACTCATTCCAATAAGGACACATGGCAATGCCTACATGAGTACAGTGCACTGGGAGAAAGCACCAAGTGTATGGGCAGAAGTCCTTGAGACAATTTTCAAGGACATTTACATGACAGAATACTAAGAACCTTTTTACAATAATTTATCCACTGAGAGCCCTTACAGATCTGGCAGGAAAAGTAATTATATCCCATTACAGGTTAGCAGTGGACACAAGCACGAGGCCTCCCCAAGCAACCAGTATGAGCACTCCCAACAACAAGGCAAATCTATTTGTAGCAAGGAGTTATGCAATAACTTACCAACTTCAAAAATATCTTCTGAAGCTGGACAGTGGGTGTCTGAGCTATGCCATGGAGTGTTAGGGTGTATACCACCGGGCAGAGTGCAGCTCTCCTTCCTCTTTAGACATCCTCAGGGTTGCACATCTCTGTGAGCACCTCACAAGTCTCTGGTCTACTCTAGATTTCATGCATTTACCCTTCTCTCTCCAAGGTCATCTTTCCATATCTCTCACAGCTTCTATAGACAACTTCCAGCCTTTCACTTTGCAAATACTTTCATCTTGCATATCAAGCTGTGTTAAAAATTTCTTTATTTGATGAACTGAAACTGAAAAGTTCTGTAAGATAGACTAACTTTCCTTCTTTGGCTGAAGAGCAATTTACACGAGGAAGGTTGTTTTTTTATATTCCACAGACCATACTCGGACATATTACTTCCTTTCTTTTTTGTTGTTTTTTTTGTTTGTTTGTTTGTTTGGGGTTTTTGGGGGTTTTTTGTTTTGTTTTTTTTGTTGTTGTTTTTTTGTGATTTATTCCAACTATTTCCATGGATATCCTTCACCTTTTTTCACTAATTGTAATTGGATTTGACCTATCAACCTACCTGTCTTTATCAAGTTACTCCAAAGTTCCTCAAAGTCTTTGGGAGCTCTGAAACCTAAGGGTTTTTGTATCAACTCAAATATTGTTAGCTGATTAAAGAAAACTTTAAGTAACAGCTCACAAGAGAAGAGCACTGAAGCACCTGTGAGGGTCAAAAGACTACAAAACCTGGAGCCAGCCTCAAGCCGAGTTTAGTGCCGACAGAGGCAGGTTCACCACCCACCCTCAGTTTTATTCCAGTAACATCTCGTGATGTTGCTCTATCACTTACCAATAACTCTAACCACATTTATTTTGTTCTTAACCTTTACTGAACTTGACAAGTTCTTTCACCCTCCAATGCTTCAAATGAAGGGAAAGGTCTTATTGTGCTGCTGTGCATGGAGACATCAGGACTGCGGGGTTTGGACCAAAGGCTGTGAAAAGCTGAGAGCTTTATGGAATTTATGCTACAACGAAGCATCACCAACTCTCAAGCAATCAGCATTTGCCCTGAGAAACCATCAATACCCTCCTGAGAAGGCTGTGGGACTGCAAGGGTGAAGCCCTGAGGACGGAGCTGCTGCTGTGGCCGGCCCACGCTGGCAGCCCTCAGTGGGCTAACAGCCTGCCACAGGAATACTTGTGTGAGATAGCCAAAGCCTTTAGAATTGGATGAGAAAGAATAGAAGGGAAGCGGTGTAAAATGTCACATCCAGACAAGAGAACAAAACAAAGGGGTTTTTTTTCCCCTTACAGCAGGGGAAAAAAAGTACTCACAGGAGCTTCTTATCCTTTCTTCCATCATTTTTTTTGTCCTTCTCAGGTTTCCTTCATGCAGGGAAATAATTCTCTCTCTGTTGACACCTTATGCAACCACAGATGTGTCAGCATGAGCTGACTGGGTGGAAATGAAAAAAAATATTTACCCCCAGCATTTCTGGGATCTGGTGCATTGCCATTACTGCCGTGATTTATCGGGGTCTGTTACACATTTTACCTTCAGCTTCTCAGTCCCCAAACGATTTTTCTCTCAAGAAACGAAAAACACCAGTGAGCTGCCCAAGTTTGAGGGAATGAAGGCAAAGGGGGAAACGAGAAAAGGGGTCTGCCCGTCCATTCCCCGTGTCCCCCCCGCCAATATCTGCTTCAAAAATGGGAATAATAAATACAATGCGGAGCAGATCACTGCTGAGGATGCTCAGGGACCAGGGATGCAGACCATGGATGCGGAGGGATGCCGGAGAGCGGCGGGGTACCTCGGGCACAGGAAGCACCTCCAGAGCCCGTCGTGGCCCGCAGCCCCGGCTCTGTCCCGGAGCCCCTGGTCCCCCGGCGGGGAGGGAGCGCAGCCGGAGGGGGCGGGGGCCGATGGCTGCAGAAATGCAGCCTCAGCAGGGAGACGGGGCTGTCAGCCTCCTGAGCACTTCCCTGCGAGGGAGCAGATAAGAGGGAAAAGGTGAATGGGAACACTTGTCACAGCAGATGGCGGCTTTGATTTGCAGAAGAAAGCGGGAGGGGGGCGGAAAGCCGGGGAGGGGCGGCCGCTCCTGCCCGCCCGCTCCCCCCGAGCCCCCGGGACGCCGCAGCCCCAGCCCGCCCTGCCCGGCTCTCGCTGACCTTCCCCGCAAACCCGGCAAGGCCAAGCCAGGGCTTTCGGCAGCTCTGGCCGCCTCATGCGCTGTATTAACGCTATGCTAATTAGCTGGAAAGCCACGCATTGATTTTCTTGAAAGGATTCAAGGATCAAATAGCCATGAATGGAGCTGGCAAAACCTAATCTACTAATGGATTTAACTTAAGAGAAATATAAAGCTCAAATAAAAATATGATTATTTGGGAGCTGCTTAACTAGTACTTATCTTTAAAATACTTTCACTGAATTTCTCTATTCCACTGAGGTGAAAAAAATACAGTCATATTTTTAAAACGTGTTTGGCCAATAGCTCTAAATAATGCCTCTTCTCTTCTTCTCTTCTCTTCTCTTCTCTTCTCTTCTCTTCTCTTCTCTTCTCTTCTCTTCTCTTCTCTTCTCTTCTCTTCTCTTCTCTTCTCTTCTCTTCTCTTCTCTTCTCTTCTCTCCTCTCCTCTCCTCTCCTCTCCTCTCCTCTCCTCCTCTCCTCCCTCTCCCTCTCCCTCTCCCTCTCCCTCTCCCTCTCCCTCTCCCTCTCCCTCTCCCTCTCCCTCTCCCTCTCCCTCTCCCTCTCCCTCTCCCTCTCCCTCTCCCTCGTGTCCCAGCTCCCAGGGCTGGACTCCACAGAAGGTGCCAGGAGGCTGCACAGCCATGCCAAGGGATTGACAAACGTGTCCCACACTAACCAGGGCTAGCAGAGGCAACACAGGGATCCTCCTCTCTCCCAGCAGCACCTGATGTAAACCATCACCAAGCCCAAGATCCCTAGCTACACGCAAGGCTCCCACTGTGGCATGTGCTGTATAAGCACAACACAAGAAAATGGACTAAAATACAGAGAAATTAGGCTTAATGGGAGAAAGGAGATGTCAGACAAATGCAGGCAGGAAGGAAATATGAGGAAATAACAGGAAAATAATAGTCAGCTGGGCAGGCATTCACTCCAGCACACCCACAAGCAGTTGTTCAGTCTTTTATAGATACCATTATAAAGGACAGTTTGAAGGCGGGTTGGACAGCAGCAATGAGGCAAGTTTGGATTCGGCTGCAGGGGATGCATCTTGAGCTCAAAATGCAGCAGGAAAGAAAACAGAGAGACACTTGTTTTAAGCTTTAACAATGCAACAGGGACGAAAACACAGAGGCTCTTGTTTGAAAATTTAACAAATGAGTAATAGACACCAGAAAATTGCCTGACTGGAGGTGGAAGCAGATATTTCATGCATACGCAGAACACGGTGGTAAATCAATGATGTTCCAACTGGGGAATCAGGCCTTGAAAACTAAGATATGTAACTGATTTCAATGCAGCATGGGAAGACAAGTAGGTGGGAGAGATCCCTCAAGGCTGACTGGCATGGTCTGCACAACAAGGCATCGAAAGCTTGGGATATCTGGCTAGGTGGGGCACCTGGTAAACAGCATGCTCCCACAGTTTCAGAAGGCCACAGAGCTCAAAAAGAAAATTTTAAAATCAAGACTACCAAAGTGATTTTGAAGAAAATTACACTGACAAATTACATCAGTCTTCTCCTAGGCATAAATACGAACTTGCAGGTCTGAACCAAGATGCTGTTTGTGCATGGAACAAAGTCAAAGCTGGACAAAATCGAAACTGGTATCAAGTGAGCAGAAATCTCAAGTGCGAGTCTTCCGTGCCATTGTATTATAAAAGGGAGTACACAAGCTGCCTTCTGGATCTCTCTGCAAGCCATTTTCTCTCAGTAACTCAAGATGTGCACAGTTCACTAATAAAAAAGATCATTATTTTAACTGTCAGCAGCAGCCTCAGCCTGTGCTGCCATTCTGTCTCACACACCAGTAACAATCAAAGCCATCCAATTTGAAATTAGCTGCCAGTCCTCAGGATGTTGGGTGTGTCAGAACAAAATCAAGCAGGGCCTCCCACACTGGGCTGGGTATTCAGTGCTTCCTGAACACAAAGGAGTATTTTCTCCATTTCAATTAACACAGTGAGCAAATCTTACTTTACACCAAACCTTTCACGTCTGGGCGATATAATAAGGTATGTTTCTATATTACTGTTCATGACATATAATCATTCTCCAAAAACTGGAGTTTGCTCCCCATGTTTGTCTGAGCTTCTATATGTTCATTGTTTTATTGATTAAACTCCTTTTAGCCACGAGTGGCTTCCATCAGATTGCACAGTTGTCAAAACTCTGAGGTGCAGGGACTTAATTTATTCACCCCAGCAGCACAATTGCTCTCTGTCCCTCAAGAAGCAAGACTGGCTGCACCATCACACAGCTCCAGGGCAATGCACTGCTCCAGGATGCCTCAGCAGGGAAAAGTCACTGCAAAAGAGTTACACCAGCCTAAAATCTGAGTAAGCCAGGGCAGATTGAATGCACTGTGTTCCTGATAATACAGTTGTCACCCTGGAATGTAATCCATCTGTTTGGCATCCCTTCCATATATCGGCCTCTTACAAAACAGTATACCTGGGGTCTCAGTGCAATTCTTGGACAACAGTAAAGCTCCAACTTTAACTTCCCCCTTTGAGCTGCTATTTTCCTCCCAAAAAATTCTTTTGGAAAAGTTGCTGCAGTATTCCTTACTCTGATAACTATGACTAAAACTGAATCCTGAGTGTGATAGCCCCAGCAAGCCTCAAATAGGTTTTGTTCACTGCAGCAAGGAGACTACCACCTTTGAGACAAACTCTAGACAGAGTACTTCCAAACAGGAAACTTCACAGCATTTACAGTCTGCACCCATCTAGTTTATGGTCAAGAGGTTATGTCATGTGAATTTTTTAAAAAATACATGTATTTTGATGTTATTAGAGGGTTATTTCATTGCTTTTTTTCACAGATGGTTGGTGGTGCTCACAAAGGGACCATCACAGTGCTGGAAAACAATGCCATGAAAATGCTCATGTTGTTCAGCAACTGTGACTCCTATTTCGTGGGACTTCAGGTTTTGCAGACATTTGGCTTTCTCAGGCTCAATCTAAATCCAGGTTTTGGAAGACAAGAGCTGACTGCACATGAAATCAAAACGATAATGGTGGCAGGAAATAATTGGGGGAGATGGCAAAAGTGATGCTCGCCATCTGGATGGAGGGAAGCCTTGCCCTTTGTTGCCCGGCTGGAGAAGGCCTCCTGGATTTCCAGATGCTTTTGAATGTACCAGTGGCAGCGGGAGCTACGAGTGTTTATTTCCCCTTCTCCTATCTGCTTGGTGAGGAGATTTCAACCTCTTGTCCTGTTGGACTGTGTCGCCATTGTCTGTGCTTTTCTCATCTCCAGACTGGATTGCTGCCATGTGGTCTGCTCAGCTCTACGTCTGAGGACCACTCAGAAACTTCAGCTAATTGCAGTATGCAGCTGCCTGCTTGCATATCCACATTTCAGACACAAACCATAGAGCGCAGATGGCACACAGGCTGCGCCAATTTTCAGTTCATTTCCAGGTGCAATTCGGGCCTTAGTTTCTAAATTTCCTTGTGATTTGAACCTGCTCATCCCACAGAAACTACCTCTGCTTACTAACGCTAGGTCCACCATGGAGATAAGTTGGCGCCTTTGAACTGGAAGTCCTTGGAACAGCACATTTGGAAATGGCTTTGGTTATTTTCTCTGAAGAAGATGGCCCACACTCTTGAATTTGCTTTCTTGTGTGGCAAACCTTCAGGGCATGTTGCAAAACTTGTCTCTTTTGTTAAGCTTTACTTTAAAATATTGGGGTGGGCTGGGAAGGAGAGGTTTTGATGAGGACACTTTTACTTTCATTGTTGTCATGGCAGTATAATTCAGTAGGGAATATGAGATTTGATTTGTTTATATTTTAACTCAGCTAACGAAATCTAAGATTGTGCACAGCATAAATGAAATCAAATAAATAATTGCAATTGTTTCAGGCCAGCGCTGTTTATTGGAGAGCCAGGAAAGGAAAGACAAGAACACTGAATTTCCAGAAAGGATTAAGTAGGTATGGCCAAACAAAAGGGAGTTAAACAGGCTACCTCCCTTAGCAGAAGCTGTGGGATTCCACAGATAAGTTCCTTGCAAGGGGACTCTTGAGGTCTCATGTGTCCTTCAAGCTCATTTTGAGACCTCACTGCAATACGTGGCTGCCATTGGTCTAGAGAGGAAAGGACAGAGACATTGACCAAGACACACTGAAAAAAGAAAGGAAAAGGGAAAAAAGGAAAAGAGAAGAAAGAAAAAGGAAAGGAAAGGAAAGGAAAGGAAAGGAAAGGAAAGGAAAGGAAAGGAAAGGAAAGGAAAGGAAAGGAAAGGAAAGGAAAGGAAAGGAAAGGAAAGGAAAGGAAAAGGAAAGGAAAGGAAAGGAAAGGAAAGGAAAGGAAAGGAAAGGAAAGGAAAGGAAAGGAAAGGAAAGGAAAGGAAAGGAAAGAAAAGAAAAGAAAAGAAAAGAAAAGAAAAGAAAAGAAAAGAAAAGAAAAGAAAAGAAAAGAAAAGAAAAGAAAAGAAAAGAAAAGAAAAGAAAAGAAAAGAAAAGAAAAGAGGGAAGGGAAGGGAAGGGAAGGGAAGGGAAGGGAAGGGAAGGGAAGGGAAGGGAAGGGAAGGGAAGGGAAGGGAAGGGAAGGGAAGGGAAGGGAAGGGAAGGGAAGGGAAGGGAAGGGAAGGGAAGGGAAACAAGCACCAACAAAGCCTGGGGTGCAAAAACAGAACACAACAAAAGAGATCCTGAAGCCTCCTTTGTCAAAGAACTATCCTATTTTTCCTTTTCTTCGTATTTTAGTCCCCTATTTGTGTAACCATTTCTGCTCATTTTCTCAGGTTCTTTTCAGCTGGGTTCAAATATTGCAGATTTGAACTGAGCAGGCAAACTAAATAATGCTTCCAGAGCAGAAATGAAAACTCCTAAAAAAGAAGAGAGGCAGATTGCTGAAAATATCCAGATGATAGAGCTGATTCTGTTGAAAAGCACATGTATATACCTGTACACAGACACATACAGGTAAATAGCTCATGATTTCTCAAAGCATTTCTTTGTGTAACTCCACAGTCTGGAAACACAGCTAATCATTTTATGGACACTTGTATCCCTTTTTAGCTAGAGATCTGTGTATATTTTTATTGAATAAACCAGTGATAATTCATGATTGCTTTTAGGTACGCAATGACAGTTGTAGTATTTCGATTTCTGTAGCCATGTGTGGCAGAGCTTCTTTCCTAGAGCTTACAGGACAAAACCATGGACAAAACACACTGCAGAAATCACTTCAAGACCCAGGAAAGGAGAGAAACCCAGGGCCCTAAAGAAGGTAACCAGGAAAGAGCAGGATATGTCAGCTCTTTGGGGATGTGCTTTCTTTACCTAAGAAAAGCTTTGTTGAGGGAGTCTCCAGTGGCATAAAGAGGACTGAAAGCTGCCTCAAACAGGCAGAAGAAGGTTTGGTCTTTTTTCCTGTGATGAGGATTGGCATAGTTCTGGGAGAAACAGGTTTGTACCATCTGCTTCCCCCTCTGGTTCAGAGGCGAGGCAAAGGACAAGAATGCCATGCACCACTCTTGGCAGCCTGATTTACAGGAGACCAATTTAAACTTTTGCCAGTAAAGTGCTCGCACTGCTAGATCATCATGCCTACAGACATGGTTATGTCTGTGAACAGACCGACAGAAAAGGGTAAAGGTGTGCATCCAGGGGTACACATTTTGTGTTCCAGGCCTTTTTAGCTTTTGTGGGAGTTGAGTAACACCATTTTTTTATTATTATTTTGGGGTTGGTTGGGGTTTGTTCTTTGATTCTCTTGTTAGCTCTCGCTAAAAGCTGAAAAATTTCTCAGTTGCACTAACTCCATTGCCAAATCTCACAAGTTAGTCACCAATAATCTCAACATCTTCAACAGGTTCTTCCCTAAAGTTAGCTTCAAAGTTGGTTTGTTCTTCAAACTCCAGGAAGAGAAGTGTGAGTTTGTAACTCTGTTTTTATATGTGCAGCTCTCCATCCTAAGGAGCCAGTGTGGTGTCACTAACTCAAATTCACTCAATCATGAGTTCACATCCTACAAGTGCAGAACTCAGTGGGATGAAAGGAAACACTGCAAGCTGGACTTGTTACATCAAGAACAGGAAACCAGCTCTACATTTTGCAATCAGACTACATCTTGCCAATACAGGCTTCTGTGAAAACTTCCACAGACGTACCCACCAGCAGGACAAAGGCAGGAGGCATTTCTTGCACTGAGGGGCTTGGCATCTGCACGACCCTGAGGACTGCAGCTGAGAAATGACACCTACCTGACAAGGTAATTTTGGGTGCTATCTGCATCACCCTCTTTAGAAAAGCAGAATTGGAGAGCACTGCAGAAGGGAAAGCTGTTGTTTGAAAATCTCACAGTCCCCACTGTGTGCCAAGAGGCACTGTCAGGAGAGCACCAAGCAGGTTAGGGCAGGAGGCTTTCCTGGGGGGCAGAGGACACTGCTGGAGATGCAGCTAGCCTGGTACAGCTAGACCTGCCAAAGCTGTCCTCCTGCACCAAAACCCTGACTGCCACCCCCGAGCCAGAGCAAGAATGGAAATATTACAGCCTTGGCAAGAGAGGACCTTGTCTGGAGGTTGGTATGAGTCAATCGTGAGGGTCTTTTGTGTGTGTGCACGTACATGTGTGTGTGTGCATTTACAGAGTGTGCTGTCAGGGACTGATTTTCAATGATGCAAGTCTCCTCTAACTGATAACACTCTAAATAACAGGTGAGTGACTCCTGGCAAGAAGGAGATTGTCTGACCTCATTGTTTGCCTTTTTTCCCCTCTCTTTGTTCTTCACAAATAAAGTTTTTTAATAAACTGAAAGGTCCTCCGCTCCTGCCTGATGATAAAATGAAAGGAACCAGTGAGGTATGGTACAACGTGGCAGCAAAAAAAGAGAAGCTCATCAGAAAATAACAAAGGTGCAAGTTAAAGATAAGGCAGCTGTCAGAGATTAATCCTGCTGGCCTGATTGTTTTCTTTAATACCAGGGCCTGCAATAGCAAGCGATAAGTTTGCTGAGTAATTTGGTTTTTGGTGAGGAAAATAAAATTCAGGTAGGCCTCATAATTGATTTCCTTTTCTTAGTTTTCTAAACATTAAAACCAAAACAAAACAAAAAACCCCAACCTCTGCTTTGACTACACTTTGCTTTTTTCAAATTTGCTCCAAGGCTGTGAGCTTTCCCCAGCCCAGGTCTGCAGGAAGACAAATGCAGGGAGGGCAAAGCACTCTTTCTTTCTCCAGCATCCTCCTGGGAATACTTTTGTTTCATCCTAAAGCCTAACTGCATCTCTTGCACATGATAAATTCTGCCCATTTTTTACTTCATTTTACTGTCTGAAAGAGGGCAAAAATGTGAGGTGGAGGAAAGTGAGGTGGTGGAAAAGGAAATTTCAAAAGAAAGTAGGTGCTGCCTGTCACCAGTGGGTTACCTGGTACCTGGACATGGCACTGGTCACCATCTGCAGAGGAGAAGTGCAGCAGGACAGTGTGGTACTCATGGGCTGGGGGAAAATCACTCCTGCTAAGCTGTGGAGATTATCCAAGGGGGTCATTCTCTGGGCTCACCATAGCAGCACATGGGGCCTCCTGTCTGGTCCCTGGCCTGGATGTGGAAGGAGAAAGAGGAGCCAGCAGGAGAGGTCATGTACCATGTTGTGCTGGTGAATATTCACTCCTCACCCAAACCTTCCTCTATTAGAGAGTCACACAGCCAGCTGTCAGGAGGCCAGGCACTCCACATGCAGCAGTTCTGGGAGGAAACAAGAAAGAGAAGAGAAAAGAGAAGAGAAGAGAAGAGAAGAGAAGAGAAGAGAAGAGAAGAGAAGAGAAGAGAAGAGAAGAGAAGAGAAGAGAAGAGAAGAGAAGAGAAGAGAAGAGAAGAGAAGAGAAGAGAAGAGAAGAGAAGAGAAGAGAGAAATCTCTCCAAATCAGGAAGTTTGTCACAATGAGGCAGAACCACTCTCAAGTTAGAAAATTACCCTGAAAGAGAGACAGCAGGAGTGTGAGTGTGCATGTGTGTGTGTGTTGGTGCATGTGTGTGAACAGGAGGCAGCAGAGCCTTAGTTATAGTGACAAAATGAACAGCCCCCGGGATGCTCATCCAGCAGCTAATTTCTCATCTTATCTATTATGTGAATGAGATGGGAAAACAGTTTCCTGTTTTTCACAGATATCACTAACAAGAAAGATACAGAACAAATTCCCTTGTAGGCCATGCAGCCAGCTCCAGCCACAGACTCATTTGTTTCAATGGAATGAATAAATGCAGTTAGGGACTGCCCATTGATGGGGAAAAAAAAAAGTCTGTAAAGCTTTCTATAGAAGCAAAAAAAGGTACTGCCACCACCTCCAAAACAAATGAAGAGCTTGGCACACATTTTTCTCGTCGTGCATTGACAGCACACATGCAGATGCAGGCTTTTGCAGCACACAAGCACACACACTTAAACCTTGCCATTTCCCTTGTTGAAAACAGATATTTCTAGTGTTATAATGCAACATCAGTGCTACTTGAAAAAGGAACCCACAATGAAGGACTTCTTTGCCCTTAGAGAGCTTCTAAAGGTCTTCCACCAGTTGTAAGAGCAAGAAGTGATGGGTGTGCTGAGCCACCAGTCCTCAGCACACCAAGTTTAGGGTGAGGATTTGGAAAGAGTCTCATGCTAGGGTCAAACGTAGGGACCACACCAGCTATAGTAAAAACAGGCTGTCATGAAAGAGGGCCATACATCTCTTTTAAAGCATAGACCCACAGAAAACCCTATGGGAACAACAAACAAACAAATTTCTGCATGTGTCCACAGGCAGTCAGTGGCTGCAACTACAGCTCCACAAGCCTGTGACAGAATGGAAAGTGTAATATCTCGTTTGCACTTTTCAGGCCAATTCTGCCAATTTTGTGTTGATGTTCATCTCTTTACTTTTCCCAGCAGAGGGAGCACCGGGCCAAAGTGCAGAGAGGCAGCGACCCACAGAAGGCCACTTAAAAAGTTTCCTTTGTCTTGCTTTTCCTGCCTCAAAGGCACAAATGGGAGTAGGGGGTTATGGGAGGACCCAGCCTCCTTGCAGACTGGGCACCTTCTCAAAGACCAGTCCCATCCCAGCCCCTGGCTGGAGGGAGAGCAGGGCTGGGCAGGAAGAATGGCTTTTGACCACTTCAGGATAGGATATGCACAGCTGCATTGCACCATGCACAGGTGCCCAACTGTGCAATGGGCCCTGATCTCCACTCCCAGTGTCCCAGCTGCTTCCCTGCTTCTTAAATTTTAACTCTTGTCACTCCTGCTCTTTTATTCCTGCCCTAGAGGCAGCTGGAGCTTTCTGCACTCCTTTGGCCTCTTACCTGAAGTGGATGTTCTGATCCACTGCAGCTGGGGGAAAAGGGATAGGTACCTGATCCCTGCGTTTGACCCATAGCCCAAGTGAGTACCAAGTGTGCCAGGCATCCTTGCCTGCTGCCTTTCCATTGCTAGCAGAGAATGAATCCAGATGATGCCCAGCATCAGAGGCTGGATGAACAAAGGGGTGGGTAAACAGCTCACAAAAAGAACATAGAGAAAGAGAAGTGGGAAGTGGAGGAAGAGAAACCTGAAGAAGGTTAAAAGAAATGAGAAGAGACAAGTCTGGTACTTTGGTACGCTAAAAAGAGATGCTTCAGTTACACTGCAGCAAGGCATTAGAGTAGGAGAAATGAAAATAAATTCAGCCTACAGTCCTAATGAAGTAAATTCCAGAGTGGGCTGAGACCTTAACTGATACAAATGAGGATCATTATCTTCACTCTGCTATCCTGTTCAGCACAGGGCAAGGAGTGCAGAGACAAGAGGGGACAACCAAGGATGAGATGAAGTACAACCCTGCCACCCTGCTGCTGTCCTGTGATGAGGAGCCTCAAGCAAAGGGCCAACAGCAGCACTCTCTGTGAATTGTGCAGGCCATCTGCACGCCTCAGCCATCTT
Organism: Sturnus vulgaris; assembly: GCF_052056855.1. Taxonomy (NCBI): domain Eukaryota; kingdom Metazoa; phylum Chordata; class Aves; order Passeriformes; family Sturnidae; genus Sturnus; species Sturnus vulgaris. Next base: position 66,775,754 of record NC_142243.1, on the reverse strand, counting down.
GTGGTTTTTCAGCTCTTGGTCCAGTCAGTAGGAGGAGGGCTCCTGGATGCCAGGCTGGCTCTCTGGAAGGATGGGTTGTGAGAAGCTTTGTGTTGTTCCCATGTGTGTCCTGACAGGACATTTGCAATATCAGCCACCTGTGGAATAGGCTTCTTTGGTTTCAGCTGTCTTCCTCTGCCTGGCAATGCCCACTCACCTGTTGGGGTCAATCCTGGTGCCCTGGAGACTGGGTTGAGCACTGTGAGATAAGAAACAGCAGGTACAAAACAAAGTGCTTTTCACCTGCCCATGATTAGTGTTTGTACCTCCACCCCCATCCTGCTAGTGGGATGCAGACTCCTGGGAGCAGCCAGGGAGAGGTTTCAGCTGCCACCAGGCTCACCTGGGAGCCCACCTCTCCCACCAGCCATCCATCTCCTCCTGACAGCAATGTGTGGCCACTCTCCCACAGACCCGTGATTTATGTGGTGTGGAACTCACCACCATCAGAAATTAAAATGACACCAAGAGTTGACACATCCAACATTAAACCTAGAGCCTTGCTGCCCTATCTCCTAACCTTGTCTTCTTCTGACCTCTCCTTCCACTCTTTACTCTCAGAAGGAGCAATGAAAGCTACACAGAAATATGGCAGAAGCTTTCTCTTGGTACACTCCATCATGATATTTACATGTTAATATTTCATAATATTTCATATCATATTTAATATTGACATCATAAATCCCTCTTGGCTTGGCTCGGTCAGGTATGACATGTAAGTAGACAATGACTTAGTTCCTGAGTATTTACCCCTAATGAAAAGAGCTGGAGTTCAGATAGGTCTGAGAAAATAAAGATACATTAAGATAAATTCACTGTGGCATTAAATCAAACTCTTAACAGGATGTTTCATTTAACATTTCTCTAAGACCCAGGCAAAAGCCTCTCATCCAGAATCAATGGAAACATTTACTTTACATAAATGTCTCTGCTGCAGGTGCAGGGTACTGCCAACAGAATTTAAGAGCGAAATTCTAATGCAAAACTGAAGCTTTTACCCAATTTAATCTCTTTAGCAATGATCTCGATAAAAGTCTCATTAAAAAGATACTGGAATGAAATAAAAATTGGTTAGGTGCTTTCAATCAGAACACGTTGGCATTTTGAGGTCAGATTTTTGAGTTTTGAAATGATATTTGAGAATCTAATGTCAAAATGTTTTTAGGTGTTTATTTGGGGGTTGTACTATTTGTATTTCTTATCAGGATCGTTCTGATAACTGACATCAAGGAACACCATAAAATTGTAATAATTAGCTTCCAAATTAAATAAATGACCAAGCGATGTACTTCTGAAATGCTGCAAGGCAAATTTCCAAAAGTGAAATTTCAGAGAAAATATTTAAACAAACATATTTCTGGTTCAAACAGGGTAGAAATAACAGACCCAGTGAACTGAAAACGCAGTCTCAGCCATCTGTGGTGGAGGCTTGCATCTGAGCACTGGTCCCAAGCAGGCAGGCAGCATGCTTGCTTCTCTCCAAGGATGCAGGCTAGCATGCACTGGGGTAGGAGGTCCTCTGCCTGACTCTCCCAGCTAGCTCTGTGGGGCTGTAGGAGAGGGAAGGGGGAGCAGGAAGATGGATAAGAGCTCTAGCAATCCATTTGTTAAAACCATCCCACTTCAGTGTGCAGGACAGCAGCATGCACAGTGTGGCTTTTTGCATGCTAGAAAACCAACCCAGATGCTCATTTTCACCACCATGTCACAGCAAATGAATCATCTTCAATCTAAGACAGACCTGGAGACAGGGGTTGGACCAGAATTCACATGAGATTTTATTTATCTTCATTTTTCTCAGGCTGGACCACAGAAGGTTGGAGTTGGGTGGCAGGTTTGGTTTTTTTCATCACTACATTTGCGTAGCTGCAATGTGGTTTCCTCGATTGCTTCACAGTTGGGTTAGTGACATTTAGACAAGCACAGTGAAATGTAAATTCAAGCTACTACATCAAACAAACTCATTTTGCCCTGAAAAACCTTTTTTCTTTGTTGTGCTCTGGGGAGAAGCCAGTCACAATATTGTAGTGGAGGCACATGATCCAAAGGGTCATGGTAAAGGTGCCAAACCCTACATAAGCTAAGTACACCTTGTGTCAGGTCCCCAGGTGCCACGGGTGAGGTGGTATCCCTTCCTTTTCCAAAGCAGTGGCAGCTCATTTCCCTTTCAGCACACACACCTCCCCAGCACATGCAAGCTCCCAGGTAGGTTGTATCCAAATCATCCAAAACTACAGCTTTGAGAAGACCCTGTAAGAGCTACATCTTTCCCTCTCCTAAGGAGGAGCTGAGTTATCCACCTGTCCCACCACACACTGGTTTCAGCCAGTCTGGCTGCTATGCCAGGAGCAGGCAAGAGGACGGCTGTGGCTTCCCTGGAGCTCCTTCCTAAGGAACTCATTCCACCCCACAAGCCATCCCAAAATGATTCTTGTCTGGCAGGTGCCCCTGGAGCAGCTTCAAAGGCGCCATGCCCTCAATTCCCCTCTCCTCTGGGGAAGGAGCCGGATCCATCCTGCCTGAATGTCTCACTTCTGATGCTGAATTTCACTGCTAAGGAATTTTTGGTGAACCAGGTGCCCAGACCAAAAAGGTCACAGAAACAAAGATACAGACATCTCATATATAGTCCTCATCTCGTTGGATGTGATTTTGTTCATTTAAATACAATTTTCCTTTGTTTTAAAATCTGGAACAAAGATTATTTCAACACAAGGAGTATGTCTAACCAGCATCAAAAAGAGAAGGAATGATTGGCGTTGGGAATGACTGGCTAAAACCAGAAGGACCCAGCATTGCTATTTTATTTGTTACAATCTGCATGATTTTAGGGGGGACATGGCAATTAACAAACATAAGAAGACCAGAACTCTGCCCTCAGGAGCTGATTTAGCTTAAATTAGGCAGACCAAGCACAAACAAGTCCGGGTAACAAGAACATCTAGAATTTAAATAGTAAATACTAAAAAAAAAAAAAAAAAAAATCAACTAGTGCTCGAGGCCATAAGTCATCCTTTAATTGACAGCAGTTCAAAGGAAAGTTTCCCAGGGGTGAGCCATTTCATAACTGCCTGCTGTGGGATTCTCCTCTATCCCCTCAAAGCACACAGCTCCAGCAACTGCTGGCCACAGGCTTGGAGCTCAGGGCTCAGCTGAGCCATCTCTACTGACATCTGACCTCTCCTCTCACGTCTCACCAGGAGGGACGTGGCTCCCCAAAAGAGGTCACCAAACAGCAGAGAAGGTTTGTGGAAAAGTGCACCCAACTGCAAAACACTGAAAAGGGGTCAGGGTGGAAAAGCCTGAGCCAGTCATGACTCAGGCCCTGGACAAGGACACTGGAAATCTGGATTTCATCCCAGCCTTGACCTTGGACAAGTTTCTCTGTCTCCATTTGCCTGCTTCCACTCCCAAATGTCATCTGCCTTCACTGCGCTGTTTATAAAACTCTTTGGGGCAAGCAATGGGCTCTTGCTACACTCTTGTGCAACACTGCTCACAACAGGATCCTAGTCCTCCCACAAGTCTGCTGGCCTGGATCTAATGAGGAAAAAAAAAAAAAAAGAGGAGGGAGGAAAGGTGTAAACCCTTCAAAATCTGTAAAAATATTCAAAGACAGGCAACTGCAGGGAGTTCAAATGAACCCCAACTGAAGATTGATTTCCAGTGTTGCTACTAATTATTACAAATTTAAGAAACTCCAAACCTGGCTTTGAATGATCAATGAATAATGGCTAGGACACATTTTTCACCCGGGAACAATGGAGAATTTCACATTGAATACATTTTAGTTGAAAAAAAGAAAACATTTTTCATAGTTTTCCCTCCTTTTGGCAAAAATTTGCCATCATTTTAACAAAATTAGCACTGAAGTTACTGCTGAGTGGTTTTGCTCTCTGAAAAAAAAAGGCTGCTTTCAGTAAATTAAATATCTCAAGAGTTATCCTGCTAACAAATTTCATTAATGGATACTATGGCCTATTTCACAAGAAATTTTTTAAAAAGTCTGTTCTGGTCCCTGCACAATGAAAATAACTTTAGAAGTTCAAAATTTGACGAAGCTGTTTTCCCGAGTTGAGGCCTGCTCTATTTTTCACGCAGTGTTGACAAGAGCAAGATGAGAAAGAAATGCAGTTTCCATCATCTATTCAATCTCTGGCCCCTCTAACGATTAGCAAAAGCGCCTGTTTCACTGGTGTTTTCTTGTTAAATAGAAACTCTTCCCATAGAAACACAACTCGAAACCATCAAATCATTTCACAACTGTCAGATGGTAACAGCCATCCATGCAGCCCTCAGCTGGTTTTAGCCAGAGAAGTGGAGGTAAGAACTGCTGTATCATGATCAAACCCTGTACACCTCATCCATCTTTTAGGATTCTTGAAATAATGGCACCAAAAAGCTGCAGTCACACAACTCAGTGGTAAAGCCAGCTTACACCCATTGCTTTGCTCTGCCTTGAAATTAATTTCTTAATTAGGAATTAAATTTTTCTTTTTAAAAATAGGGGTATAGAACTCTCTCTTTCTGCTTCCCCCTAACTGAATTATCCAGCACACAGAAAAAGGTGAACATAAGATGAGAACATTCAAAGGCTCAGTATGGTTTTTGAAACCCAGATGAAGCTGTTCCCCCCACCACGGGAAATATTTATCAGCATTGTCCCGTTGTTTTGTAAAACGATTTCTTCCAGAGCAGGCAAGCTAGGAAAAAGCCAAGGGGCATGAAGATGAAAAAAGCTATGTAGGAATCTGCCATTCATTGTCTCTGTGCACTGTTGCAGTTTCAGCCTGGCAAGCTACTTACAATCAGCAGTGGTCACTCAACAGCCTCTTTGGAAGCAATTCATAGCCTTGGTCTCATGTGTGAGACAGGTAACTTCAGCTAACACCAACTCTGGCAGGCTCAAAGCTGTGTCCAAGCATCCCAAGGGATGGACCAAATGAAAATCCTGCATGCAAGGTGTCAGGTGCTTCCAGAGGTGCACGAAAGAGAAGTCGCCCCTGCTGTTGTGCTGGCTTTGTGTACAGAGAATTTTCCTTTCCTTCCTGGGACTCCCCACCCTGCTGCTGCCACACTCACTGAATTCACAGGAGATGGAAAAGCAATGCACTACATAGAGCTTAGCTGGCCATGAACCCTCAGTCTCACCCCTCACAGATGTTTGGCCTCCTCAGGAAAATGCCTAGAATGGACTTTGGGTGCCACTTTCAAAGGACCTGAAAGAAAAGCAAACATTTGCAAATGCTCCTTGCATTTTCGGGTCAGAAATACAGGCAGCCAGGAACACACATAACATTACAAAGCACCCTTCACACCAGGTCACCGTCCAAACCCTTCTGTACCTCACTTGCACTTCCAGAACAGCCTTCATGTATGCATGCAGTGCAAAAGAAGTTTGAATTCAGGAAACTCCCATGTAAACTACCCTAAAAAATTCCTTCAATACACTGATGTTTTCTCGCTTCTGCTACAGCGACTCTCATGGAGCTGTGACATTCAAGCAGGATTTGTTTGCAGCACTCAGATATATCATCAGCTTGACAATTTTTCTTGTAAGGCTTATTTTTTTCCCTGCATTATTGAAATTCCTGCACTGTACTCCTGCCCTTCCCTTGATCTTTGGGTACAAACACAAAGTAAGCAAGGAAGAGTCCGTCATGATGTGGAAATAAAGGGCAAGTAGTGATAAAGGGAGAACAGTTTTAAATTAAATGAGGAGGGATTTAGGTTACATGTCAGGAAGAAATTCTTTACTCAGAGCATGGTGAGGTACAGGAACAGGTGGATGCCCCATCCCTATAAGTGCTCAAGGCCGGGTTGGATGGGGCTCCGAGCAACCTGGTCTGGTGAAAGGTGTCCCTGTCCACAGCAGGGGGGTTGGAATGAGATGATCTTTAAGGTCCCTTCCAACTCTAAAAATTCTGTAATTCTTTGAAATAACATATGAAAAAGAACACATGCAAAAAGAAGGAAAAACCAAACAAAACACAACCCGAGCTTTTGCAAAAAGCTGCATAGATTATCTTTGGGGCTGAAGGAGAAAGAAACGCATTTGCCTCAGGTGAAGGAGAACTAAATCCATTAATGTGCAAGCTGCAGGATTTTAGCCATTTCACCGATACAAAACACAGCTGCATTAGTGGTGAGTGGCAATACTGAGAATACCTTCCCATCCCTAACCTGCTAGTGAGCTGAAGGTCTGATCACTTTTAGGCACAAAAAGGAAACCTTCGGAGTTTATTTTAAACACAGCGGAGAGCTAAATACTTCTACATTTCCTTGAGGGGGAAAAAAAATTAAAATAAATTTTTTAAAAAATCAGGAAAGAAAAGGGAAAGGATCCCAGCGCTGGGTTTGGGGTTCCCGCTCCGGCTGCCGAATTCTTGGGGAGCACTGCCCTCTGCCGGGCACTGCGGGCACTGCGGGCCCGCCCCCGCCCTGCCCCGTCATCCTCGGCCTTGGGCTGGGCCATCCACAGCTGCTCTGGGCAACCTGTGCCTGTGCATCGCCACTCCTCCAGTCAAGAGTTTCTTCCTAACAGCTGATCTAGACCTACTTTGCTTGTTTAAAGCCATTTCCCCTTGTCCTATCACTGTGTGCTGTTCTAAAAAGTCCCTTTCCAGCCTTCAAAGTCGCTCTCCAGCTTTCGAAATGGAGGAAGGGTCAACTTTTCATCGCATCAGTCCTGTTCACTCGCTGTTTGATTCCCTTCACCACAATAGCACGCCTGGACACTTAGCAGGATTTGTATTTATTAATTTAATTACGGTCAGCTTCCTCAGAGCGACTGATGGATGAATGAATGGTCATTTCCCCCACTTCCTGCTGCGATTCTCAGCCATTTCTCAGCCTAAATGTGTACAGACAGCTTTGGTGCATCTGTCTTAGGGCAGCAGGCTGGGAAAAGTGGTACCCCTGGAAGCACAACCCACTGCTCGAGGCAGGCCATGGGTGATGTTCTCCAGCCTGACAAGGTAGGCAAAATCCTGCCACCAGCTGTGACAGCCCAGTCAGGCACAGGAGGCCTGGACCAGGAGCACTAAAGCAAGAGCTCTGAGAAAAAAAACATTTTCCTGTGAGTGTTTGTGTGTGTGTGTGTGTGTGTGCAATTTCCATAATAATTGTGTCTGTTGTCTGCAGACATGAATTCATTACAGCAGGAGGTAAGAGAACAGCCAGCCTCAATATACATTTCAAATTCCTTACTACAGCCTTGATTTATAAGGCACAACCTGAAACACTGACTAGCTCGTTGCCTCTCAGTGAACTGAATTTAGCGTGATAGCTGAGAGGACTGAAAAACAAATGAACAAATTTTGTTCTCAAAATGTTCCATCTCCACATTTTTCATTTTTAAGAGTCGCTAGCTGTGTCCTGGGTATCCCCCTGCCTCCCCCATTCCACCCCCCTCCTTCCTCCTGTGCATGCTCCATCGGCACTTGCATTAATCCAGGCCCGAAAGTACTAAATTGATTCACAGTTACGCAGGCACCCAGGGGCAGAATATTCCAGGAACAAATGAATTAATCATCTCTGAGCCTCTGTGCTAACCCACATAAAAGCCCAGTGCCCAGAGTGATGAGGGCTCAGCCTGGTCCTGTCTGCTCTGGACACCACTGGACACACACGTGGAGCCACATGCCCGTGTGAGACAGCACTCTGTGAGGAACTCCAGCACAGAGGAACTGGTCTGACAGGGAATCCTGCACAGAGAGAGAGGTCTGCAGTCATTATAAATGGACCTTCATGGCAGCAACAACAGGAAACAGAAAATAATGTTTTGCAATTAGGGCCCGCAGCTGTCGCAGCGCCAGCGCCGGCTACACACAGGTGCAGCTATTACAGCAATGAATGGCACACACTAAAGGTGCCATCCACACAGGCAATAATAACACCAGGGCTGAAAAGGTATTTCCATTTACAGCTTGATGTTAGGAAGGAAGAAAGCACAGTACGTAGGCTGTCTCTCAGTCACCCAGGCCTCAGCCTTATCTGGAGCACCAGGTGGGCACTGGCAGAGAAGCTCCTTTTGCCATCTGACTGGGAAAACCAGGTAATGTCTGAGTCGAGACCGTGGGGTTTCAGCCAATTGAAAATCTGGCAAGTGTTTTGCTTTCTTTGTTGTGAACGGAAAGTTGTTAGAAGTTTCTTCCCTTTCTGTTATTTAAAACACCCAAAATGTTCTTGAGAGTAGGGGAAAGTCACGAGTCTCTTTCCTGATCTCTTTCACACAACACTCTGGCAGTGCCACTCCACCAACTTCAGTGGCAGGGTCTTTTACTGGTGGGAATAAGAGACAACTAGACACAGAAGGAGCTCTATGGGACCCATTAATCAATGTTTTGCCCTTTCCCCCACCCCTGTCCCTGTGTCATCAAGCATCAAGGGGGCCTGGATCTCCAGAGGTTCCCCCAGCCTCAGTTATGCTGCTTCTGTGACCTCCCTCTGGTGCAAAGTGACATAATCTTGTTTGGCTCCATGGTGAACTATTGCAGCTCTCAACCACTCTCCAGTGGCATAGATCTGTGACTCCAGGGGCACAGGATGGTTATTTCTCTGCAGTCTGCTTTGACCCCCTAAATCTTAGAGACAGGTCTTAGAAAGGGAGAGGGAATCACAGACTTAACAATCCCTTGCAAGCAAGCCAAACGTTTTCCAGACTGTTTTACCACACACACATCCTTTCTTTCATCAGAAAGGGGAGCTGTTTCAAAGACACTTTGCAGAGAGCTGAGAGAAAAGCAGAAAAGGGGCTATCCAGTGCAGTTAGGCATCCTGCCCCAGGGTGAGCTTTTATTGCTGATCTGTAGACCACTAAATATTTTTTCACTGGCGGTGACGATGTCTAAATCACAGATGTTAGGCTAGCATCAGGTTTGCCTTTTCCTCATGGAGGTCTATCCACAGACCCCTGGCTTCATGTGCAGCACATGCAGCTGTCACAGGTATCAGGGTGTCCTCATCCCCCCTCACCTCTGCCAACTCTGAGCCCACACCAAGGTCCCTGTGGCCACAGAGCCACATAATTTAAATCTAATGTGAGTAAATAGGTCCACCATGAACTGCAGCCTTTTGGCTTGCAGTCCAGACACAGACCTAAGCTTTTATTAATTTATTTTTTTTAACCTTTTGCAGGAAAATCAAATCACTTGTCACCTCAGCCTCACCGCTGCCCACCAGCTTTGGCTGGGCTTTTCTGGAATGAGCCAGTTGAGCATGGAGACACGGGTGTGAGGCTCAGGACTGCCCTGCTGGGATTGCCTGACCCAGCACAGCGTGGGACAGGGCTGTGGCATCCGAGGCATAGCTCCATCCTCTGACCCAGGATGGAAGCTGGGGAAGGGTCCGGATATTTTTGGTCTGATAGTGCCAGGAACCCACTGGATGCAGGCAGGGGAAACAGCTAACCCCTGCACCAAGGCAAAAGCATCTTCCAGATTCCTGAACAGGTCCCAGTTCACCAAGGTAAGCAGAACCAAATTCTTTTTATGGGCCTTAAAATTGAAGAAGGCAGTAAAATTAATTTGAAAACTTTGCAGGAAGCTGGCATAATGAAAACAAAAGTGGATTGATGCATTGGCTGGCATACCCTCGCTCTGGGAAAGAGCTCAGGCAGCCACTTCCAGAAAAGCTGCAGCCTGCTGGAAGAGAGCACAAAACAGGAAACACTGCTCAAAGGAAGCTCACAGACAAAGTGGCAATGTGGAAGAAATTATAATGATTAATACAGTGCCTGAAGTGTGCAGGAGAGCCACAAAAGATTGAGAAAAAAGACCCAGAGATTTGATTTTCCACTGCCCTTCATCAGCAGCAGTCATTTTATACCAGCACAAAGCAGGAGTGCAATCTTCACAGCACAGAACAAGTGCACTTTATGCTGCCTTTCTCTCTATTTTCCTGCTGCAAAGCTCCCAGGGAAAGGGGCAATCAACACCATTTGTCCCTGACCACTGGGGCTTGGAGCCCAAGCTAGGACAGAGACCATAAACAACAGACAAAGGGAGAGGGAAATCACTGAGAAGAGCTACCACATTTGTCTCTGGCTAGGATGGAAGAGGCAATAAGAATAAACTGGGGACAACGTCCACTGACCTGCTGCAGAAAAAGCAGAGTTACGGAAAAGAAAAACTTGTCCCTTCTCTTAATTTGATTGTGCTCCAGAGTTTTGCCATAATCGATCTTTCTAATATCAAAACCAAACCAGATTAGAGCCTTAGATAATAACATTTTAAGCCTGTAGTTCAGTTTCAGTCACTTCTCTATATCCATCATAGCAAGTCAGCAGCAATAAATTAGTAAGGATTGAAAGACAGGCACACAAAACAGGTATGGAATGCCACCAAGGTCAACCATCAGCTTTTGGCTGTAGCTCCAGCTTTCAGCAGACCAACAATCCACTCTCAGGGTGTTTGGGGTTTGTCCTGTGAGGTGCCACTACATCAGGTGCTGTGGTTTCTCCAAAGTGAAAGGGTTAAGATTTCAGGTCGTGGTTTCTGCTCTCTCAAAAGCTGTGACTTGAATTCAGAGGTGTCTTGCTCAGGTTTACTGTGAATGGGAACATGTTTCTGTCAGGTCTGTCTTCAGGTTCTCGGTGCATATGAGCAGCAAATCAAACTGCTTATGAGATTTGCACGACTAGTACATTAAGAAATTTAAACATACCTAGGTGACATATAGGTTTACAACAATGGGCAAAGGGGCATGTTAGGTATAATTTTCCCTCAGTACATTAAAAACACATATATTTACCAATTATTTATTTGCTACATCAAGTCCAGAGCAGATGACATTTGCATGATTATATCTCCATGACAGGGGAAGTATGTTTAGTGTCTCTATACTCTGGCTTTATAGGGCTTCATAAAGACATTCAGATGGAAAGTAGTTGTATCCTAATTTGTATACATGTCCTGTGATAATGACTAAGCTTCTAACAGAGGGGAAAAGGGGGAAAAAAAAGAAAAGAAGGGGATAATGTTCAGAGGAATAGGCCACTTTCCCCTAAACAAAAAACAAGCGAACAAAACCAGAACAAATTTTGTGGCTAGATCCTTTATTTTGTTGTTTTTAAAACAGAGGAGGAACATTTTTAAAATCTGGATATCCAGAATATTCTTCCAGAATATTCTTTCAGAAATATTATCTCCTGACTTGCACTTTCTTACACCAGTCTCTGAATTCCTTTGAGCCATTAAAGGATTTTGTCCTCAAGTCATTCCCATTAGGGGAATATTCAATTTAGAAATTTGCCTCTTGCTCAAGGTTTGCATGTGAAATTCACAGTTAACATCCCTCCTCACTGAGTTTCAGGTCAGTGCCCTATCCATTGAAGAGAGAGAGATATTTAACAATTAAATAGTCCTCTAGGCTACATCCGTTTGAGGCAGTATAGGAGTGCCTCCCAGCCCAGGGCTCTATGTGCCCTGACTGTTTTCACTCCATGATGGTGTCACCCTGCCTCTCTTCACATTCCCCGTCCCATAGGAAGGAACATTCTCTCCAAGGGTCAGGAAGGACACACAGTGCCCTCCCAGTCCTCTGTACAGGCTGCTGGGGGTCTCTGGCCACAGAGCCAGCCCCGCAGCTGAGCACGACTGAAGAGCTGGGCACAAGCCCCAGAATTATCTCATGGTGTCTAAATAGCTTGTGTAAATCTGTCCATAGCTTCAGGCACCCAAGAAGGGGAACAACCTTAAAGGCAGGAGGATACAAGGATATATTTTTGCCTGTTCAAAGACGACACAGTTCTGCTTGTAAAGCGAGATATTTTTCTATTCTCAGGGTTTTGGTATTAAGAATTAGCTATCCACTTTCCAGAAAACAGGGAATTAGTCTTTCCAGACTACGTGTTTAACAGAGACGAAATGAATCTTCATGAGCTCAAGACATATTCCCTCTTCTTCTCTTAGCCCCTCACCCCCTGCTTCATATCTCTTCTATGCAGTTTTTCAAATAGTTTAATAATATTCACAGGGACATTAGATTAATTGGATTTTAATTCCAAATGACTGTGAAAGCAGAGAAGTGAGTCACCAGTCCATGCTAATGAGAAGATCTATTAAGGACCCTTCTCTGATAGACACATAGAGTAGGGTTATAAATATTTCATATTCAATTAATTGAATTTTGCCCCCTGTTATATGATGCTGCCCTGGAATGTTAATCAACTGGGACCAGAGAGAGAGAGAGAGAGGAAGAAAGAAGGGGGGAAAAAAATCTAAAAGAGAGTCTTTAAACAACATCAGAGCCATTCCCATCCCCAAATCCTCCCAGTTCACACAGCGCCCTGCACATCAGAGCAGAGGCTTTCATACAGACTGCATCTGGTTACACACAGTGGATAAATTAATGTTAATTAATCAGACAGTCATTTTATGGAGAACTGTGTGCAAAAGGTTACTCGAGCCCTGCTGCAAATAGATTTATAGGTATAATTGCCATGTTGAATGACCCTCTGTACATGGGCTCATTAAACTGGCCATCAGTCAAGAAGTCTAATTGAGGAAGGCCCATATCGTGCCGCTGGGACCGCGCGCTGGCTGCAAACAGATCCGCTCGGCAGCCGCCAGCTCTCTGAAAGCCGCCAACAATGCCACTTCCCATCCTCTGGGCACTTCTGCCACTGCCACTCCTGCCAGCTGAAACTCCGGGCAGGAAGGAGAGAGGAGAGCTCCCGTGCCCATCATCGTGGCTTTGCATCATTTGCAAAACACACCGGGGGACTGGGCGCAGCGTGGAAATGGTTTTACTGACAGCTGTGCTTTCCAAATGCCTCTCTGGCCTTGGCAGCTGGGAACAGCGCGGATGCACAGGCTTCAAAGGTGCCAAGATCAGAAGGCAAATATAAAGACACTAAGGATCCTTGATGACATTTCATATTTCAGGAGCATGCCTTGATTTCGTTGGAGTGGGGGGAACATGGGAAAGTCCAGGCCAGAAGCCAAAATGTCCAGGACTGGCAGTCAGGCACAGACACATTCCCGAAAGCAGGGCAGCTCATGGGGCTGCAGTCCTTCCCTCAGTGCCACCCAGGTCCTTCAGCTTTGCTGTGGCAGACAGTCATTCCCATGTGGGCTGTGTCCAACATGGAGCCTTCCAAAACAGCAGACAAACCTTGCCACTGTCCCTGGCAGCAGACACATGAAGCCATAGGCCGGCACTGTAAAAACTTGCCTTTTGCTTCTTCTCCTGGCATGAGCTGCCTGTTCACAATTGTCACAACCTGTCTGTGCCTCCAGTTCCCACCTGTGCAATTATTTGTCTGAGGATTGTCCCTTATTTCACACACTCGAGGGGCCCTGCACCCTGGTTCACACACTGAGGGCTGCAGTTGCAAGAATTCTCTCTCTTACACATGCTGTGGATCACACACGTGTTCCCAAAGTGGAGACTAGCAGGAAGTACATGGCACCCTCCACTACCCCGAAGTGTCCTGGGCAGCCACTCACCAAGCCAGCCAGGGGGCCTCTGGGTGTCAGAAACGGACGATTTTTGTCCAAGCTGGTTCCCAAGACACCTCCGAGGGAAACTGCACCAGCTGCTCCCCACTGGAAGGTGTTATTGGGGGAAAAAAAACCCACATCTGAGCAACAGAGAGGTAAGTAAGCTTGAATATGCTCACACTATCTTTTCTAATACTCAGGTTACTCATTTCTTTTAAGGTTGCCTTTAGTAGTGTATCAGTCTGATCAGACATAAAATGGCCACAAAATGCCATCTTTCTCTAACACAAATTAAAAATTAAAGCAGAAAAGCTAAAGTGCACTAATGCAGAAGGCATCAAGGCAAGAATAAGTATGAACAAAGAGAAACCCTTTCGTCTCAGAGCAGTGATAATGTCAGTGTCTGAAGATGTTTCTGATGAAGAGGGGTTTCCATCCCTGGACACGGCAAGGGTTGCATATCATGTCTGGGCTGTGGCAGCATTTCTCTTCATCCTGCCCCACCATGACTGGTTTGGCCTTGATGTGTTCCACACTCGTTTGCAAGTGCTGGCGGGCACATTATTTACCTGTACAGCATCTGACAGATGGATCAGGAAAACTGACGTGAGCATGGCATGCTCCTGGAATAGCTGCCTGCCATTGATGGGTGCCAGGGCTTCAGAGGCCAGCTGCACAGCCCCTCACCCGGGTGCACAGGAAGGCAGCTCCAGCAGAACAGCCTCCAGGCAAGCATGGGGTCTCACTGCCAGAGATGTTCTATGGATGGACAATAAACTGGGTCCCAAGGGCACTCCCAGAGCACTTCTCAGAACTGATTTCCTCCATCCTGTGCTGCTACTAAAGGCCATATTTGAGTCAGGAGAATGAAAGAGTACCGCGAGTTCTTAAGGCATGCAAACACCATTTCTTCTATGAACAAAGCAGCATTTCCTCCTGCAATCTATTTGATTCCTCCCATTCTCCTGTGCAGCACACTTGTGTTAGCACAGACTTGAAACCCACCAGCTGCCTGGCAGTTTGGGTGTCCAGGCTGCTGCAAAAACTTTCACCTTCAGCACAGGAGAAGAATCTTCTCTCGAGTGCTCGCCCACAGAGGGCACCACTCGTAAATGTATGTGACTAAACACGCTGCCACTTCACGCCTCACCAGCACAAACCCAAACCTTTCATGCATATCATTACTGTCATCTCCGGGAAGAAAGGGACCAGCAGGCTGGTGGCGCACAAAAGGAGGCGTTTTTAAAGCGCTCACTGAGCATCCGCGCTCATGCTGAGATGTCAGGAGAGGCTTCCCATTCTGTACGGCTGTGGAACGCCTCTAGCCCCTGAGAACTGAGCTGCATCAGTTCAGTGACATAAGGAAAGGGAACGGTACCTCAAAGGGTAGCTGATATTTCCATATGCAACCATGCATGTCACTTCATCTTGGGCAAGGATGAGGAGATACACATGCTCTTCCTCTGTCCACAGCAGGTGGTCTATGGGGATTCTACCCTTAAATGTTAAAGACAAGTTTTTATTTACTTCTGCAGCCAGTAGATAATTTTTCTGAAGTCCTCAGTCCAAAGTTAAGAAGATAAAGTGTTTAAACATGAGTCACTAACCTCCCTGATATGAATTTTGCCCCTAAACTTCTCTCGTATTGGGATTTCAACCTGTATTTCTACAAAAGACCCTAGGTTTGCTGAGCCTGCTTTTACATGTGTAGAGAGGTAAGTGCAGCTTTAGGCAAACACCTACCAATAGAGTAAAAATCTACAGCTTTCTCACCCACCTACTTCATTTTAAGTGATACAAAAATCCCAGCTATGTGCAGTGTATGCACACAAAACAGAGCAGCCAAACAGGAAGGAAAAACATCTTCCCACCTTGTATCCCACTTCTGTGCTGCCTCCATTGCGTGGCAAGCTCCAAGTGGACATGCAGTAATCGGTTTAGGGTGGGGGACAGATTATAGGACAGTAAAAATGTACATTGTGCATTCAGTTCAAGAATTTGCTGAAGAAATTGCGGAGCTGTTGCTTCTTTAAATACCAGACCCATAGTTAATTTGGAGTTTTACTCTTCATTCAGTTTTCTCTTCCAAGTGCATCTCAACTTCTAGTTTAGAAAAATCAAAATATGCTGAAAAACAGCAGCTAGAATATGCCTTCAATCCAAGGGGGTAATGGTGGTGGTGTCTTTTTGGTATTCTCATATTTTAAATCAACCTCTGTCTATCCAGTACAATCTACCTTTCTCATTTCTGTGTGATAGTCCTGTATTTCTTTCTTACAAGCCATCAAGATTGTTCTTCACTTCAGAATCTCTCTAGATGCTCTTGAGTTTTTTGCAGCACTAAGAAACCAGAGAGGGATTAGAAACTAATAACGTGTTGGTAATCACCATCATGTATTTTAATCACTGAAGTGCACTCTCAAATTACACTAGAATTAGAATTGCCAGAATTCAAGTTCCTGACATCATCCTTTTCTAACCTGAATCTCTGCTTTGCCTCTTTGAGTTATATACTCCTGTGCAAAGTAGATGCACATTACTAGCACAAGTCTCCTCTAAATAATAGAGACTGTTTGCAGTCTTTCTATAAAACAAAATATCACCCCCCTGAGAAGAAGAAAAGGAGGGGAAGGCTCAATACAACAGACTGATCAAGGAAACCTCAAAGCTAACTGCCTTTTTTTTCAAAGGACTATTTTACAGTTATTTATATCCACTCTGTGTTAGCTTTGCAGGACTGCCACATTGGGCTAGGTATGCTGCCTAGTCCACAGTAACATAGTACAGCAAAGATTTTAGGTAATTTTCTTCTTTTCCACCCAAATTCAAGACTGGTTCAGCCACCAAGTTTCCCTGCAAATGCCGTGTTTCAAAAAGCCCGTTTCAGTTTTGGCTCATGTAACATATCAGATTAAATCAGTATGACCGGTTCTCTTTGATTCCCAGGGTGCCTGTTCTCAGGGAGAGGTTCAGGCTGAGAAGGCAACATGACAGGAAAGTAACAATTTGCTCACTAGCCTCGACTAATTCATCACATTATAGGAGCCAAAACTACAACATAAGTCAGTGGCATTACATGTAAGCAAGTTTCACTTGTGGAAACAGTGGAAGAGAAGCCCCACTGGTCGTACCTGGCCTCTCTTGAACGTACACAGCTCAGGAAGAACTGCAGAACAGGGCACGAGCTGTGCAGGCAGACCTCAGGGCACAGAGCAGCACATACAGACCCACAAGCCCCTTTGAGAGCACTTATTTTCCAAAGCAAGTGCTAGGTCCAACCTGCTGGGAACTTTTGCCTTCTGCAGTCTTGCAAATCCCAGCGTAGATGTGAATTTTGCTGGTTCTGCCAGAGCTCACAGTGATTCTTTTGTCGCTGGGAGGCAACTGCAGACTGGCTTCAGCCCACAGGATTCCAGGGCCAGCAGCACCCAGCTCCCCATTCCTTTCTGGGGATGTGCCCTGGTTCCCTCCCACAGGAGAACAGGGCACAATCAGACCTCAAGGGAAACATCAGATGCCCAAGATGCAGCTGAGGCTGCACAAGGACAACACACATACGAGGACAAAAAATACTAACCGAGCTAAGGACAAAGCTGCCATCAAAACAGACAGGGGTCACCATGTCTCTGTTTCAGCAGGAGCAGGATGGAAAGCTCAGCTGCCGTGTGAAGTCCAGCAGACCTGAACATCTTCCCTCACAAGCGTGATTTCTCCCACCCACTCACCCCTTTTCACATCAGGTGATAGATCAATAATGCCAGGCAGTGACACAAAGAAAATTGTTTATTCAGATCAATCTTTTAATCCCATCTTGCCCTTTAAAATAAATTAGCAAATAAACTCTTCCATGAACTATGCCCTAAATCATAATGTGGTCACAGGACAAAAAATTCCCATCAGAGAAAAAAAATCACCTTTTTTTTGGAACTTGTGTTGGTTTCACTGATTTGTTTCTTCTCAAAACATTACGATTCTGCAAAATTTTAATCTGACACAAAAATTAGAATGCAATAAACAGCAGATTCTTTCCTCAATAACACATTAGTTAAACGTCGATAAAGTAATACCAATACTTTAACAAGGGAACTGCTTCTACAAAATCCTGATAAAAACATTCCTGGAAAACATTTTTTTTAAATGTTTCAGTTGATTTTAATGTGTGGTACCGACCTATTTTACTGGGTTAAGTGGATTTAAGAAAAAAAAAAATATAAAACCCTGACACAGCATTTTGCAGCAGGTTATCTCAATGCACAACAAGTGCTTGGGAATAAAGCCTCAAAACATCCCCGTAAGTCAAGGACTTTACAAGCAGGGAAACTTGCCTCAACAGTTAAGTCAGGTGTCAAGATCACACAAGGACTCAAGTCTTGACTCTTGTGGTGATCATATCATATCACAATATTTTGTAGAATGATTTATTATGACTGTGATAATTACTGTTCAGGCTTCCTAGTAGCATTATCTACTGTAATGTAACCATAAGATGGGATGTTTTTGAGTAGAGCAGTCTGATCCACTACAAAGCTTTTTCAGATTTAACCCATAACTGCAAGTTTTAAAACACTAACCCTGCATGACTCCTCACTCATTTTGATACCAAAAAGGAAGTGCTGCATCACTAAGACTACACAGTAAGGCTGATGTAGCAATGAGCACCAGCTGCATCATTAGGGAAGCACAACTCTACAGACCACAGGCTGCATGTGCCTTCTTTTACTCCAGATTTGAGTTCCCCCTTCTGCCTTTTGTTTTTCTTTTACTTTATTTAAATTTTGGCTTAGTCAGTTGTCAGTGCTCCCTGACACTGATTCCCAAGGGACTTGTCTTGCCCTCATTACCAGCAGGTGTCACATTGAAGGATGTGAAGTACCTTTGCTGCCCAGCTCAGGCTGCAGTCCCTGCTCCAGGGTTTGCCAGGGAAAGCCCCGCTTCCCCTTTCCCCTACTGGGGCACAAGTCAGCACCAGCACCTTGAGCAACCCCATGCCTGTGGTCTTCTACTTGCACCATCTCTCTCCACAACCAAGAGATGAAAAGTTTCCCCTGACAGCTGCCCACAGCACCAGGCTATCAGGCAGCTGGTCTGACTCTTTACTAGCTGCTTTCTGTCCCTCTCTCTAATCACAAGATTATTTGTTGATTAATAGTTGCATATTTCTGTAAAAGAGAAAAAATGCCTCTCTGTGAAAAAGTTTAAATATATAAAAACACTTCATAAAAATATTTATTATAAAAATGAAATGCCCCATGAGCCTGTAAACGTTGCCTGTAAAATCTCCATGAACTGGAAAAAACCGAAATACAGTCATTCAGGCTCTTCTCTGCCCTCTCCAGTAAGATTTTAAGATAGCCAACAGAAACGCCACTTGTCTTGTACTTCGATCCTCCTGCAATCCATTTCTCTTCATTTTTTTTCCTTTTCGTTTACAATACAATAGTTTGATTTCCCAATGCTGGCGGTTTTCTTTGGAGGCATCATTTGTCTTTGCTTTTAATAGAGTTCAGCGTGGCCTGATTCTGAGCCCTTCTCACAGAGTGGGTTTGAGGTCTGATTGGTAACAGGAGTAACACCAGGATGCTTAGAATGTGCATGTGAAAATACACAGACCTGGGAACAAAAGAAAGAATATTATATTTTTGTTAAGAATAACATGAATTCTGCAACCCCAATATGCAGAATTTAGTGCTAAGGGATGAATGAAGAATGTATGAACCTGACCTAGAAAGCACAAAAATATACCCTTGAATTTCACACAATCTCGGAATACGGTGTCTGCTGGCATGGATAATAACGCTGCATTGGATGATAATGAGGCAAGGAAACCATCAGCAAACCCTAGAAACCAAAGTCTGACAGCTCAGATAAACCCGTGTAATTCAACCCCATACTTATTCAGCCCATCTCTCTTTTAATGTTAGAATACACAAGGCCAAGTTCTGAAGGAATATCATTCATGCTTCAAAAAAATTGTAAAAATTGACAGAAAGAAAAAAATTCAATCAAAGTGCTGAGATCTGAAATAAATCAAAACACTCGGCTTTCAACTGGATAAGGTCAGGTAATGACTTTTAAAGAAAGCTTGCATTTCTGAAGGTAACTGCTCAGAGATATCTGTATTTGGTATGTTTCTAAACATCAAATATTTTTATTTCAAATAATCCAGTATACATAAGGTTGAAGAGAAATAAAAAATACTTAAAGCAAATAGATGAGGTTCTGGCAGCTTGGGGAAAATGATATTTGGGACTAGTATGGTCCAGATGTTAAACATAGAAATGCACATTTCTGTGGCCTCATTTATGCTTCTTACTAATAGTTCTTAATATCCTTGTAAGGTGCTTAAGACCGCTGCTTGTGATGTGGAGTGCTCCAAAAATTCATGCCCTAGTACAAAAGCATAACATTTCCTTGCTTACGAGTCTCTAAGTTCAAATGTTAACTCTGTTCAAAGTTAACCGGGGCAAAATTCACCAGGGCAAATTTATTAAGAAATGAAGCTAAGAAAGATTTGGAGTAATTTTTACTCCATGGCAAGTTTTCTGTGTTGAAATCAAATGTTTCAAGAAACAGGAATAGAAAATGTCGAAATTCAACCTCCTGCCAACAGACAGCAGCTATCTTGACTACCAGTTTTGTGTCTTTTATGCTGGAGGAGGGAATTGTCTTTCTTCTGAACCAAAAGCTGCTACTCTATATTGACAGTAAAATGAAAGAAAAGTAAAGCTATGTAGTCCCGTCTCCCTTTTCTAATTATTTTCTCACTTTCTCTATTTCAACTTGGTTTTGTTAGAGCACATTCAATGTACTCTGCAACGCCAGTGTTTTCTTACTTTTAAGGAATCTGGGGAAGTGCTCACCTTGTAAGAAAAAAAGCATACTTTTGTAATGAAAAGCACACTCATTTCAAGGAGCAGTGTTCTGCCAGGAGCCCTCCATACCTCCTGCTGACTGATCACACCTCCTCTTATATGCATTCAGCAGCTGGAAGCCTGGTCTTTGCTCAGCACCTCCTTCCCACTGCCAACTCACATTATGCTTTACCTCTTCAGCCTTGGCTACTGCTAATGGTTGAGACCCAACTGTTTTGAAAATGGAAACTGAGAATATGAAATGTCACTTAAGGACACAGAATGAGAGCAACAACCAATGTTCTCTGCCTTGGCATTGTTATAATCTTATTACATTACAGGAGTGCAAAAGTCACATCTTACAGTTTAGCAAGCATCCTGTCTGAGCTCCTTTCAAATTTGATGAAATGCTAGCTGCCTTTCAGCATGGTTTGGGTTATTTAACGAAAGTCTATGCCACCCTGGAGAAGAAAGTCAAGGGGAGAGGCCTTACTTGTAAAACTTGATGGTGGGCTCCACAGCCAGCATAACAAAGGGTGCGACAGTGTAGCACACAGCCAGCTGAGTGACCGCCCAGGTAACAACGTCGTAGGCTATCTTGAGAGGCACTGACCAGAGGAAGTAATGTCTGCAGTTGTTTCTTATCTGCAGGTCAGGGAAAAGCAAGCAGAAAATTATATAAATTCATTTCTTAGGCAAAGTCACAGGGACACACAGCAGTGCACGACTCTCTGCTTACCATCAGCATTAGTGTCACAGGAAGGTTTATACACCAGTTACAAAAGCACTGGGGGCAGGAATACAGATGTGTACAGACTGGCATATTCAAGATCTCACAGTCAACCAGTGGCAAACAGAGAAGTGGCCCTCAGTTTACTCTGTCATAACCACAGGTGCAGACTCTCATTTTGGGTGTCTGTGACAATATTTTTTGGGAGGGAAGCTATTCCTCCCTCCTGGTTTTCATTTCTTACTGGTTAGCAACAGTAAATCAAAGTTACTTTAAATGAACAAGTAAGTGCTTATGCCTACAAGTGTGTGCTGTTCCCTAGAGATTTTAAGTTAGTTTCAATTCTGTGAAATCCTCATAAATGAGAGCCAAAGAACATGTTCAGCAACCTACTCTAGCAATAGTGGTCAACACTGGTCACTACTTGAATTCTCCTTTCAGATTAACCTGGTTATTTATCCAGAGTCAAACCCCAAAATACAACAGTGGTGCTTCCCAGCCCTGCATAAGTGACTGGTTCAGCCTGAAAGATCAGCAGTGGTAAATTTAACAACAATGAGACATGAACCCTGATCTATCTTTGGTGACTCTACACAAAGTAGGGCCCATAAACAGAGACCATTTAACTGCATCGATTGCATCCACACAAATTGTTCAAGTTTGGGCTAATGCTCAACCCACAGCAGTTCCTTGTGCAAGACTGGGCCCAGAGTTAATTACAAGCCAACATTCAGGCAACGTGACCCAGCAGAAGTCTGGAATCCAACATAACCTTGAATCCCAAGCTAATATGACTGGATGGACATAGCTGGTGACACCCCTAACTGCACATCCTCAAGCAGCATTTCCTCTGACAGCCAGGGGCAGCGGTGCATCACGTCCAGAATTGGTGCTGCTTATAACTGCTGGGTACTTGGCAATTAGCATCAATACAGAACAGAGTTCCAGCGAACACCAAGCCTGCAAAGGCACGAAAGAGGGCTCACAGCAGGGACAAGCTGCTTGACCATGTGAGGGCGCAGCTGACAGCTGGATAGTGTCTAGCAGGGGCCTTAGAAGAGAACAACGAAAGGTACATACTGCTCTGGCTGCGAGTGTGATAAGGATTCCAGTGAGAAACGTAAAATAATATCCAGGATAGATACCATGCCACAGGGCCGACAGGATAAATGTTAAAGCCGTAGGGTACCAGGGAGCTCTGTCATAGCAGACACTGCAAAAATGAAAACAAAACAGAAGAGGTTGAACAATGGCCACTGTGCTTGAAATCCTTCTGTTTCTAAGGTACTCTTATTCTGTTTTCTTAGGGATCTTATCTTGGTTCAGTCACAGACTAGGGCATGAGGCACTCCCCCTTCATTTAAATGGAGGTTTCGATGGAATGAGGAAGCATTCTTACATGCAAATGAGTTTCCAGAGAATGCCTGTACGAATATTTCTGGTGCTCAAAGCATTTAAATCAATAATGGAAAAAAGGGCAGGCAAGACTTGGTTCACCTTTATATCTCTATCTGGAATCATACATTACTCTTCCAAACTCTGATGACAGATCAAGAGCAAGTTGAAAGACAAAGAGATGTGACCCCACCCTCCACTCTAGTGAAGAGAGGTATTTTTAGGCACAGTTATCTGGCAGATGCTGGGAACAACAGGGAGTGTTGTAAACTATTGCGAAACAGGGGATTCCAGCTAACTTTAGCAGTAAAAATCTTACTCCCAAGATGAAAGGATAACAGTTCAACAAAACAGCACCCAGTCTATTTGGCTGTCTGAAGTTTAAATCAAATTCTGTGCTCTACAGAAACGAGTCAAGATAATGCATTTTTTACCAGGAATCATTTCAATAATGAAAAATAGTAGACATTGACTTTTAAGGTGTATAGATTTACCATCATTATAGTTAAAATAACTACAATAAATCTGTGCCTGCATTTCAGACACTATGTTGACTGTATGCTGAGCTTTAATCATACCAGCATGTGAAATGAGTAATGAAACACAGTCCAATCTATAAAATTTGGACTTATACTAGTATTTTTAATATGTGCCTTAACAGTCACAGGTTAAAATCAGATTGTCTCAGTGCTATAAGTCTCTTCCCCATATCCTAAACAAGGACTTCCTGACAAGCATACTCCAAACCAGACTACACTGGGGCTCTGAAGATTTTGACCTTATTTTTTGCTGAATTTCTGGATCACAGTGACACAGCAAGACCCACCTCTGCGTGGGAAACATAGCAAAGCAAAACAGTACAAGAAAGATAATGGAGGGAAACAACAAAATGCTATTGCTTTCTATTATGGAAGTTTTGAAAAGTTCGTTTATGACTTTGCTGTAAAGTTTTATTGCTGCAAGTGTAAAATGCTCCTATTTTATATAAGAGCAGCACCAAATACCCTTGTGTTGCACCAACTATTACAGACGCAGGAAACAAAGGAAGAACAAGAAGCTATACATTTATGAGAGCCACCAGTCAGCGTTTTTCCAGGCCCTGGAGAGCTTTTGGATCTCACAAGCACGTGACTGTTTCATGACTCTTACCGTTTCAGCCAGGCAGCTGTCTGAATGTTCCAGTTTTCAATGTACATTTTAAAACTTGTTGCAGTCTAAGAAAGAAGTTCACATGAAATGTTAGCAATGAAACCTGTGAAATACTACTTGCAATTTAAATTAGTGAGGAGGTACATGGAAAATATTAATTCTAGCAGCTAACTTTTATGAAGACTGTGCCACAATCCATCATTATACTAATATGACTTGGGAGGGACATTAACTAGGCTGATGGCTCACTGCTAACACTTGGCACTTGCTTTAAAATCTCACTTTGTTTCATATAATTAAATACACTGTTTGGCTACTTTTCAAATAATGGGAAATCTGAGAAGCTTTCTTGTTTTTTATGCTTTGCCTTCCTTTCAGTTCATAAACAGCTTTATTTCTGGAAGAGATATCATGCCACCCATTATGCAATCTGGACTTCCCTACAGTACTACTAAAACAAAGTGTTATTTAAAAAGATTATTATGGTAAAAATTATAATTATTATTATTACTACTGATATTACTATTGTTGCTATTATTACTACTATTGCTACTATTACTATTGTTATAATTACTACTACTACTACTACTACTATTTGGAGAAGGAAGGGGAAAGACTGAAAAACATCGGCAAAAAAATAAGGACTAAATTTAGAAGCCAATTCTCAGCCCATTGCTAAGCTTGAGAACCCAGAGTGGACTCCAGTGTCCTGAGAGAACCACCCACACCTCCTCCTCTGAGCTCCCCCAGCTTTAGAGGATTGCTGGACTCTGTTGTTCAGCATTGGTTCCCCTACTGCTGATCACCTTCACCTCCCAACCCCAACCTCCAGGGACACTCTGGCCAAGTGGGGACATGATTCAGTGACACCACAATATTTTGCTTTATCAGCCAAAGGCAAGGGCACACTGAAAAAATGGATTAAGAGCAAAGGTCTCCAAGGGGAACGTGCAGATGTCTTTGCACTTCCACACAGAATCCTTAAAGCTAGCATTTCCTCCTCTGCATTTAAAGAGTTAAAATGATTAGCAATTCCCAGTGCAGCACCGCCACATTTTAATTGCATTACTGCACCGAGAGAAGCCAAGAAAAACATAGTTTCTCTTCCAACTAATATTGTCACTCTATTTTGGCCTCCTTTAAGTTCCCCTGTTACATTACCAAGAGAGGAAGTAGTTGCTGGCTGTCAAAACAAGCACGCTGCCAAGGCTTTCAAGTCCCCCACGTGTGCTTAGCCCCTGTCATGTTTTAAGGCCCCCACAATTCCTTCCATGTGCTTATCTTTTCTGCAGATCAGACAGTCACATTTAGCACTCAATTTCCCAACACTGAGGTAATTTTACTCATGCAGGTGGCCATACCTGCTGAATATATAGACTGTATCTGTATACACTGTACAATCACATCTCAACTCCCAGCGTTGCTGTTGGCACATAAAGTGATGGTTCAAGGCTTACCCAAAGCCATAGTCTCTGTAGCCTCTCTTTTTCTCATTGCACATATGATCAAATCAGACAGCACCTTATTTTTATGCTCTTGGAAACAATTTCTGATCTCTGTTGCCTATGTGACCAGTTAAGGAAGTAAGTTTTGAGAGGCCATCAGTTCAGTTGGTAAAGAGGAATAAAGGCTCCTGTTTCCTTCATTCGGTTTGCCTGAAGAGTACTGGCTGCATTTTACTTTCCTCCTTCAAAGAGAAGTTGCCTCAGCTCATCAAAGTAAGAACCATCTCTTGCCTCAAAACAGAATTAGATATAGCTCTCAAAGTGGTATCTAGGGTGCTGCTGTCATCAAGAAGTGTAAAGCATTTCTGGGCCGTGTATCTTGTACTCATCAAGGAGTACACTGAGGATTAATCAGGGTTAAAAAGGAAAAAGAGAAAGGGAATATATAATGAGACTTCCAATTTTGGCATCTTCAGTGAAGAATTACAGAGGCTCTTTCATTTTTGAGAAGAGCTATTACAGCACATTCACTTAGTCACAGATTGTTCAGCAATAAAGCAGTCAACTTATTTTTATCTGTGATTACTTTTAAAATCACAACTAGAGAATTACAGAGTGAGGCTCCTCCTCTTTCTAAAAAAGAAGCCTTTAGAAAGCAGTCGCAGACACATAAATATTTCCACATCTCACTGGCACTCATAAAATATTCTTGAGGGCAAACAAATTATATGGGCCATCTTTTGCATTAGAGACACAAACATGAATAGTTTTCAAAAGGCTAGTGGATCTATGCAGCAGTATGCAGCAGTCACAAGGAAGGAATGACAGATGTTTTGTGGCTCACTGCACAGTGCTCCAGATAAGCACCCATCTAAGCTCTGTGTGCCCTTGTCAGCTCCCACTGCTTGGTTTGTACCCGTTATGTCTCCTACCCTTGCTTTTCTCCATGTACCAGAGGCAGTTCATCCCTTGCACGTGTCTGTGCCACTTGTGGCAGCCTTTTCTCTACCATCACTCATCTCAACTGGGCTACAAAAGTGAAAGATTGTTAGAAGTAAATAAACAGAACACACCACAGATGGTGAAGAATCATAGCTGTGAACAATTTACTGACCCACTGAGCTCAGCCACAATCTACAGTAAGTGGCTGCTCATTTATTAAATATCTGATATAATTATTTATTAGCCCTCACTAAACTATTTAGAAATACAACCTGAATATAGAGCATGAGGAAGCCTGTGAGACAGGCGCATTTTATCTGTCCAACAGATAAAACACAAAACCTCTTCATGCTAAAGAGGAGCAGCCTGAAAGTAGCATATATTTACTTTCTTTTCAGTAAAGCTTTTACCCATTATCATGCTCATTTCTGTATAATTATGCCAATGCAGCCACTCCTTTATCTCACCTCAATGTTCCAGATATTCAAATTGGACAACAGGTCCCAGCGGAAAGTGCCTTTCTCATCAACTCCACTGAATCCATAACCAGCTGCATTGTTGACTGCATCTGCTGCAATGTCAAAGCAAAACAGGTCAAAATCTGCTGGAAGAGACACGTTTTCTTACAAGTTAGTATGGCACGAAACAAACATTCAAGCCAGCTTTGCAGGATTTAGCAATCTCTCTAGGAGAAGCTTCTTCTTTGTGAAAGGGCATTACTGTAAGGCTACACAAGAGTCATTTCCTCAAGAGGAAAGACTAGCTACTCCTTGTGTAGAAGAAATAAAATAATAAAATAACAACGAATAAAAATCACTTCTCCTATTATTTGGCCTTTATTATTCATCTGAGACAGATATTGCCATAAAATGAATGTTCATTTTTCTCAAAAGAGCACCTGGATGTCACAGCATTTTTCAGAATTCAAAAAAACCCTTAGTATCTCAAAGACATGCTTATTATTTCTATTAAGCACCCCAATATGGCTGTGTTAATTAAGACTGTCAGAATTCAGAATTCTGCAGACAAAGCCTTTTGCTAATCCTGTTCCAGAGTGTCTCACTGAAGTGCCCAAACATCTCTATGAACCAAATACTGAGTAACTTCAGTTACACACTTAGCTGCTTTAGAGCAAGCAGAAGCTTGGATTGCAGTAGGCATTACACACTGATGCACTCTTGTCAGCCACCTCCCCTCTCAGAGTGCCTGGGAGTCACCTCATCACTGGGTCTCAAGATTCTAATTTCAATATGCCCCTGCTAGAAACACCTACTTGGAGTCCTAAGAAAACAGAAGGGAGAATTCACTATTGTCTCTAGATCACTAGTTGCAGCCAACACTGAGGATCATTGGAAGAAAAAGGGAAGCGCAAATACAGGTAAAGCTTTTCCTTCTAGGTCATTTACAAAATACAAGCCTGGTTATTCTTTAAAAAGGTCAGCCTTTCTTCCCCAAGAACGAAAACTGATTTTACTTTGTAAATGCTGTGAGTACAGGCACAAGCTCATGGAGAAGCCCTAGTGCACAAAACTAGGGAGGGAACCGAATTATAAGTAACAAGACTAACAATAAATAAATAAACAAGCAACCTTCTCTAGCCTGAAACTTTCTGTTTTGTTTTCTATTTTCCTAAATGAGACCGATTTTACTGATGGGAAGAAAGCTGTCCATACTTTTAATTTTCTTCCTGTTTAAAAAACCCTCAAGCAATAAACAACAACCCTTCCTGAAGTTGGCCCACAGGATCCTGCCCAATCTCAGAGACTGGAGCTGCACATAACCTTTCCCCCAGAGCAGTGGACTCCTGGATTTGCTCCCCCTTGCTCCAAGGGTAGCAGGGACCAAATAATTAGTGTTTCTTTGCCAAAACCAAGAAACCAGGAATCATGGGATGAACAATAATGATAAAGTACTGGAACGGTCTGCCCGGGGAGGTGGTGGAGTCACCATCTCTAGATATGTTTAAAAAAAGATTGTTTGTGTCACTCAGTGCCATGGTCTGGTTGAGGTGTTAGGGCATTGGTTGGACTCCATGATCTTGAAGGTCTCTTCCAAGCTAGCCATTCTGTGAATTCTGGGAATAATTATATAGCAGACCCATTGGCCTTCTGCTTCCCAGGCTGCAGAGCAAGGTGTGAAGCACGGGCAGATCACAGCTGAGCACCCTCAGGCTGGTCACAAATGCTCAGCAGAGACTTGTGTCTCTGCAGGCTTGAAGAGCTCGGCCTCTCACAGCTCTGTGTGGCTCTCACAGCTCCTTGGATGGAGGCACTCGGGCCCAAAGTGGTTTCCTGTTCCCAGGACCAAAGAATCTGGAGGAATCCAGCTCCCACACAATGGCCAGGCCTGTCCTGTCCTGAGGACGGGAAGCATTTTTCCACCCATTTCAGCAGCTTTTGTAATGCCCTGGGCCATGCCATCGGGAGCAAAACTAGGAAAGGATAAAAAAAGGATAAAGTGCCTGCTGTTCTGCTGCCTGGATTCGGGATGAGAATAAAGGAGGCCTCACCCTCCACTATGCAATGCATACTTTTCAGTGAGCTGCCTCATTTGTAAGACATTTCTACAGACTTTATAGCTTGGTCTTGTCACAAATGCAAGTTCAGTTTATATCTTTAATAATAGACTTCCAGTTAACTATAATGCCAGAAAAAATGGAGGCAACAATATAACATTGGATCCCACAAAAGTAAGTTTGTGAGCAAGCCATTCTTTATCTCAAAGCCTTTCCCATCCCACACATGCCAGTCCTGGCTGCCTTCCCTGAATCTGACAGTTTTATTCCCAGCAGTTTAATCACAGCCTCGCAATGAATCTCCCTGGCTATTTTCATCCCATCTCAGTGACACTCTGCTCAGCTTCAAGGTATATGGATTGCCTGCTGGACTTCCAGAATCTCCCCTACACACAATGTCTTGTAATACCAGCAAAAAAATCTAGGATATTTTCAGCCTGGCATAAAGGATTGACTCCTCACACGTAGATGGCGAAATGTGACTTATAAAAGAAAAAAGTAAAATGCAAAAAGATTATTTTGACCACCAGTACAGCTAGTTCTAAAAAAATTGCTTCCTTCTTTAGTGAGCCCTCTTACTTCTCCTCTCCCTTTTCCCTGAAGAGATTTTGGTCCTTCTCAAGACTTCCTTTGCTGCCCACAGTTCTCCAATCTCTTCTCTGCACTGCTCAAAGCCAAGGTGTGTACAGGACCCCACAGTGCTTTAGAGGCAAGGCCTGGCATCAGCCCCCCAACAAGCACAGGGTCCTAAGGGAACACATCTCCCACGTGAACTACAGGTCTAGGGACAATTTCACTTCCCCCCCTTCCCAGGCTTCAAACCTCCTCCCCCATTTAGGAACTTACTTGCTAAACACAAAAGTACAAAAGTACAAATGTAGCCAGACTTACCCAACGTCCATGCAAAATAATACTTTGGTTTTGCTGCCTGTGTTACAACATACAGGTAACCAAGTCTTGACAAGAAGGGAGTTTTATCAAGAAATTCATCATCAATAATATATGCCATAGGAAAGTTCTTGGTAAGTGTCAAGAATAAAATGAGAGATACTAGTGTGATACACAGCTTGTACATCACTGCTCCCTAAAAAGCACAAACGATGAAAGATTCATTAGAAACATTTGCTTAAGGAGAAGAACAAGGCAGTGCTCATGATATACAAAAACAATGGGCTTCAAGAACCATTAAAGTTAATAGTGACCAAGTTGATACTAATTAATTTAGAAGAGGTGACAAACAAAAGGTCAGAGTTGCAGCTCTAGTTTAATTTGGTTTACTGAACTACCTATAGATAGGTAGGGCAAGCACAAGTCAACACCAGTGAACTTCATGAGAGACTCCACATCATTGTGTGGAGATTCTAAATTGGGAAAGGAAACAAATAAAGCAAATCCTACAGTGGAAAGCAGAAATCTTCTCTAAATGTACTGTCCTCTCCTGGAACTAAAGACTGGGTTCCTCCTGGAAGCCAAAAGCACCAATATTCAGTGCAATAGTGGGTCTTACTACCCAGCTACCACCCAGAAGTCTTGCTAAAAATCACTTATCCAAAAAGCACCGTGTTGTTGCAGCACACTTGTACCCACAATACAGCGTATGTGCTCTGCCACAGCATTTTCTATTCCAGCTCCCTGGCTTCCTACACACCATTATTGACAATCACGGCAGTAGTTCAAAGCTTGTTTGCAAATACACACCATGAGTAAACCCTTCTTGATCCAGTTGGAATTAAAAAGTAATGTGGCACTTGGATACCATGTGAAAATTGACTCATATTCTCAAAAGGCTAATAAAAATGTAATATACTATTAAAACAACCATGTATTTTTTGACCCTTTTGATTTTCAATATCTTTTTATATATTCTCCAAATTTTGGAATAAAGTAATGTGAAATTGGTTTTTATGCAGATTTTAATACTCTCTCCTGACTTGCATCCTTCACAATATAGGCCTTATTCTGACCTCAGTCAGACTAATGTGTATCAGATGTAACACCTCTAGAGTCAGTAGAAAGACAGCTGTGTGCAACAGGAATCATTATACAGAAGTACATGCTCACCTTCAGAGGAGACATTCTGCACACATTCACAAAGCTACATATTCTGTGTCACCTTAAGATGAGAGAGAGAAATCTGGACCTCATGCTACACTATCTTGCTCTACAAAAAGGCTATTTTGTCAGAAAGTTTTAAGTAATATTAAAAAAATATAAAACAAAATTAATGTTAAAGGTATGGGAAAAAATGACATCTTGAGTCACCTTAAAGCGTGTGAGATACTCTTGCAAATCACCTGGACAGGGTACAGTTTCTGAGTAGCTGTGATTCATGTACTTCTAACATCTCCTGCACTGTGGGGAAGATTTGACTTTTTTGTTTTTTTCTGACATTTTCTCTTCTGTCTGAAGCTGAACTGCAACTCACTTCACTGTCGGAACCTGCAGCCCATTCTCCACGCTGCACAAAGGACACCCATTAACAACTGACCCGTTTTTCATGCCAAACCCATTTGGCAAATTCACTAGTTCCTTCACCCCTGACCTTCTGATAAAAACAGCACTAAAAGAAAAAAACTCACTGTAACCTTTACAGGCAAGATAACCCAAGACTGGTTTTTCTTCTTAGCTTTTTATTATGAGAATCATGTACAAAGCTGTACTTTCCTGCCCCCTGCAATCAATCTTTGTCACTTTAAAACTTACAGTTGGAGAAGGATCAGGAAGTCTGTCATAACCCTTCTGCTTCCAGTTCACTTCTAACAGTTTCATGTGCACATGCCTCCCTTCAATGAAGGCGATATAATCCTTGTAATTGCTGCAAGGCCCTGCTATGATGCTCATAAAATTGAGGAGATAACTTAAATACTCCAGTAAAGAAGGTCTTGACCTGTGAAAAATCAGCCACACACAACAGAACAAACAAAAAAAAAAAAAAAAAAAAAAAAAAAAAAAAAAAAAAACACAAGGTAAACCACAGCAAAGGCTTTCACCAATGCTTTTTTTTTGTTTTTTGTTGCACTGTCTGCCTCAGTCCTCACCTTTCTCCTACCCCATTTCCCCCCAACTGAAAGCTCTCTAGATCTGTTCTGAGGAAGATGAAACACAGCCTGTCACATTTTGGTGATGCCTGGTAGATGGCAGAGCAAAGGTAACATGGAAGTGCTTAAACAACAAGTGAACTAATGCTAATGACATGAAAAGTTGTAATCTTAGAAACTTTTTATCTAAAAACAGTAATAAATTTGTCCATTTTGGACAGGTCATCAGTACCAGGAATGAGAAGCTGATAATTGGTTTTGGACATCTGTCCAGGATGTCAGGAACCATACTGCCTTATTATACAAACCACAGGGCAGGGAGTCTCTAAAACCAGGGCTCTCAGTCCTGGGAGGAGCTCTCACCCACCCTTCAGTCTAGCCTTTAGAAAAATGGGAAGTGTCACGTGAGACACACAGGAAGAGAATGAAGAAGCACTCTCTCCTACTGTTCAAATAAAGGAAGTAATTGCCTGTGCTGCATGATGAACGGCAAAAGGAACTAAGGGGGAGAAAAACACATGAATTGAAAGACAGCAGAAGATGAAAGTCAAAGAAAGTCTGCCATATTAATTCTTTTCCATTTTGCAAGTGCATATCCCACCAGTTCCTTCTGGGGCTGTACGTTTGATGTAAAATGAAGAAGATCCACTGTCCTTGCTACAGATCAGCAGGATGGAAAAAGAAAGATGCAGAGGCCTCTCAGCAGTAGTGTAATTTGTAAATTCTTTGGCTCGTTTTTATGTGGCAGAAAATGCCAACATCTAAATTGTGCACTATGTTCTGCACTGCATTAGAGTGAGTGCTCTCCACAAATGTCCTAATTGTCACCATTCAAGTAAACATGGAGCCCTCAGATGAGAGCACAAAGTTGGGCACAGTGCTTGAGGGCTCTCCTGCCCAAGACACAGATGGACACGCATAACCAAAACAACACTTAAAATTCTTTAAGACTAAAACAAATTTCTAGCAGAAAAACTAAGCAACAGTTAAACATTTTCTGTTGCCTACTTCTATTCTGAAGTGGAATTAGTTTGAATAAACAGTTAGATTAG
The DNA here is from genome assembly GCF_052056855.1 of Sturnus vulgaris. Lineage (NCBI taxonomy): Eukaryota > Metazoa > Chordata > Aves > Passeriformes > Sturnidae > Sturnus > Sturnus vulgaris. The sequence goes on along the minus strand of NC_142243.1, from coordinate 66,743,153 downwards.
CAAGGATTTTCTGCATTCACCCTACTGGTTATTGTAGATGTTAGTGCCTGAATGGTATGTTCTCTGGTGAAAGCATTTCACAGAAAGAAGCAGCAAACTATTTGGGGTAAGGGTCATCTTTCTGTCCTTCAAAATCAGGTCCATGATGTGGGCTTCCTAGCTCTACAGTAAGATTAAAAATAAAGTCATTAGTTTTAACTTGGATTCTGCACATGGTTGGGTGGGGAGACATGAGTAATGCACGAAGGAATGTACAGAGGATGAGTGAGAAACAAAAACAGACCAAGAACAGGAGGGAAGACAAAAGGCTGTATTACCAAAGGGGATTTAAAACCCTTCAGTTGTGACTTGTCTGCCACTGACACTTAAGCTATTGGCATCTTCTTTTCTATTATGAACTCATCTACTGTACAAGAAAAAAACCCAAGCCTGTTTGGTGAGAATTTGAATAGAATTAAGGGCCAAGTGCAGTCAAAAATTATGCTGTGAGCTTTAAAAATAGACACTATGGGGTCAGAGAAAAGTTATACAAGGTTATCTACAAGATTTTTGCTTCTCAGGAAATGACTCCCTTACTTTCTGAAGTTCATAGGCAGATTTTCTGATGGCTGAATCTTCTACCTTGGAAATGAAGGAAATAATTTCCTTGGCCTTAAACAAACATATCATGGTGAAAAGTAGTTATAGTTCTAAGAGTTATGCTGTTACCCTAAATCATCATCAAAAAAACAAACAAACAAAAAAATTCATCTCCATGTTGTACTTGTATTGAGACACAAACTAGAAAAAGAAAGGGTGCTCAAAGAGATGCTCTCTCCATATGAAAAATGAGAAGCCTAGTTACATAATGTGAAGAACTGGGAGTATTAACATTATGGAGGGAGACCAAAAAAAAAAAAATACAGCATTCAAAAATGATGGCAAAGAAAAGCAGCACTAGGAGCGTCAGACTCAAACCAAAAAGTGTTTTTACTATGGAGTGGATTGTTGTTGACAGGGGAGGAGTATTTTATTTGAAAAAATAACATATCACAGATCTGATGAAGATAACAGCAAACAAGTCTGTATAGTACAGTCTTAGCCTGAATTTAAAAGAGTTAATTCAGCAAAGACTCGTTCTGTTGCATGTGGAATATATTTTTAAGTCAATGAGACACTGCCAGGTACGTCAGTGCTTTACTGCCCAGCACAGGGTGATAAAGGCAGAAGTCCTGAACTGAAGAAATAAGGAATATAAGGGAGAAAGTATGTTTGTGTAAGGAGGGCAGTGACAGTGGTATTAATAAAAACAAAACTGCTCAAGCAAATAGAAAAAGCATGTAGGACTTTTGGCATCTCATGGACTGGAAAGTAGCAGGAAACATTTGCATGGCTTGGCCACTATGCTGTCCCTGACACTGCAATGGTAAAAAGAAAACAAAACAAAAGAACAAATAACAAACAACCTAAATACTCAACTTCTTTGGAAGAAATTAGACACAAATCACTCATAGAATTACATCCTTACTTTACAGCAAGCCGATTTTGCTCAGCAGTCAGTTCCTCAGCTTGTCGCCCTATTCCTGGAAAGAAAAGACACATTAGATCTTTCCAAAAGACAAACAGTAAAAGCCATTCTCAAAACCTTATGCTTGCACCCCACATATAAATTTCTAAAGCCATAATTTCAAAATTTCTTTGTCACGAGTGGTTTTAATACATCTCAATCCTTAACTTCTATGTCAAGTTCTACTCTAGCTCTTTCCCCAGTCCCTTACCTCATTCCCCCTTTCTCACCCTGGCTACACTGTCAGGGAGAGCAGCCACAGCATTCCCACACACACAATGGAAGTGGCAATGCCACCGACTGGCGGCGACCCCCAACAGCCTCTACAAACTGTCCTGGGCTGGAAAAACCTCTATTGCCAGAAGCTGCTGGCTCATTTAAGCACAAAGCCTCCCGCTGGCTCCTTGGTGAGAAATGGAGCATTTCACAGCAGGAGGAGTGGGCAGGAGAAGGGAAACAGGCGCTCAGGGAACAGAAGCTCCACTGGTGTGAACGAGCAGCCCAGCTGCCTGCTGCTGGAGCAAGCCTAAACATACACAGCAGTAATAACCTGGAACTGCACAAGGTCCAGACTGGAGGGGTGACCTCCTGTTGAGTGCACAAGACCTTTGGGGCCAGAGGTACTGTACAGACTCAATGTCCCAGGAAAACAGCGGAAAAGTCTTGTGTCACTGCCAGTGGATGCTGCTTATAGCACATACCTGAAAACCTTCACCCTAAAGCTTTAGCTGCACATTCTGCAGGGAATCCCACTGGCTTCAGCAGAACTACATGGGATGAGTCACAGCACTTGATGCTAAACACGTGCAGGGCTCCATGTCCACAGCCCCAAAAGATCAGGGGCTTGGCACCAATTGACACTGCTGTTCTAAACATACCGGCCATCATTACCAATACACACACAGGACCCCTATCCTACAACGACTGCTGATAAGCTGCTCATTTCCATTCTCTCTCCACTGTTTCAGTTTGTAAATACTGGGAGGGCCTGAATTTCAGAGAAACAATTAGCACTTAATTACTTAAAGGATTGGGTATTTTATTTGTCTGTTTCCATTTACGGACAGCTGTGCTAAATTTTTACAAATAGAAATTTGTCACGTTAAATTTTTACAAATAGAAATTTGTCACTGATGCTTGAACTGCAAGCTGCCTTCATTTGATCAACTGCTCCATATATGGATGTTTGAAATTTAATGAGCCTTTTCCACCATCATTAATCTGTAGGATTTCTGGTCTGTTTAAAATGCTCCTGTCTCTGCTCTTGTCTTTTTCCGTTCTGTCTGTTCATTTACCTTCAACATCCTAGGTGTGTACCTCAGCTGCACATTGCTGTGGAATTGCAGCAATACCTGACCTAAGTTAACTTCCAGAAGCAGATAAGCCTCAGCAACGTGAATGCCAACAACATGGTCAATTAGCCAAGCTTCCAGCTGTACCTATTATAGCCAGCTAAAAGCACTAGATTCGCTTGTGCAAACCTGGCTTGCAAACAATGCCGGACCCTCGTGTGGCCATCACCTAAATCCTTGCTCACAACTCCATAGCAAGGCACTTATTCAGTCACCCACAGCTTTTAAGGCAGTGGGCCTCAGACCATCAGAAATTCGCACTGCAACATCAGTAGGCACAAGCAATAGTGCTACTGATGACAACTGACATTTTTAGCCTTTGCACTGCACTAGACACATGCATTTTACTGGGAAATAATAGTGCTCTTTGTCACAGCACAGCACAAGACTGAAGACAACGTTATTTTGCTTGCAACTGTGCTTCTCTCTGCACTGTGGAAAAGCTACTGAATTCCATCTCTCATGACTCATGGAGTATATTACCACTGAATATATCAGTGCTAGCATATTTTTTGCTAAATTAACATTAATGACTGAACCTATGTATTAAACATAACTCTTGACTTCTGAGAATCAGTAACACCATCAGAGAACTTAATGGAGATGCACTGTAGCATCTAAACAGGAGATACTGGCACTAGCTAAAATCCAAATTGGGCCCCAAGAAAGTAGAATACTCAGAGGGGAAAACAGTTGTCTCTGATATTGAAAAGATAGTTTGATCCTAAAAACTGATCAAAACCTTTAGTTTCTCATTTTCCTCCACAGAGCGTTTTTCTTCTTCATTTGGAACAACTCACTGAACTACATTCATTCACTCCATAAATCAACCATAGAATGCACTGGAATAAAAAGGCAGTCTTCAGGACATGGGAAGAGATTCCTTTTCTTACCATCATGTAGCTGGCATGCAAGTGTTGTGATCTTCTGTGTAATTATCATCAGTGGACTATAAGAAAGACAGAAACAACAGTTACATGCCTTGTAATACAAATTATTCCCAACTTTCTCACTGAATGCCTTTATGCCTTTAAAAGGCATAACTGTATTAGCAACAAGTGAAAAACATTCAATTAAAGCTGAAGGAGGCACTCAGGCATAAGACAATTGCCTGGGTTCAAAACAACCCCGCAGTAACTTGCACTGGAATTTTTAATTGCTAAGTGCACACAAAGCCTTATTTTATGTCTCCCTATCGTGCAGCAGTGCAAATTGTAGTTGAGAAGAAATCACACCATCAGGAAATACCAGCTTCTGCAGCCCACTGAGCTTCCTTTCAGGCAAAGACCAAATTGAAGCCCCATACAATGCAACACTAGAATACAGCAGTGCTGCTATAACCCAACTCTGGCTCTTCTTACTGTTTGTTACTCTCCTATTGTCTGTCTCCTCAGTGCCCTAAAAAAATGTTGACTCTGCAGATACAGATGCTTATTTCCCCACATGAATAGCTCTATCAATTAGGGCTGTGTGCAAATACCAGAAGAGCTGTCAGCACAGCAGTTTCCCACTTGCTTCTTGGCCACGCATCTGCGTTGTGAACAGCCTGTACAAGACACACCATCCAACTGGGAGGGTACAGGCATGTGGGATCTGGAGCTGGTTATACCTGAGCCAGGCTTGCAGCCACCCAGCAGCTTTGGTACCAACTAAACAGGCAGCATAGAAATGGCAACTATTCCTTAGGGCCACTCATACTTCCCATATCCAGCTTTACAGAGCTTCTTGGCACTGAAGGCAAATGTGAGCTGCTGCAGCTAAGGGGTGGGGAAAAAACTCAACTCAGCTTGGTGGCATCAGGAGCTGGTTCCCACAAGGATAAAGGACACAGCCAAGAGCATTTAGAGGAAGGTAAGAGGAAAGAAGGGAGTAAAACCGTGGGGACAACAGATTACTTCATGGTCCTGAATATCTGCAAACTGGAAGGACCCATGGCAGGCATAGCCAAGGACGAGCACTGCTTCTCCCTATATCCCTGCCATTGGGGACACCAGCACAGGGTGCCCAGATTTCTCACAACTACAATAGCCATGAGATGGGAATGGGTGATGAGGATAGGCCACTATTTTAAAAGCATTAGTTGTGATGACTGTTTGTAAAACCAGTTGCACAAAAGAGGTCTGTCTTCACTGAGGATTAATACAATGGGTTGTTTCTCCATTTGAGAATAAATTAACAACATTAACCAGATGGAGGTTTCTGTTTGAACACAAATTATGTCTTCAACCTGGAAGTGAAAACTCAAGTTTGTACACATTTATTTAACTATTTACACAGTTTGACCTGTATATGGAACTTTTTTAAGAGACATAGATGATTATGCCAAACATTTCAGCTGCTCATTTTAACTATTATAATATATTTTCTGGAACACAATTAAAGAAAAAAGTTGAGGGTTTAGGTTTTGTTTTTTGGTTTTTTTTTAGTTCGAGCACTGTGTTTCTCCCAGAGACTTCTCAAGGTAAAGACAAAAAAAGTGGAACTTGTATTCAGTGGCATCTCTGTCTAAAATAACAGTCAAATACTTATGTTCCACAGAGATTTTCAAGAGATTCTGGATCATCCTTAACTAAATCGACCTACTGGTTACAATCAAATGTATACCCAATGGCTAAGATTTACAACCTGATTATCCCACTAATATAAATCAAACAGATTCTCAAGATAATTAATAAACTGAGCATAGGTTGAGCAAACACATAAATACTGGCAAAAGACATTCTTTCATTCTAAGTGGTCTCTTTTTTTAACACTTAATATGGTTGATATTTTTCAAGAGTCCACAAGTAATTCTGTGTGGGTAATTTGCATTTTCAACCCAAAACCAGAACATGCAATATCAGCCAATTACTTAATCAGAAACCGCTTTTATCATTTCAGAAGTCCCTACTTGAAATGTCAATAAAAAAAAGTTTGCACAAAAAATTCAGAATAGGCTTAAATATACACAGAACTTCAATACGATTGTAACAGAGTGGTTTTACAGCAGCTCTTCTTGGGTTACCTAGACCATTGATAGTAGCTAAGGAATGGACAAATTCAGCAATGACTTTTCACCTTCCAGCAAGACTGTCAAACATTAATTCTAAACTTTATTCCAATTAATCTTTCAAGAAAAGTGATTTATAAGCTGTTTTTACCATTATCTTCAACATCCTGTTTCTCAAAGTAGATTTTCCCAGACGAAATTTCGCATTGCTTTCAAAGATACATAAATCCTAATCCTTTAAGCATACGAAAAGGCAGATTTTTTTAATCCTTAGGAGAGACAGGGGCTGTCACCAAACCAAGCCGTTTTACTGCAATAAACACAAACTTTTATTTTGTCAGTGTTTGACCTTTTTAGCTTTATGGGGGAACAACACTAACACTTGTTTCAAATTGCTTCAATTTGTTGCATATGTTTCTTAGGGCAAGCACTTCACGCCAATAATGAAGTGGGTAACTTTAAACCTCAGGCTCTGAGCCAAAACCGTATGACTTCAAGTGTCTAAATTTATACACTTGTCTTAGACAAGGCCACCATGGTAAACCAGAGAGAACCAAAATGCAAACAATCCGAGGGCAGCAGTAAAGCGTGCCCTGAAGTCATCCTACATATAAACACAGAGGAGAAAGTTTCTCCTCATCTATATTAGGAATTCATTGCCTCATTGATGGCACACTAAGCCAACAGACCAAGCCAGCCTTTCCTGCATTTTAATCAGAAAAGATGGAGAGTCTGTCTCCCTCAAATACCAGTTCAAGTGGACACAAGGGAGAACAAAAATGACATGTCTGAAATGGCAAGTGGGAAGGAGGGCCACAAAGTTCATTAGATACCTCCTGTTCTCACTCCTGACATCATCATATTACATGTCATACATATTTTCCAGAGTGGCTGGAAAGTGGCCCAGCAGAAAAGGACCTGGGGGGTGCTGGTCCATGGCCAGCTGAACACAAGCCAGCATGTGCCCTGGTGGCCAAGAAGGCCAATGGCCCTGGCCTGGATCAGCAATAGTGTGGCCAGCAGGAGCAGGGCAGTGATTGTCCCCCTGTACTCAGCACTGGTGAGGTCACACCTCAAACCCTGTGTTCAGTTCAATTCAGAGGACACTGGGGGACTGCAGCATGTCCAAAGAGGAAGGAAGGAAGCATTTGAAATAAAACACATTTAGAAGCCTAAACAACTTGTAATCCATCACACTTGAACATCTACCGATTGCTTTGCAGCCACATGATGAGTGGTGATTCCACACTCTCTCCACCTGTCCTATTAAACACTACAGTTACAAACTACCACAGAAACACAGAATCTGGTTTATATGTGGTGTGACTTCCCCTCCCTTCCCATGTTTTATATATTGGCTATGAGTTTAATCTTAGGTTGTAGCTGCACAGTACCTTCTACACACAAACCATAGTGACCAACTTTAAATTAAAAAAAAAAAACAAATTCAAGAAATTGACCCAGGGACAATTTTATTTTTTGAGGCATCTAACTTAAGGTAAAGACAGATTTGGGTTTTTGTTTACCTCACATTAGATGCCTCGAATTGAAAAATAACACAAGACTAAGATACAACCATTAACAGAGAACACTCAATAGAGGGGTTTGCTCCCTTAATTAAACCTTCCAAAGGAAAACATATCAGTTACTATAATTTTTAAATACAGCTTGCCTCAACACAATAAGCTTTCCAGAAGCACAGGCCAGTGGAAGTAAAGATGTTTTGTTTGTAGACTGCTGTGAGGGTCCTCACCACATCACAGGCTGGCTTCTGCACTGAGCAAGCTTCGATGCTTACGAGAGAAAAGACGTTTTCCAAGCACAGTCTGCTTGACCTTAGGTAATCCCATGGAAAAGTCTGGCACACGCTTGCTAGAAATAGTTTCCACTGACCTGATTTCACTAAGAGAGGAGGTGGAGTCAAAAGGCTCATAGCAGACAAGACTCCAAAACGGCAAACACTTATTTGAGGGTTACCTCTACAGCGCTGAAGCCATGACAAGAAGTTCACACAGTCACACCCTGCTGTGACAGTAACCATTGCTGACAAGGGGATGGCCAAGCTGGCAGCGAGCTCGTACTTTTGCTTTCAACAGTAAAAGGAAGAAGTACTGAAGTACATCAGAGGAAAAACACTTCACTAAACACACCTGCCACCTCCAAAGCAACTTACAATTTCCTTCGTGTGATGTGTTGCCTTTTTCTCTGTGTGAGCATGTGTGAAAGCTCCCAGGCAGTATCTCTTAAGTCTTCATGGTAGAAGCATTTCACTTAAAAGAGTGTTTACTTCTGGAGAAGTGTTCAGGGATGTACTTGTTCCGTGGAGTTCTCTAGTAGTGATTGCCTGCTTGAATTCTGCCTAGTTCCCACACTGCAGCTCTTGCAGGGCTCCTGTGTGTGCAATGGCAAGGGATCTCAGGGCTGCTCCCAGTGGACAAGCACCCATCCGAGCAACAAAGCAGCAAACAGGCATGGAAAACAGACTGACCCGCCCTTACTCACCCTGCACCTGTGCTGCTGCACTGCCTCTGGGGACCAGCTGCACACCAAGGTTACCCAGCACTGCTGGAACAGACACTGCAGCAATGCACTGCATGTCATACAGTTAGAAGACAGGAAAATAAAAATAACCAACTGAACGTGCAGGACCAGACAACATTTCTGCTCTGTGTTTGAACATGGCAACACAGTACATCTATCTTTGCTTTCATCAGCAAATGTATTTCCTTTGTGAAAAACGGCTGCTGTACTTTTATTCCTTCCTTTTGTGGTTGAAACTAAAAGCCACTGAGAGAGGAAGAAAACAGCAAAAAATCAGTAACCACCCAGCAAAAGTCCACTGCCTGAAGTGACACTTGTTACTGAAGCATCTGCTTATATATATGGCTTTTTGAGAGGGCTCTCTCAACAATCATCCCTTTCTAGGCAGATTGCTGAGAATGCTGCTGCTGCTCTGCATTTGGGAGAGGGCAAACACAAAGCTGGTGTCTGGAGAGTGATGTCCACCAAAGCACTTGTGTAAGAGCTATAGATTTGACATATGTGGGGAGGAAAACTGCTCAGGTCTCCCAAATACTTCAGCTATGGTCTCTCTGAGACCAACAGGAGATTGAAAACTGTGCCAGTGTGTGTGGTGATCTTCACAAACTGAATTTCTCTTCTATAAGGAATGGCAGCAAGAATCATAGAATCATTAAGTCTAGAAAAGATCACTAGGATAATTGAGTCCAGCTGTTAACCCAGCACTGCCATCTTCACCACTAAACCACATCCCTAAGTGCCACAATGGCATCTTTTTGCAACACTTCCAGGGATGGTGACTCCACCACTTCCCTAGACAGCCTGTTCTAATGCTTGAAAACACTTTCCATGAAGAAACTTTTCCTAAAATCCAATCTAAACCTCTCCTGGCATAACCTGAGGCCATTTCCTCTTGTTCTGTCACTTGTTATATGGGAGAAGTGACTTACCCCAGCCTTGCTGCAGTTGTAAAGACTGATAAGGCCCCTCCTGTTCTCCAGGCTAAACAACCCCATCTCTCTCAGCCACTATTCATAAATGAAAGAAACTCCCAAATGCACAATCATTCTCTGACATTTCACTGAATAACCTGCAATATTAGGAAATTTTGCTCAGACACTGCAAGAATTCAAAGAGTAAACTAAAAAGCTCTATGGCCCTAATCAAGCAAAGCATTGAAACACAAGTTCCATACCTTCTGAATTTTATCTGGATGATCATATGCATCCAGCATTTGGTCATGAAGCTTGCTTGATTGAAACTCTATCTATTACTACTTTCTAAACATCAGAATCAAGATTCCTTATTTTAAACTAATTTTCCTTAAAGCTATCATATTGCTACACTCAATCTGAGCCTGTGATACAAAGGGAAAAAATACAAACTGTATTATATAATCACTGTTTTTACAAAGTCATATAGGCAGGCAACTTACCAGCATAATCCTCTTAGCATAAAGGAGAAGAAATAAGAGAGAGAAAGAGTTAGGATTTAGCTTTTCCAGGTACAATGTACAAATGTCATGGCAAACCAAGCAAAATAAAATATGCACGTTTCTCTCAAAGATTTACTTAGATTAAGGGGGAAGCACAGGATTCAGTTACTATACAATTAGTGTTCAAAAATGAATAGGGTTTTTGAGGAAGTAGTAAAGAGAAAATTCCTAAATTATATCATTACTTATTTGAGAAATAATATAACTGAAAGAAATTTGATAAAATACATACATATTTTTTAAAAGTAATTAAAATTTAAGTGCAGCAAGCTGGAAATTGTTTTCCTTAAAACTTGGTGGTAGTTAAAGAAAAAAAAATATTTTCCTTAAGTACTATGCAATACATGAAAAATTCCTAAATCAAGAAATAGCTGCAAGAAGCTTGAATACAGTTCTGACTGTGGGACACAGCGACCAAACTTTCCTTTGCAGGAGTTAAGAAATAAGTAGTCACCAGCAGGTATGAAGTCCCTCATTTCTTACTTCATAACCTGGAAGTTATGTGCCACAGCTTGATCTTTCATTTTCCAGTTTGCTTAACATATGACTCAAAAGTTGCCTTGTTATCTCCTTCTCTACCTGCATTTTATAATCTCTGTTCTCAAAACGTGAGGGCTCCAAACAAACAGCACAACCAGCTATTACTAAAAAGGCCCCAAAAATGCATTTGCAAGCACACTTCAAAAGGGTTATGCATGCAAGTTGCTAAGTGCACAAGGCAGGTCAAGAGGACAAATGAGGGATGCTGGCTTTCAGCACTGCCACTGGGAAACACTCCATGATCATCTGGCTCATCACTTCAGGGAACTGACACTGGAAAGCTGATGGCAATAGAACTGGTTGTGTGCCTATTTGATGTGGATTAAAACTTCCTCCTTGCAACCAGATATCACCACTCATGGGGTACTGGAACCTCAAACACAAGTCAGCAGATGATGGGTTTTTGTTGCATCTTAAAGATTTCCCCGAATCCAGTGTCTCGCCTTCTCAATATATATCCCCAGCCACATTCACCCAAAATGGTGGGAGACCAGAGGGAGATGGGTACAGTTCCATGGTTCTGTCTCACTCATTTCTGAGTCCCTGAGGGAGAACTTTAATGCCATCTTCCCAGCCAGGCCCTGTCCTAATGATTCCCTATTACCACCTGCAACAGATGAGGAACAATCATATATGGAAGAATGAGCAAGAGGAGGTTCAGTTGCTGCTCATACATTTTACATGGTAAAACTGTGTCCAGGGAGTATGTCTTGTCTCTCTGGGTCATCACATCTGTCCAGGTATGTGCAAAAAGCTTCAGTGGGCACATATTTACAGCTGAAGAAAACAGGTTTTGAGACAGATTTATGAGGGTGATCTGGGTTTCAACACTTCGGATTGTAAGTTTTTATTGATACCACTATAGTATGTTTATTTATCCTTAGCTTTTAAAACATACCATGAAGGCACAGCTCATAACCACAAAATTGTACATTTTCTACCTGTTCACTATTTGGTAGTTTTATTTTCAACTGAAGTTTAGGAATTGGTGTGTATCATGAGGCACCAAGTTAAAATCAAATAACAGAGTAAGTTTAAGCATTATCTTTTCACTACCATTATTATCCTCAAACTCCTCATTAAATAAGAGTAGTTACTTTTTCATCAAGGGAGCAGAGAACACTATCTACTCTATAACAAACAACCACCATTCCTCTTTTTCCACCTCCAGTCTCAGTTGGATCTTTATTAAATGTATTCAGAGAGAGAGAGTTAATATGCCTCACAGTGCATTTCTGAACACAGCTTTCAGAAAAGCATGATCTCCCACATTTCTCTCTCTGTCTGTCTCTTACACACACTGAGCTATAGCATTCCAATCCCATTTATAGGCTTCTTGGTATGTCATGCTCTTTGAGGACATGCTTTTGTGTATTAAAAGAACTGCAGAAAAAATTACAGAGCTTTTTTTTAAAAACATATAAGTTCCCATAACTGCAGCCTCTTATAAAAAAACCGCAGGAGTTTGAGAGAAACTTCCCCTCCACCACCAGAAGTTTAATTAAATGCTGAAACCCACCAACTCAAAGAGAGAGGCACATGTGCAAAGATAGTAAAAACCTTCATTCTCCTACTCTGTGCCTGTAAGATGAAAGAGACTTGGAAGTAAAACTTACTGTGTGAGTTTACAGAAATTTTTCACGGTATGTTACTAATTACTCTGTCTTCAGATATTTAATTAAGCAAGTGGAATACAGATTAGCACACTGTTTTAAAATCATGCAAAAAAAGCATACCTTCCTCTCACAAACAAAGCACATATGGTTAGCTATCTCTGTCTTTGCAAAGCATCCTCTACTGCTTCTCTGAGTGAAATCTGAGACTACAGTATGTATGAAAACTGTTTCACACATATCACAGCATACAAAAAGTTGTGCTGTTTAAGCAGCAGCCACAAACTGGTCCCATGAGAGAACCACTGCTGACAACCCAAGCTCATCTCTTGTTTCTCTGCCTGGGTTACTCACCCAGCTCCACCAGCAACTCACCCCTGCCCAAGTCCTGCCCTCACACCCTGGAGTGCCTGGGCTGGGAAACACCATCCCAGATGGGGATTCAGCATAAATCAGAGCTAGCTAACCAAGCTCTACCTTCCCAACTACACAGCTTCTAGCAAGAAAACTGTAGAAACAATGAGCCAGTGCAAAAATCATACCTTGCTTATTTCTTTTAAAAAACAACAAAAAAAAAAAAACAAAACCAAAACCAACCAACCAAACAAAAAAAAATCCCACCCAAAACAAAACAACCCCAACAAAACCCCAAAGATCACAACAAAAGCCTCAGAAAAAGCTTAAGGGAAATAAAATTACAGGTGCTCCACAGATAACATAAAAATTATTCTTACAACTTACTGAAATCAACTAATACTGATTGACACAGGAACCAGTTTGCAGACTCACTCACCCGGAAAAATCTGTAGTGAGAATACCATAATGAAATATATATATTCGGCTTATGTGGCACAATGTGAGGTATCCCATAGCTACGACAAAGGAGTACCTAAAAACACAACACACAGAACACATAGTTACCAACACAAGTACCAACAAGAGCTACAATCACTCAGATTGGGTTGGGCTTGTTTTGATTTTCTCAAATCAGATTGTTAAAAAGTCTGAAGCTACACTACAAGACCTGGAAGAAATTCTGAAAGGGGACTGATGGTTTTGTACCCAGCTGAAACCTTACAGAGGTGTCTCCTCATTCTGGGGGTGGGGAAAAAAGTGGAAGAAGAAATAAGATCAATTCAAGTTGCACAATTCAATTTTCAAAACTCCCATTTTCACGTATTAGTTTGAAATTTCTGTTCAGCTTAAGTATTTGAAACCAGATGATTCTGTATGTCAGTCTCTGAAGTTATCCACTGTGGGTTTTGTCTGTAAATGTTCTTTATTTACAACTCTTCCTCAGATCTAGCAAAGACTAAAATATTCAAGTTTAAGGTATTCTTTCTCTTGTGATTTTATATAAAGGCAGATGATGGTACATAGCCTGATCTTTTCAGCTGTCCGTGCTGAAGCATACCATCTCCCAGAAAAATCATAGAATCAGATAGATTGGAAAGGACCTGTAAGATCACTTCAGTGTCCAACTGAAGAAGTGTTCCTCAGGTAGGATGTGACAAATTCACTCTGTGTTCCAAGATGATAGCATATTTCTCTTGAGCAGTCAGTAGCATGATTCCATCTTAACAACTGAACAGTCTGAAGACTGGAAATGTTGCAGCATCTGCATGGGCACTTGCAGCCTTTCATATTTACATGAGCAAGGAAGAGGATACCGGGGAGGAAAGAAGGGGATGGATGCTTGGAGACAGACTGGCACATGAAGCAAATAATGCAGTGCAATGGAGAGCTGGGACACTAGAATGAAAGGCTGGCACCTGGGACAGGCCAGGACCAGGTCTACTGGTGGCCTCCACAGCAGAGGTAATCCGTGTAGGGGAGAAGAGGCAAAGACCCAGAGAAGGAGATGGCACATCCTGCATGCCTGCTAGGGCTGAGCCTCGGTAAGCACACATTGCCAGGAAGGGTCCCCCCCAGACCCATGAGAGCATCCACCACAGGGGAGAACTAAAGGTGAAATCACACAAGAGGATCAGTCAGCAGACAACAGAAAAAGAGCCAGGCCTTTGTCAAATTATGGCTGGTTTTAAAAGAAATGAGTTTTTCCTCCCTGGGAGCTAATGAACTGCAGTGTGAGTGACAATGATGGATCACAAGGCAACCTGTGGATCATGTGGCCCATAGAAAACAGCTGGATGAAAGGCAGACTGAAGGGACATGACAGATTCTTCAGGAGATTCAGAGTAGAATTGATCATATTTTATCTGGGTCAGGCATCCAGTCCTGCCTCAGCAAGGTCCTTGGATTCCCCCCTCATCAACAGAGAAGGGAAAGCATCCATCAAAGGCAAGTCACCCAGCTCAGACACGTAACAGCGAGAGACAGGATGAAGGATCTAAAATAAGCCTCCATGCTGAGATGTAAAGCACTTGGATTGAAAGGGGGGCAAGCAGGGAGAGATATATGGAAATGCTGCTGCAGCTGGGAGCATCTCTGATGCTGGATTAACTCATCCATTTTTAGGCCTTGAAGGCTAGCAGATTCAACAGAGAGCAAAGTAGCAAAAAATAACCAGGGAAAAGAGTATGAAGGTTAAATTATGCAGTTTATTTAATTTGTTCTCTTCCACTGCATTTTTCTGGGGGAATAAAGAGCCAAGTCTTGAAGCTCCACTCTGAAGGATCTGCTCTCCTGTATGCACAGGTCTAGACCTTAAAGTGGTATTGCTCAAGCTTAGTCTCAACTACTTTGAATACATTGTTACTTTGCCAAAATTAACAATATGGATGCACTTTGAGTCACACTGCTATGACTAGTAGAATACAATAGAAAAGTCCTAACCCAGTCCTCCCTCAGAACTCTTGAGGTTTTTCAGCATGTTGGACTGACATTTCACATTGACTCAAATCAACACGTGACTGCCTTGCAGCAGTGGGTGACATTACATGATCTGTGTTTCAGTATAAAGCTGTTTTTCTATTAGCCATTGTGGCTAATTGGCTAAAGAGGAAGAGTAAGGGGGTTTCCCACTGAAGCTGCGTCCTTTTCCTGATCACCACCCCTACTTGTCTAGGAAGATGTAAATAACTAGTGGATGATTCCTTTGTAGGCTTGGTTCCTCTGATCTACAGTCACTAACTCCTGCATTTCCCTCAAGTGACAGGCAGGGACAAGGACCAGGAAACCACAATACAATTTTTGGACACCTTTTTGTTTTGGTCTCTGGATGGCATTTCTTTAACAAATATTGTCCAATTACCTTTTTTTTTTAATTACATTATTAATTACCTCTAGACTTCTGGGCTTTGCACTCTATTACAGGGTGGAAAAAATACCTCCTTAATATCCCATCTTGCTGGTGCAAAATACTAGTAACTGCTGTAGACAAGATTGTTTTTTACAGTTCACATTTCTAAACAATCTTAGAAAAATCGTAAGTAGGTTTCCCATTTAGAGAAGGGAAAAAAAGGAAGGGAAAAAAAGGAAGGAAAAAAAGGAAGGTGAGATGATTATCTGATCATCAGATTCTCAGACACCTCTGGCCTTGAAGGCAAGTGAAGAAAGGGTTTCTGTTCCTCAGCCCAGATTTATGTGGATTCTGAGCATTCAGCAGCAGCTACAGAAACACCAGACAGTGCAGAGACATAAAACACCTATCACACACCCAAACCATAAGCTTCTACTTTAAGCAATAACAGTTCTGGTATTTTCTACTTTTTCACAAAGCCCAGTAACAAAAGCAAGACCTCATTTTGTGGATCACTAAGCTAAGCTGCCTCAGTGACCTTATTTGAATGACCTAACTCAAGAATAAGTGGAAAATATCTAAAGGCCAAACACCAATAGGGAAAACACATTAAAAAGGATTATCAAATGCAATCTGGAAGAATACAAGACCAAGGAGAACATGACTTCATTATGTCTAAGAAATCAAAGGTTTGTCCATAAATTATTATCCCTGCAAAAGTCAATTTTTAAGGCCAGCAATTTCATAGGAAAATGCAATACATCAACCCAAAAAAACCACAAATTGAAATTACAGCTGCTTCTGTAACTCCATGAAGAAAGCTCCTGCAAGTAACTGGGAAAGAAAAGAAGGAAAGAAGAGAAGGTGGTTCTAAAAACTCCTCATGATTCTCCCTGAAAGCAGAGAAGTTATAAGAGGGGAATCTGCAGACTGGCAGCCACATCAGCTCACCTGTGGATGTTGGGAATACTCGCCATATTCATAATGCCATAGTTCATCATCACCAGGACAAAAAGATGAATGGAATACCTTGAAGACAACAAAATGAGTATTTAGATAATTTCTATGTCACCTGGAAGTGCTGGCAGTTCAGAGCAAGAGAATATTCTTCCATGCAAATGACATCAATGTGATGCCATATCGGGGACCTGGATTGCCACACATCTTTACAGCCTGACTATCCAACACAGACTGATACTTATTAAAAAGATATTATCCATATGTTCAACTGAAAGAGTAGCCTGGTTCAAAATGCACATTCAAGTTGGATATTTATTTTCCAGAAGAGCCATCTTCACAGCAGACTGGTGTGGCTTTAACTTCCAGAACAAACATCACAAATTAAATTAACTACTTCACTTAAAAAAAATACTTTCATGAGTCACTTTACTTTGAGGGTTTGGAATGGTTATGTTGGTTAGGATATTTTTTTAAGGTAGCATTAAGAGCCTTCAGATTAAAAAGATGTAATCCAGAAAAAATGATATGAAGTTTAAAATTATTTTTACCCAAAGCTTGTCTAAATAGTGACTAAATACTCACCACCCAAAGCAGAAGATAGCAAAGTATATTCCAAAGAGAGTGGCAAATGCATGGCGAACAGCAGAGCTGGCATGACTGGGACTCAAGTAAATACGAAACCAAAATGCAGCCAAAAGTGCAAACAGTTGACAGGCTACAAAATTGATCTGTAAAAGACAAGCACAACAAAAAATCTGTTTTGATTCTTGGAGGAGGAGGGAAAGGATTCTCTCTGTTCTCAGAGCAATTAAGAGCAGAGGTAGGAAAAGGGGGGGAAATCATGAGCTATGAATCTTTTGCTTCTCAGCATTCCCACTTGTTAACTCATGTGGTAACTTTTCTTGGCCAGTGACAGAAGGGATTAAACAAGCACACAGCCACCCAGAAGCAGACTAGGAAGGTCAGGCTCCAGCTACCCCAAAATACAGGTAGGGCTCTGGTGATTCTCACTCTCCTTGGAGGAAAGCTCTGCTCTGCTGCCAGCCTGGCCCAGGTGCCTGGCACATCATTCCCCTTCTCAGTCCTGTTGGCAGGAGGCAGGGGCCTGGAACCAGTCCGGGACTCTGAAATATTAGCTGACTTTCCCCCACCCCAACACATGGGCAAAATCAACAATCCTAATGTGACACTGTTCACTAGCAGTGAGAACAGGAGAGCTGCCTTAGCTGAATTCCTCCACTCCACAGCATCTTCCACAGAGATGCTTCTGACTCCCCATTTTTTCGTGTTTGAGTGCAAAGAAAACAACTTTGTTGTATCATCAAGCAGACACCTATAGGAATATGCTTCACAAATGTTTTTGGCTACTGCATGTGAAAATCAGTCTGGCCTCACTGCAAGGAGGCAACGATGGCTGTGGGAGCACAAGACATGCAGAGGACAAACAGTACAGGAATAAAGGCTACTCCTGTCAGACACAAGGACAAGCAAAACTTCAGTGTCCTCCAGAGCAAAACCTACATCACGCTGCCTTCTTCAAGTCACCTTCTCTTTGACAGCCTCAGCAAAAATCCCAGAAGTCAGAGGAAAAACAGATCAAAGTCAGAGTCAAAACAAAACTCAGGAGCTGTCTCTAACAGAGCAAATACACCACTGGGATACAATATCCTTAAGTCCAGCCTGGACCCTAGACAGCTGGAGGTAAATTCATTTACTCAGTCGCAGTGTCACAGTCCTTTTTTTTTTTTTTTTCTCTTTTTAATATTTTTTTTAATTCACCCCGAGCTCTCCAGCAGCAAGTCATCCCAGACCAAGCAAAACTAAACAGGCTGCAAAATTTAAGCAATCATTTGGATTAGAGGATTATCCAAAGCTATCAGTTCAGGACAGGATAATACATCTCACTCAGAAATGCTCTGACATGCTGGCCGTCCAGGGGTGGTTGGATTCTGCCAAGCTTCTTGTCAAAAACATTTACAATGTGTTTAACAAGATACTATAGCCCCAAAGAGCTTTTATTCTGGTGGACTACATCCAACATGGTGTTAGCTGCCCATGAAAATGTTTTCATTAAAGGTTTGTTGGCTTCATTGGTGCAGTTGCTTTATATCAGTGATGAAGGCAGTCATGCAATAGAATAATGCAATAATTTAAATACTTAGTATGCTGAATTTTAGTTCTTTGGAGCAGAGACAATATCAATTTATTTCTTACTCATGCAAGCAACCAGCATTTATTACAAATAGCATCACAGAATTATAACCAAAGCAAGTAATTCTCATTTTAATACAAGATCTATAGAGTAAAAGAACAAAATTGCACTAGTCTTACAAAACCCAGATGCTGTAGGAGAAATCCTGAACTTGTCTGTCACCATAGAGTTACATTCAAAATGCTAACACCTTGCTCCCACCCTTCCACAGACAGAGGTGCAGCAGAAACCGCTGAAGCCACCACAGGGCTGCTCTGATTGCATCCTGTGACAATTCAGTGAACCTCAATCCCCCCCCCGTCCCCGGCACACCAGCACATCCAGTGCAGCTCAACTCTGTGGCATGCAGAGCTTCTCTGATCTGGTGTACAGAAGGAAAGAGCAAAGACTCCCAGAAACTGAAGTGACTGATTGTTTGAAAGACAATTCTCCCCTCTGTGCAGCACCACTCACAGAAGCTTTTCACCAGCAAAAGCCATCACGGTAAGCAGGCATTTGCTTTTTACCCAGATCGAGATGTTAAGGATGCTGGGATCTCAGAGGTTCACACACAGAGCAGATACACTTATTTAAACAGCTGAGGTAGGGAATGACAGTGGCGGCAGCAGCAAAAAAGTGGCAGTGACTTCATCACAAGCTAACATCCAGTGAAGGACAGCTCAGCAGCCTCACATACCTGTGCTGCTGCTTGCCTTCACCTTTGAGCATTTGTTACCTTGTGCCACTCTCACGCCTTCATTTTGCTGTGCAAATTAACCAAGATAATTCACCACGACTCTGTGCTCTTTTTGCAAGGGTCGGTGCAAAGCCTCGTACCAGGTCAAAGCATCACCCTTTATGTCTCAATCAGTTTTTCGTTTATGAGGGTTGTTTCTGCAGAGCAGCCAAACATCACAGACCCGATGCACTCAGCAAGCAATAATCTGGCAAAAGACCAGATTTGCTCTGTTCTACACTGAGGAATAGAGGGATACAACAGCTTTTCATATAACCACTTCTATATAGTAATTTCTGTGTACCATTTTAAACACATGCAGTGTTCACATGCATACACCCAAGACTGACAGTTCTTCATCTGACAGTGACTTTGCTGCATTCTATTTGACATTAATTTTATTCTCATTCTACATACTTAAGGCATCCAAGTAAACAGATCCCTAAGAATTTAAGAAATGTTGTGCTGCATCACAAGTGAACTAAGTCACACTTTCCTTCCTTTCCCTTTCCAAAGAGAAAAAGATTCATACTATTCCCTTTTGGTTATTTCCACTGTTGCTAAAAACACTTTATAAACAGAAAATTCAGGGCTTCTGAACATTGATGAACGGTGTCCAGGCAAAAAGTCACATCTATTTGGTGTTGCCACCAAAATTTTGCACATCTGTTTTCAACTTTGCTAGCAGAAAGGAAAAACCTTTGCTTTTTACAGCCACTTTCTTCCATGCTCTAGAGAGTAAGATGTAATAAAATTAGGAATCAGAGCACATAATATGCTGCCAAAAGAAGACAGTATCTTCCTTTCATTTTCCATGATTAAACACTGGAAGACAGAAAGGCAGTCTCATCACAGTATTCTGCAACGACATCTGGAAGACTTGTATCTGAGTCACAGCCAGCTGGAGACAGCCTTGTAATACAGAAACAAGATATCCACACTTCTGCAGAGAGAGAAAATCTGGAACAGCTCCAGCGCAACAGAGTCGATCATTATTGTTGCCTGGTTAATTAATCATTTAATTCTTTATTAGTCTCAACTTTCAAAGGCTGGATGGATCCAGAGCAGGTATGAACAATGAAGGGGGGAAAAGTAAGCTGTAGCTCCTCCCTTTATTCTTTCAAATTCTGTAGTAGCAATAACTCAGCAGTGATGTTTAGATTGCAAATCTGAGTTTTACATAAAGTTAGCAAGCAGGTCAAACCGACCCACCAAGCACCAGTGATGTTGATGCAAGAATAGCCAAACACAGTGGTTTCAAGATCCCCCTGTTGGATTATGCTATAATCCAAGCCCTCAAAGTACATAAAAAGTCAGTTCCATCTGTCTTGAGCCTTTGCATCTTCTCCCATTTTTAACAGGGAGAAATTTGGCAAACATTGGACTGGTACTGTATGAAGGGGACACTAACACCTAGGGATTTGGAACCACCCTTTCAGTCATCTCCATCAACAGGCAGGGCCTTTTACCTAGGAAGGTCATCTCCTCAACTTCCTAGCCACTCTCAGAGAAAATCCATGAAATTTTTGCTCAGTATCTTATTTGATCCAATTAACCATCTGCAAGTGGGCACTTCTAAGGGCAAATGCCAGTTGGCAAATCACAAAATAAAGGTCCCAAATACCTGAAGTTAAAGAGGTGCATCTAAAAATGTCACCCTTTGGAGGACATAAGCCTGATGTCAATAACACTGAATAGGAGCAATTATCACTTCTTGTTCTGGGAGCAAACTGGCTCCATGTTAAAGGCTAGGGAGGAAAAAAAAAAACCCTCAAAAGTAGTAACTTGTCAAATCCCTATAACAGGAAAGCCATGGAGCCATAAAGAATTTCCAAAGAGAGAGGTGTTGCTTGGTGCACTGAAAAATTACTGAAAAAAATCCGACAAAAATCTTAAAAGGAGAAAAGAGAAAATACTTTCCCTAGCTAGAAATTCTTGATATGGGAAATAGAAAATATGAGAGGAGACAAAATTTTACTATACACCTTTAAACTGAATTATTACAGAGTCTTGTTCACTGTTTCTTGTAGTTGAAGGTAGGCTACTGATAACTTCAGAAAGTTTCATTTCTGCTCACCCCATAAGCCTTGCATCTGCAAATCTCCCTGTTTAAAAAGGTGGCAATATACATTTGAGTGTTACTAGATGACACTCTAGGAAGAGATAGTTAAGTACAAACACACAGCCTCTTATTTTAGTGCTTTTAACCTTCTCCTTACACTTAAGTATCGGAAGGAAATATCCTGCATTCTGTTTTGACCACAAAAATACTTTGTTTTTCCTCTACTACATTTTTCTTCCCTTAGGCTTGCAGAAAATCTGATCTCACTTTCCAAAAATCTAGGAGGATATAACAAATTGACCACGCAGTTGTCTCCAAACTCCAAATGGCAATTAAGTCCATTACCCAAACCAAACCGTCCTCTGTAAGCAAAATTCCTATTAATGCTGTAATTCTGACAATCACTACAAGCAATCACACTGCTAATTTGCCCTCGTTGGATGACAAGGTGCTGGTGTGTCCTCAAGAGCACACAATCTTTGGCATGTTGCATATTCACACATATTCACAGACAGAGGTACAAGTGTGTTTGAGGACAGCCAGGCAGTCAGAATATTCCCAGCCAGCATCCAGGTCCATGTCCACTTCAACATGTGACAGATGACACAGCTGGGTTATAGATAAGGAAGAAGATACCTCTACTTTTATTCCAAGCCTTGGACCTAGCAGCCAAATGAGAGAATAAAGGTTTAAATGCATTTCATTTAAACAGAAGTATAAGAACAGAGGCTTCCTATGGTGGTTCAGTCTGAAGTTACAGCTTATGGTCAAGATACTCTGTGTTTGTTGCCATGTACTAATGAGTTCCGAGGATTTCTTTAGGAGACTGCTACAAGGCTTTTATCTGGTAAATTGTACTTTCTCCTCTATTCATAGACTTACCACAGATGACCAAACAGCTGTTTTCAGAATGTGGAAAAGCATAAAGAACCTTGCTAACAGAAACGACTGACAGTAGTAGCAACTTCTCAAGTCAAACCACTGTCTGTAGAATACAACAGTGCTTGGGCAGTATTTTGGAAAGGGGATGCCATAATAAAGCATTCCACTCTGCCAGAGATCAGCCCCATCTTCCAGGGTGATGCCTTTCTCACAAAGAATAAAGTAAGAACTACAGAAATGCAGTAATTTGTTTTCCACGTTTAAAAGAATATTTTACACATATAACCAAAAACACCTGGCAAACAACATGTTTAAGTTCACTTTGCTGGAGACATTTCTACTTTGATCTTGAAAACAGAGCTGCTGTTATTACAGCATTTCATAACATCAAAAGTGTGGTATTTAGAAGGGGCGTGTTAAGAATGAGAGATGGAATAGTCTTTAATCAGATCCCAAAGATATCTGATACTTGCTGAAATTTCTCAAAATATTTTGATCTTCCAGACTATTTTTATGAACTATAAGGACAAATATTCTCTGCAGAGATCGCTTAGCACTACACAGGGAGGGGACAAGCACCTCCAAAAAGGAGGGCAATATCATAGAGACCATGTCAAGTTTCCCACTGCTAGACTCCTGACTTGGGCTTCCATGAAGGAGAAGGATTTGTCGTCCCTGCAGTTCCCCTTACTGCCCACAGTGGTATTGCTTTGCACAGAACTCAGTGCACTGAGAGCCAGCACAAACAGGCAACAATTGTAAAGGAAGCAGAACTGGCTGTCACTTGCAGGATGCTGTGTTTTCTGTTCATAGCCAGGCACTGCAGACTGCAATCAGCATGGATCAGAGAGGAGAAAAATTAATTTACATTGGGAAAATACTGATTCCACTGCTGACATATCACATCTCCAGTCATTTCTCTGTCTTCGTGCTGTAGGAGTCCTGTAGAAGATTTTGGGGGGACAAAGGCTTGAAAACAGAATTTATCTCAGGGGAGAGACAGAGAGAGAAAAGCATATATGCATGACTAATTTAAGATTATTGTCCTTTTCAGAAGCAGCACTAAGTTGTCATAGCCTTGGTGTTTTTTGTGCAGTTGCATGCAGAAAAAGAGGCTGGTGAAGTAGAATATACAAAACTGACAGTGTTTTGGCTTGTTGTGCTGTTTTCCTGGGTAAATTCTGTTTCCCTACTTACAGGGTCAAATATCCTTCCATGATTTAGACTGTAAACTTGAAACAGATGTTCTTTCTGGATTACCTCTATGAAGCCACTAGCAGAATAACCACTAGCAGGACCCAAAATATAGTTATAGACTAAACCCTGAGTCATCAGAAATTTTAAAAGAAAAACATTTAAGTCAAAAGTAAGCTTGAGAAGTCAAATCCACATCATAATGCTAAGTCACACTCCCATACACTTACCTTTGATAAATTTAATATGTGGACTTGATCCAAACCAGCTTTAGCTCACTGTCAACAGCTCTCACATCCAGCTGTAATGACTCTGTATGTTGAACAGATTTTTAAGCAATGATAATTTATGTGCAGCAATGTTCTGCCACTACCTGTACCTCATTAATTACTGCTCTCTCAGCAAGTGATGCCAAATGACAAAATTCCCTTGTATCTAAGACAGTCAGCACTAATTCCTATCTGTAATAGGAACAGCAGAAAAATCAAACAGTCTAGAGCCTTTAGTCATTCTGGTGGTTCTTTTAAACCAGAATGCCTTTAGGTTATTAGAAGATCTGCCTCGTTTCTTCAGACTGCTCAGCAGTGAGGCATCACACTAATTACAGTACCTTTAACTCCAAAAAATACTTTAAAAGAATAATTTGACATACCTCTGTGCAGGTGCAGTATTGCACAGTATTACGTGTCAGATATGTCTAAAAGCAGAATTACAGCCAGCAGGTCAGATTATAGAGGGTATTTTAATAAGAAAAGGAAAAGAGGAGTGAACTGTTGTTAGCCAAACAAGAAGTTTGGCACATCAAAAAAAAAAAAAAAACCCAACAAAATTAACAAGCAAAAAAACCCAATACCAGAACTACCAGCTTTGCTTCCTCACAAAAGAGTCACTTGGATCAAGTACTTCTGATAGGAAAGATGGCATCTTGTACCATCTACTCTCCTTAGTTATGCACAGATCCATACTGATGAAGAGGGAACAGAGTGACCTTATCACCACATTACTCCATCACTCCAGCTTTTCTGTCAGGTATGCTCAGAAGGCCCCATTTAAGCATATGTAAAATTAGGAGAGAGATGCTTAAGTGAAAATTAACAGAAACAAGAAAGACAACAAGGCCAGGAGAGTAAAATACAACAAAGCAGACACTTGAGTCCCTGCAAAGGCTTCTCTGAAAGTCCCTAGAACTCTGTAAGGGTGGGAACACCACAGCACTGCTTCCCCTCTCTCTTTCTAAGCCACCTACCTGGACCTTGGATCCTCGGTTTCCATAATCATTAAATACAACACCTCTTCACCTTTTTCTCACAAAGGAATTCTTGGATAACAGATACTGACCCCAGCTAGTCTTTTCAGATGTGATGAGTGCCCCAAATCCCAAACAGTGATTTTCACACCACCTCCCAGCACTGCTGAGCTCCCACTCCACAACACTGTGTCCCTTCATCTACCACAGACAATGGATGGACATCACAGCACCAAAAAGGAAGCAGGACCAAAACAGGTCTCATTAGACATGATCCAGCTTGAGTTCACCAGTCACTCAGTCACTAACTGGTCCTGAGATTTCAGTGCAGTTTTCACATCTGCATTCTCGAGTAAATAACTTCTAAGTAGCAGCACTAAGAACAGAATCAACACAGACCTGATTTTTCTCCCCCCACATTTAAAGGTTTAGTTTTAAAAAATTTAGAACACAGCACAGTTAGTCAAGCACCTTTTCACTTTGTCTGTCTAACTGATAAATACACAGTTGATTTATTCAAAACACAAAGAAGGAATAGAGACAAATGTTTGTCTACCCAACCACCCTGCTAGCAGGTCTTTCTGTGACTTCAATGTAAATTATCTTCCCCAAATGCCAACGGGGATTGCCTGAACGCAGGAATGGCAGGATCCTTATAGCAGTGTTTGTAAAGCCCCAGTTTTGAAATATACTTAACTTTCAGGCCAGATGAAAGCCTTGAGCCTGCACATATTCATCAATTCAAAAGTAAAACAGTAGGCTTAAAGTGCAATCCGTCACTAGAATGGGAACTGGCATATCTAAAATAACTTGCCCCATTCTGCTGCTGCAATGTCTGTGCAATTCTATTTTCAGTTCCTTTTCTATAGAAAAATGTTAGTGGTCTTTAAAAATACAAACCAATACAACAGAGCAGTTTTGTTCACATTATCCCAGTGATATCCCAGCGATATCCCAGTAACTGCACACAACAGAAAGAAACAAATATCAGTAAGGGGAAAAAAGTGCCAACTTGACAGGTTATTCTAAGCCAAAAGAAAGTTGGGTTTTTTTTCCCCACTGTAGAAACTGTCAGCACTGTGCTAAATTTAAGCACATTATCCTTGGAATTAATGGCTTGATCAAAGACTGAACTTTTCAGACATCACAGTGGTATTATGTAACACTTTATTAGGCACTTAAACACAGAAAATCTGGAACATCCTGTATTTAAATGCTCAGTCATGTTCATAGTAACTTAAAACAAGGGCACTGTAAAAATTAGAGTATTAGGACGTGGTTAAAAAGTTTATGCACAGACTTTGCTAGAGAAAAGGATAGATTTTATCTGCCCTAACACTCATCTCGATATGAGAGCTACTCCATCTAAATTTATTTTCATTTCAATGGGGAAAAAATTCTAGGTTGAAATTCACCAAATCCTAAAGCATAACTCTAAAACAGGTACTTCTTCTGTAAAAGCATTCTAGATGAGTAAGTGTAGATGCAGAAATGTACAGTGCAGACTTACAAACAGTATTTACACTACACACACTAACTTTACCAGAAGAAAAGAAATCCCTGGATTATGAAGATGGACTTCATTTAGTTGTAAGAAACGAAGTTTTCAAAAATGCCCCTTAGTTTCTCATGCTTCAGTTTTTGGTTTAACACTTAAGGACACCATGAAAAGGTATTGCATTCCAGAAGCTGGCATTCTACTCTAACATCAAGTGCCCGAAACAGAACTGGGATGAAACAAAACAAAACACAAACCTAAAACCAACCAACCAGAAAAAAAGGTGCCAGTCAGGAGAAAAGCAAACTAGCATATCTACCACTACACATGTGTGGAAGAGTTCTAGGGTAACAGTGCTCCCACACAATGGGTGTAGTCAAACACATTCAGTTTCCTGCTTCCCCAAACAGGTGCTACAAACCTCACTTCTTCCTGTCCTCTTCCTTGCCTGAGCAGTTTTGTGTCTCAGAAATAGAAAGGAACAGCACTTGCAGATGGAGTGAAGAACAAATGCTTTCAGACAAGCATAAAAACATAATATTAGGGTTCACCAACATGGAAGGGTAAAGATCTATGTTGCTGTCTTATGCTCCAACCTCACAAAATAAAGGGAGACCATACCCTCTCCAACAATGCAGTCAACAGAATTTGGTGAAAGAGGTACAGAAAGTATTCCCAGCTACCTTTCACAGGCAGAAGAGGACACACAAAACTTTTGAGAAGCCAGCAGTAAACGCCAGTGAAAATGCACAGTGAATCTGCAGAGAATTTTTTTTCTTTAGAATTAATTTTCAGTCAGCTCAACCAGTTGCACAACAGAGAGATTTTTCACATGGGGAAAAAGAGAAGCATAGCACAAGGGCAGGAAATATATGCACAACCACATTTTTTGGCAGCAAACCTTAGAACCATTTAATTGGGAAAATCAATTTATATTTAGACAATTATATTTGCAAATATAAGAGATAGTAAAACTCGCTCTTTTTGCTTCCAAAAACAATGAAAACTTTATATTTTCCAGCAGTTTGCCAAGTCACATATTTCCCCCAAGGCACTTGATTCTGATGGCCAGTAGATTTTCTAGATAGCTATTTTCTTCATTTTTAGCCTATTTCCAAAGAGCTGTGTATGTGCTGCTTTTCTTTGTTTTCAATTCAAGCACAGTTATCTTCGTTTAATTCGTTTACTATTACTGTGACCATGTAGAATCAGCAAACCTCAGTTAACTGCCAGCTCCAGATACTCACTTTCACAACCACAAAATACTGGTCCTTCCTATTGTTCTACAGTTTAGAAGTAAAATTATTTATCTGTGCATTTCAATATATGACATGTTTTTCTAACCTTCATTTATGTGGGCTGCAGACTTATTTTTAATCCCTTCAGTACCGTGGCAGGAAGAGAAGACACTAACAAAACATGTACAGTGACAATATCCTGTGGCTTTTGTTGTGGCTTTTTTCCTCCTTCCCTACTTCTGCTCAGAATTTTCAGCGTTCTTGCTTCATGAACATTTATTTTGGATTGTGAACCATGCAAAAAGACAAGAACATAACCCCAGCTGTTTAGCTATGCCTGTTACAGGCACCTTACATCTACAGCAAATATCTCTGAAAGCTGAACTTTGGAGCATGTCTAATTTTAGGCACTCAGCTTCAGGCACTATTGAAAAAAATTAACTCGGAGATGACAAGTGCTCAGGACTTGGCACAAGTCAAGCATCTCAACCACCACTAAACTAACATATTTGGAAATCATCAGTACCTTTCAAAAAAGTCATGCTCTAAAGGAATTTGAGGGGTTGCCCCCTCAAATTAAACAAATAAATAACAAAAACCAAAAAAGACCACATTTCCTAGTTTTCAAACTTAGCAACCAAATCAAAACAAAAACTAACAGGAAAACACAGAGCATGAGCAAGCGTCAGTTGGTGAATAAAGACATGTAAACAAAACAAAACAAAAAAAAAGAGATATAAGAGATATTTGGCTTTTGCTATAAATTAATTTTATTTGCACCATACCATATTTGAGGAAAAAAGATTTAATTTTCTTGCCTCATTAAAGCCTTCTGTACATATCCCCTCCCACCCCTGGAACTCTATAGTTCTATTTGCACACAGTACAGCAGAACTTTGGTTTATAACACTGACATTTTCCAAAGGTAACTGTGATATGAGGAGGAAAAAACTCACTCACGTTTGCTTAATCATGATATTTTTGTATTCTTGCCATGATTATGAGTCAGCAATAGCAGAAACTCAACTTGCTTTTCTTAGCGAACAGGAATAAGTCTCACTTCTTCCTCTTCAACATTTAGGAAAAAAAGAGAAGAATGTTCTTACATTTTAAAATTATTACAGTGATGCTCCTACTGTGCAGTGACAGGCAAGTTATTATCCAAGAAACAAAATGCAACAACAAAATTCCAAAAACTCCAAGTCAACTCTTCTCAAAATACCCTAAGAATTCGAACATAGCCAGGGAAAAGAAATTCAACAATCCTTTAAATTTCATAAACAATTATAATTTCCCTTTCAAGCAAGCGCTTAACATAAAACCTAAAAAAAAATGCTTTGAAAGAACTAGGACATTGCATGATCTGCCCAGCTGGCTTACAGAATGTATTTCCACCTCTCTATAGCAAGGTTTTATACCACTAACATCTGGATATCTCAGAGGCACTTTGAGAAAGCATTTCAGGTTTGATTTTTAGCAAACTTCGCTATCTCAAAAGGCACATGGTGTTTTCCCCACTGTTACTGTAGCACTGAGGTGCAGACTCAGGTTTGGGGAGTGTTTCAGTTTCTCTGGTGCTGGCAGGCACCCGAGCAATGAGTGGCACGGAGGTTATTTGGGAAAAGGGAGAGGAGACTTGGGAGCTGGAGGTGACCACAGACCTGGGTCCCCAAAGACCACCTGAAGCTTTTCCAGAGCACAAGCCATCAGTTCCACTGTCAGCAAATAAATGAGGCTACTGTCTCGTAGACAGAAATTCTCCAAGTAACTGCAAAAACATGATCCTAGACACAGCAAACAGGCCCACTTGCCATTTAGGGTCTTCTAAAACTGGACACGTATGTCATCCTTATTAGTGACTATGCTCAAAAAACAAATGCCACAAGAAAAGGAAACAGAGAAGGCAGATACAGAATCTGTTTTCTCCTGATAATAATTTAAACCCTAGCTCAACTCTATCTAAGCAAAATAAAAAAACCCAGGAAGCCTAACTGAGACACCTCGGCAACTGAGGTAATGGTGCACATAAAAATGTATGACTGATAAACAGATAGAAAACAGACTACAGATCAAGATGCCAGAACCCTATCCAAGGATGAAGGCAGACTCCACCAGACACCTGCTGGCATTATCTATTCAAAGAATATATGCAGATCATGAAACTATCAAATACAGCATTAAAGATAAGCAGCATGAACTGAACAGAGGGAAAGTGCTCAGCATATGGACAAAAATCCCCCAGCAGTTAAAAGTCAGAACAGAAAAGAAAGAGGATAACTTAACTGCAAACCAGATAAGGACCCAGCTACTTGTTACATAGACTAATAAACAGAAGGACAGCTGCAGCTGGGGCTGCCTGAAAGTGGGATGTTGGAGAAATGACCTCTCCTGGGCGTTGGCTAATCTTCCCTGCAGAGATCTGGTGCTTCCTGCTATATTATCACCATGTGAAAACATTCAAGTAATAAATGGAGCATGGAGTCAAGGTCTGGGAGGGGATGATGACTCTAGTAGGACCACTCACCCATAGTGCAAGTAGCCCTGCTTTGGACTGTCAGCAGTGATCTAGGATCCTGGAGGCATCAGCAACACCAGAGGCAGGGCTGACAGAAACCAGTGCCTGCAGAGGGAACAAGCCCTGAAAGGAGCCAGAAAAAGAACAGGTGCTTCCAAAAGTTTTATCTTTTAAGCTACGCTTGCCCTAGAAACTCATGTCTTTCATATAAACATCCAAGTCCACTCTGGCTCTGACCAAGTTCAGCCTCCCACTGAAAGGGTTTCACAGCCAGGTCTGGACTACATTAAAAACACCTTAACTTTAATCACTGTTGAATCTGCAGCCTATCACATGTTTCTCTGAATGTGAAGAAACCCTGAGATACAGAAGGGAGTAAGTCCCTTCTTTGCTTGTCCAGAAAAGTTGTGAACTCCCCGTCCCTGGAGGTGTTCCAGGCCACGTGGGGCTTTGAGTAACGTGGCTTAGTGGAAGGTTCCCTGGCATAAGGGCTGAAGATAAATCATCTTTCAACACATCCTGTCACTCTAAGGCCTAGATCAATTTATTTCATGCTGCTCACACACACTTTCATCATGATCCCTCTTCAAAGTCACATTTCTAAAGCAAACCTCTCCGTTCCTTCACGTAGCTTTAGCAGGTTTATGAAAATAAGCTTACCCTGTATTTTTTTCTCTTTTATCTAGCTTAAATTTTCATTCTGGTTCATGGCAAAGAACAGCTGTAGTCATCTTTTCATTGACAAAACCAGCCACGATGGAACAGAAACACAGTTATGTCACTCTGGCCTGACCATTCTTTGTTCTAATCCTCATTTTATTTACTGATTAGCATCAGCAGAACACCTCTGAAACTTTCTTTTTCCAAACTGCTGAGCCCATTTTCCTCTCTGCAATGTTAGGTTTACAAATTGGGAAATTACACCCTATCAGAGAAGTGGCAATAAAGGCAACACAAAATTAAAATTATATTCTCTGAACAAAAAACAAACAAGTGTTTTCTCTCTCAAGAGTCTGTCATATTTCACAGTGTCTCACAGCAACATGCCTACACTTTCAACACACTTGTACAAAGTAGGGAAAACCCACCCATATTCTGAGTGCAGTGTTATTGTTGCTGTGGCAACTACAGATCACAATTGTTTGCCTCTAGAGAATTACCATGAACACAAATATACACACCAAGGCATAGACAGCTGTGAGTCCTAACACTGCCTACAACTGGATGCCTAATGCTGCCATCAAAAACTGAATTTTTTTTTTTTTAATTAACTTTAACTTCTCAGGCACTGTCTCCATTTGTCTACACTGTTTTCACATTCAATACAGCATAGTTGGCAAAATGTCCTGAGAAACCCTGACACATAAGAAGTGTAAATGTCAGACTACTTAAACTCCACTTGTGAGTGAACAGAGTAGTTATAAAACTTTCTCTAGAACAGAAAATTTATTGATCTATCAGCTGGAATTTGCTGATATAAATACTTAATGCAAACCATAGGAGTCAGGGATTTGAACCTGCCCTCCATGTGTGCACGCATGAGATAAACAGTCAATACTGTCTCTCTTTAACACTACCTCGCACTGGTAACAGGAAAAAAACTACTTTCACCAGTTTATAATGTCATTTAAGCCAGGTGTAAGAGTTAAAATTCAAAACTTTACTACTTAGTGGTCCTTTAAAAAGAAAAAGTTTTACTTAAAACCAATACATGAGCATGAAAACAAGTACAGGAATTATTCAAGAAATGTTGAGAGCGGGGGGTCCTCAACTGTTTTAGGTTTTGCCTTGTCATTTTGCCTTCCCCATTCCTGCCCTATCTGCATACCAGGGCCAAATTGCACTTGAACAAGAAACCACAAAGAAATTGTTCTAGTCCAATTAGAGCTTTGTCACAAGATCAGGGCCTATGGAAGCAGCAAACACTCACCCAGTTCATGACAGTCAGCATTTGAAGTCTGTTTCTTGGCCTGAAATTGTTATTTAGTTTTTCTAGTATTCTGCACGTAATCCAAATAAATTATTTAAAAGAGCATTTTCTCGCCTCCCTTTTCCATCCCAGATGTCCCCAGCCTGACACACTCACTGAACTTGAAGACCACAGAATATAATCTCTCGCTGATCAACAATTTTTAACTTGCTATTCCATAGGGTGGTTGCCAGGTCTTTGTCTGGGATTTAGCAGCCAGATACACACTCAGGTCTATTTGCTTTTTGCTTAAGTCATCTAGGTAGGCAGTTCACATGCTTTGAGACAGCTTCCCACCCACTACACTGCAGAGTGTGACATGAGGACACAGGCAAAACTCCCATTATCCAGTCAGCCTCTCACCAGGTAAACACCAGGTAAATGTTGAGAGTGCTTAAATCTCACAAGGAAAAAGCAACCAGAAAGAGGGAAATGAAGAATTGTTCTGATGTTTAGTATTTGTTTGGCCTCAGACCATATAGCATGGCAACACTCATGCTACAGACTGATTGATTAACTTTCTTAGAAGTTTTCAGAACATTGAGTACCATTTCCTGTTGAAGAATAAAATAAATAAAAAAATTCTGGCTGGAAAAGCTGTCTACTTAATACTTTGGATTTTGGTTTTAAAAATTGCCTTCTATTTGGGTATTTTACTAACACTTAGAGGAATGACAGAACAAATTCTTTGGAAATTTGTGAATGTTTCAACATATTTTATTCAAAAATATGTTTACAAGGATTTTTTTCCCCTCACATTATTAAGATTGGGGTTTTTTTAAAGCCTGAAATTTTCTTATCATGAGGGAAGTCCAAAACACAAGAGAAAAAAAATTTCCACTCAACTCCACTAAGGATGAAACATACTGTAAGGAGACTCCATCCATAAAACCTCATACAAAAACATTTATGTCAGAATGCGTGCTTTTGGTTTTGTGTCTGTGCTCACCTGTGATTTTGCAGAAGCTGTTTAAAATGTTTTAAGATGGGGGAAAAAGGACTGGTGAAAAGGAACATTTCCAATCAAGGTCACAAGAAGGGAGACTGATGCAATCTCGCTCTGGGAAAGGACCACCCAAAGGGTTTCCCTTCGCTGTTTTTCTCCATGGGCTGTTCTCTCTGCTGGCAGAGGCAGCCCTGGCTGACCTGGCCGAGCCCTGTGCACAACGGGCTGGATTCCACCTATTCAGAAGTGACCCAACAAGCCTGACCAGTGCTGTGCTCTGAAGAAACCACCAGATAAAAGGTCAGAGAATTCCACTATGTCCATCTTAGCGAGTGCTGAGCTGGAGCAAAAATGGGTCTGAAGAGCAAAGCAGCTGAAGGCCAGGTGCTCATTCCTGTGACTCATTGTCTGTAGGGTCTCAATTCAGAGGAGATGGACTCCAGTGCCGTGTGCCCCTCAAAAGCTGGGGAGCACCCTTTGGCTTCACATTCTCAGAAAGGATCACTGGGCAGATGCTCCAGGGGCACTTTGTGTCCAAAGTGTGCCAAATGGGGACAGTCAAGGGATGCCTTCCCAAAGCACAGAAACTACATATTAACATAAACACTCTCACCACTATTAGTAAACTAACTGTAGAAATTTTTGCATCTGGCTGTACTTTCAAGAGCAGGCCTGAGTTTCTGGAAGATCTCCTTAGCGACCCTCACTAGACTATCCAAGCACCCAGGAGATGAAGTTTGGTACCCTCAAGGTTATCTGCGACTACTAAGTCACACAGAGAGGGATTTTTTTCACTCCAAAGTAAAACGTGGCCCATTGCCATGTTATAAAAATCATGTTACTTGTTACCTGACTTTGGCCAAGTACAAAAGGCTGGGTTCCTGTGGTAATGCCAAGCCCAGGCACTAGCAGCAGCACTTTGCAGTTTGGCAAGCCTGCCTGCAGTGCTGTCCGTCCTTGTGAGCCGTAGCAGGAGCCAAGGAGCAGCCAGAGTGTTAAACACCGTGCCAGGCTGGCAAAAGCACAGCAAATCCCTAAGCATCAGTGGCTCCCCCAAAAACACAGAGCCAGCTCTGTGCTCAGTGCCTAGACCCCTAGGCTGGAGCCCAAGAGTCTTCATCACTACTTTAGATTTTCTCAAAATAGAGCATCACAAAATTAGTGCTGGCGTGATTAATGTGCAGAGAAGGTTTCAGGGAACTTTATGCAGCTCTTCAGCGTTTATTTTTCCAGATCTTGTTTAACACAGATGAGAAGGAAAGTGCTTAAAAGGGGGAAAATTGTAAGCAGCTGATTCCAGTTGCACTTTTGTCCCTTGCCAAATAAAAAACTTAATAGGACAGGCTTTGTTTTCAAGGCATGAGGGATGTGGAAATATTTACACTCGTAGTATCAAGACATCAGCCATAAGGTTCAAGACTACTGTGCCAAACACAGTGAGAACACGTTGGAAAAGGCAGCACATGTTTCCAAAGCAGAGGAGAACGTGTATTTATTGTAATTGTTAGTGATAGCTGACCTGAACAGAAAAAAATGCCTTGGAGACCACCTTAATATTTGGAAGAAAGTCCCATACCTCTCTCCCAGGACTGTCCCAGGAGGATATAGAATCCTGGACCATTCACAAGTGACTGAAACAAGTTAGAGACTGGATTTATTGCAAATGTGAAGATTTACAAGTAAATCTTCACATTTACTGCCCTGTTCACAAGCACCTGTTTAACTGGGGACCCAAAGCAAGATTCTTCCTCTCTTCTTTACATCATGCCCTGTCCTTCATGTCATTATAATAAAAAGCTAATGGTTTCTATTGAGGAAAACAGTTTTACAAAATCTAGGTACTCAAAAGTCAGAAATTATCAAAATTAAAGTTGGTTTTGGCAATGTAAGTAATATTTCTCTATAAATGTGTTGAATTCAAATTTCATTTTTTCTTATTGCTTCTCATATAACTAAAATTTACACGGCTTTATTTTTTTGCAGTTGAGTGTGTTAGGTAGGGAGGCATTGAATGTAACAAATACTGCTGCAATTCAAAATGGAAATGCAGAATTTTCAATTGTAAAATAACAGCATTAGGAAATTGAAATGTAGCATAGTTCATACCAACCATGACGATTGTTGCCAGCGCTTCAGAGCAGCTTTTTTCAGTTAAAAACCTGATACTAACCCCACTTAAATCTTTAATGAGCTTCCATCTTTAGTTATCTCGCTTTGTTCCGTAATAAATTACCTTTCTTTCCTCAGCATTACATTTTCGAATGTCTCTATTGACAACCATTAAAGGATCCTTAAAGTTCACAGACTAACTTCTGTTAAGTTCCTAGAAAGCTAGTTTTTTATTTGACTTTACACTGCCCGAAAAGTGGATAAGAAAAGTCATGCAAAGAGGCTTGGAACTAACAGATCTTCTGACTAGTTAAATCAGAAAGCAGAGAAGTAAAACTGAAGTCAGACAGAAAAAAAAAAATTACAACGTTAAGAAAGAAAAGTTAACAAAACAATCTCTGATTTTGGGATCAGAATACATGTTGATTTTTGTAAAAGTTAAAGAAGATACATATACTTTTTTTCTTCTTTCTCTTTTTTAAACCAGTTCACTAGCATGCTTTGTACAGATAGTTATTCAAACTTAAGAAATGGTGGAAAGATAGCTTTAATATTCCAACTATCCCAAGATTCAGAGGCATGTCCCAGAATCCCTCCACGGTTAGTCTTTTATTTAAACTGCTGCCAAAATACAAATATGCAGATGACCTACAATGATAGAATTAAAATGAAAAGTTTTTCATTCCCACCAGCAGACAAGCCAAAATTAAGTTCAAGTGAACTTTTTTTTTCCCTCTTTGGGGAAACATGGCTGGCCTCATCAATGAAAACAGTGAAATTAAAAGCCCTCTGATATAAACATGAGAAGATGCTCATACAGTTTTTTGAGGGAATTTCCTCCGAACTTCTTTCCCTCAAAGTTAACAACCTTGGTACTGTCAGACAATAGATCAGGGGAATAAGGCCTATTCAAATGTCAGGGTTTTTGTACAGCAGTTGACCATTTGTACTACAGTTGCTACTTTTAAAGCAAAAGGTAACCTGGTATATCTAGGGTACTACAAAATAACCTTGAGAAGTGAAACTTTTTAATCATGTGTCTTAACCCTCTGAGCCTGAGTTACTTCTAGAGATGCCTAGAACTTAGGAAGGCATGGTAAAACTGCATATGAATAAACAATGACATTGGTTTTACTTTAAATATAGCTTGAAATAGTATATTTATTTCTTCACAGAATTTGTACACGCACATGCTTTGTTTACATTAATTACACTATTAAAAGCTTAATGTTTAACTTGCCAAATCTCATTGATCTATGGTAGAGGACTATATCCTCTACCATAACTGGTGATTTTGGGCATATATAACCAAAAAAAAGTGTATCATTTCCAAAAGTGACTGTATAAGTAAACTTATGTTTATGCAGTGATGACATTCCAGCATCAATGATTTGGGGAATACATGATATGGAAATAAAAAACACCCCAAAATTCTTTTGCAAATGCTGCTGAAGGTATATCATTGACCTAGACAGATATTTTTAGAACACAAGTCAGCTAAACTTCAAAGTCTGCTTCCCTGAGATATGAGAATTAATTGAACACAGAGTCTTTTCATCCTCTTTCAAGATCATTAATCTTGTTACCTCATATAGCACTTCTTGAAAAATAGTATTTCAATGCTAAATTCAAAGATCAATCATCCATTGAAGAGACATGCAGATACATGCTGACACATCAGGATTGTTTTAGCATCTAAAGCAGAAAACACCACTGTGTCCTCATGCAGTGCACTGCACTGCTCCTAAACAAAATGTGAGCAGTCTGCCAGGTATGCAGTGCAGATAGGAACTCCATCCTCTGTAATTCTGGGCTGCTTTTAAACCCAAGCTGCAATTTTTTACTTTAGAAAACCACCAATGTGAAAAACGACATTTTCATAATCATCCGTGCTTCCCACAGTGAGTGATACAACAGCTGCTTCTGAGATGACAAAACATTTTCCAAGTACCATTACCACAGCTTTTCTGCCCCAGCCATGAAAGGGTAACGATTACAACCTTCATTTCTCAGACCTTCAGCTCGATTTTTTTTCTGGTCTTTTACACCGAGTGAAATCTCTCTCATAGCAGTTCTCATGGAAAACCATCTCTATAAAAGAAGGGACAAGTCCTCTGTACGTTTAACACAGACACCTATGGCTTTCACATACCACAGTGACCTGGAGGGTCTAAACTCCACCTTTGCCTCTCACTCTCCAGGCACTCCTTTGGCATTTTTGAAGGTACAGGGCCAGCCACAGGGACCTGCCAGCTGCCTGGACCAGAGGGAGACTGGGGCTGTCACCATCCAACAGGCTGAGCACAGCGATGTGGGCACAGAGGGGCAAAGCAGAGATATCTCCCCTGCTGCAGCCTGGGCACGGAGCAGAAGGCATAGAGAGCCTCTCAGCACTGCAATAAGGAGCTCATGTAAAACCAGTCCCTGCTCCACATGAGATTCAGATCTGGCAAACTTGTCTTTCATATAGAGAGCTCCATTCTGTGCAGACGAGCAAGTGACTGAGCTTCTCCCCGCTTCAGCAAAACATTCTCTCCTTCTTATGAGGAAGGTAAGCAATCTGCCTGGCAGAAGAACTGTGTGAAAAAGTTTTTACTTTGCTTCTGAGCACTGCAGGTCAGAGTTGAGACTCATGTGATTTAAGGGAACACTGGTGGCACAGTGGTTCCACACATACCCACAATCTGGGTACATCCTATTCCAGCACAGCAGAAATCCCTGATGCTTGGCATGGTGCAGCACACTGCAGTGGGGCAAGAGGAGTGGTGGAAATTTTTTAAAAGTATTGATGGCATAGTCTCACAGGGACAATTAAATAGGGGGATTTTTAGGTGAGGAAAGCTGCAGTTCTGTGATGAACCCCAGCAAGGGGGCTTGTTCCTCCTGGCCCATCACTTCCCCGTGCCACTGGAGCCATCAGGGTCATGGACAGGGACAACACCTATGCCTGCACACACACTTGCACAGCCCAGCCACACTGCTGACCCAGAGCTTACTGCTTACTGCTGTGTGCTCGAGACATAAATCACCAAATGCAGAAGTGCCCACCACCAGCACCCATGAGACCAGAGTTCAGGGACAAGCACAGCACGTAACCAGATGCAGTGAAGCGTCCTCAGGCCCAGAAGAGCACGAGAAGAATCTTCTCCACAGACAACACCATCTTTGTATCACCTCAGCTGAATGGAAGGGCAAGATTTTGAAAGCTTAGAAAGAAAAACTGCAGTCTGTCAAGCCTTCATTGTTTGAGAACTGAGTCAGCCTAACGCTGTGACACCACAAACAAGCTGGAACAGTAAATGTTTGCTATTCCTGGTTTCTTCGGTGTTCCTATATTCATCAGTCATGGCATGGAATACCTCAAAAAAGAAGCTATCACTATTCACATGCCTTCTCCTAAACTAATAGCTCACAGTTCATTATAGGCCTTTATTGTTTGACTGTTTTAGTGTTGAGCAACAGATCTCTCTTCTTGCATCAAAACCTGTTTTCTGTCAAAAAAGGGGAAAACTGGCATAGTTAGATGAAGAAGTTTAATCTACGAAATGACATATTCCTTACTCAGCTTTAAAAACAAACAGTAGTAAAAAATGACACATAGCACCACTCACTCTGCAAACAGAAGAAAGCAAATAAATCTCAATGTTCTGTTGATTTTTTACCAAGCACACCTCTGCTGCCCTGGTTTCTTAGAGCACAGCTCAACTTCCCAGTGGCTTACTAGAGTCTTTTTCTGCTCAGCACAAACTTCCAGACTTAACTTCCTTGTCGCTGAAAGAATGCAGGAAGGCAGCAGGTGCATGAAGGCTTGAGAGACAATAAAAGGCAAGGGGCGGGGGAGAGCAACGTTTTTCTGCCTGTTAGGGATAAAGTTAACTAGGAGACTATAAGCAATTAGAAAACACCACCACAGCCAAAAATCTATGATGCTGTTAAGGATTTAATGCAAACTTGCCCTCCCAGAAGACCACTTGTGTGCGTGTCTGTGTGTTCTGCCTATCTCCATATATGCACTTCGCAATTCCATCAGGCACTTGGACTAGGCTGGAAGTGACTTCTGAGCTTCCCTTCTACAGTCCCTTAACCACGAAAGCAGTGCCTGGACGTAAGGATCCCCTACAGGGCACCCCGCATCTCCCCAAGCAGTTCCCAGAGGCGGACCAGCACCCGAGCTCCTGAAGTACTCCAAACTCTGCCGCAGTCAGCCCAGCACCGTGACTGACAGCATCCAGCAGCATCCAGCAGCGACTTCTTGCGAGAGCAGGAAAACCGCCAGGCGTTGCCGGGAAAAACGAAACGCTTGGCCGGCGACAGCAGCCCGTCCCCCGCCCAAACCCGCTCCTACCGCGGAGCTCTCCGCGCTGCTCCCGAGGCCCCTGGGCAGGCACGGCGTGACATCGCTGCCGCCAGGGACCGGCGCTGAGGATGCCGCCCGGGCCCGCCGCTCCGGGCGCGGCTCGCAGCCTCACCTGGTCCAGCGGGATGCCCAGCAGCGCGCTCAGCGGGTGCAGCAGGGTGGAGCCGGTGGTGCGGTGCGGGGCTCCGGGCGGCTCGGCCATGCCGCATCCCCCCCTCCCGCCGCCGCACGGCCCCGCCGCCACCTGCGCGCACCTCCCGCTCCCGCCGCCGCCGCGCCCGCTCCGCGCCCGCCCCGGGGCCCTCTGCGGGGCGGGGCCGCCGCTACGGCCGGGGCGGGGCGGGACGGGCTCCGGGGGCGGGCAGCGGGGAGCCTTCGCCATCCCTGGGGCCACATCTTCGGGGCCCGGGGGCGCGGTGGCCCCGCGGGCTCGGCGGCCCCGCGGGCTCGCCCCGGCCCGGCTCGGCTCGGCCCGGCCCGGCTCGGCTCAGTTCGGCTAGGCTCGGCCCGGCCCGGCTCGGCTCAGTTCGGCTAGGCTCGGCCCGGTTCTGTTCGGTTCGGTTCAGTTCGCCCGGCCTGGCCCGGCTCGGTTCGGCTCGGCCGGGCGCGCACGGACAGCCGTAGCCGTAGCCGCAGCGCAGTCTCCCGGCTCCAGGTTCCTACGGAAAGCACGCACTTGTCCCACACCCGCAGAGCCACGGTGCTTGCTCTCAGCTGCCCCAAGCAAGGGAGAGCTGGGGTGTCGCAGCCAGAACAGTCCCAGGAAGAACTATTTATTTACTTACTTATTTCTACCGAGACCCTTCACGGGGGAAAAAATGGAAAAATGAGTAGTAAGCTTTAAGGGATGTGTTTATCTTGCGAGTGAAATATGGCCATTAAAAGGTACTTCTGCCAAGCTCATCTTATCTGCAGAAGGAGTGTTCTTAGCTTGCCCCGGACAATGTGGTATTGTGTTGCAAGGAGAGCTCAGCGCTGCGAGCTCTCTGTTCAGTCGCAGCTGCTGGCATGCTCGGAACCTGGAATATCCCAAAGGGTCCTTGCGGGCTCGGTTACACACTCTTCAATAGGCCGGTCGTTTTCTTTTCTTCAAGTAATTGCCAACTGTGGTAGCTGAAACTGTAATAGTGGCTTAAAGTGGTATTGTGCCACGTTCAAATGCCCTGCTTATGCTGAGCAAGGGAGTGCTGTGCTGGAAAACCCAGGCAAAGGCTGTTCAGTGGGGAAGGAGGTTTACAGAAACAACATTCTCTTAGTATAGTTTCAGTGGTGCCAGTTTGCATGTATGTGAAAATATACCCATACATACATGCACGCATGTACTTTAAGTGGAGAAATTAAGAAGTTTGGAAGAACT
The DNA here is from genome assembly GCF_052056855.1 of Sturnus vulgaris. Lineage (NCBI taxonomy): Eukaryota > Metazoa > Chordata > Aves > Passeriformes > Sturnidae > Sturnus > Sturnus vulgaris. The sequence continues at coordinate 66,702,636 of NC_142243.1, read as the reverse complement.
GGATAGCCACGCATTAGAGTTCTTAACGTTTTCCATTATAAATTGCTCTTTCCAGTTTAATATTTGCCAGCCTGAAACTGTCCGGATGGAACTTTCCATGGGCTGTGTCTGCCACAAGTAGGCTTCTTGTTGAGCTTTGGCTAAAAACATTGATCTGCTTTTGGGAACAGAATAAAAGTGATTTATGACACACACACAGTACAGATAATATCAAAGCTTTTTTCACTGTGGAAATCTGGTACCTCTGGGAGGGTGACTTCAAGTTTAGACATGGTAGTTTTTTTGGAATCAAGGAAATGCCTTTCACTGTGTTTGTGAAACTGCCCAAGAGTCATCAACTGCCAGAGTTCTGCGGGGAAAGCCACACATAATCCATGTGGATACTCAGGGGTCAGCACATAATATTTCTGAAGACCATAAGCATTCTTCTCCCCTTCATATTTCCTCTGTGTGACTAGACTCCACCTATTTCTGCCACTCAGGATTGGGATATCACACGGCTCCAGGCACAGGAACTGCATGTCTCTCCGTATTCAGTGCTCAGCCATCTGGGCTTTGTGCGGTGGTGAAAACAGCTGATCCGGAAAACAGCTGGAAGGAGGGAAAGACAGATGGAAAAAGTCAGGCACAAGAGCCTAAGAAGGAAGGAGATGGAACTCTAAAGTGGGTTAGCACACGAAGCCTGGTGAAGGGAACTAGAGCAAAGCTGGCAACAAAGGAACAGAGCAATCCTTTTACCTTGTACTGTAGCCTTCAGGACTTCCAAGACGGAAATTTCATCTGGAATATCATGTTTAATAGCCAATCATAGGCCTATCTTACACTTCTAATATATTTTGAATTAACTTATCTTTTTGACCGCCACAGTATCCCCTGGGTCCTGCTGTTTAATTATGTGCTGCATGAAAAAGTACTTCCCTTGGTTTCTTTTTAAAGCAGCTGCCTTGTAATTTCATTGAGGGCTGTCTTGTTCTTGTGCTCTGAGAAATAAACAAGTAATCATTGCTTAATCACCTCCCCCATGCTTTTCATAACTTCATATACCCTGAGTTGCCTCTTGTCCTCACTGAGGACTCTAGTTAATCTCTCATTACATGGAAATTATTGGTATCTTTGTCCTTCCTTTTCACCCCTTTCTGTTTTCTTTGAAAGGAAGAGACTGAAGTTCTGCGGCAATGAAGTATGTTGTTCTTCATTCCTTTACCAAGAATTTCTAATATTATCCCCAGTGACTTCAAAGCCTATTTTCTCAGAGGTAGTAGGTAATTTACAGCCTAATGGTGTATGTATAATCAAGATTTGCTTTTTCCTGCTTGCATTTACCAATATTAAATGTTATCACTCTTTAAACTGTTCTACATACAACATTGTTAAATCCGTTGCAGCTCAATAACAAAGCTCTGAATATGCTGAATTACTTCATATCTCACTGACTTGGTCTTCTTGTCTCCCTTTCCAAAAACAAAAGGTGTTCAACAGGACAGATTTCTTTTTATTAACTTCCAATTCAACCTTTATTCTCCTGCTTTATTTGTTTTCTTTTAAACAGCTAGTAAAACAGGGGGAAGTATTTCCTGCGATTCAGTGATTATTTCATATCTTCGGGTTTGAAACCTTACCCCTTCTTGTACCTGAAAATACAAATATTCTTTCTTGACAGGATTACTCTTAGTGTTTAGAAAACACTAATATATTTGTGATGTATGACTTCTGTGCAATGACTATAGTTTCCCCATTATATCATTGTTTTCTGTGTGTCTTCCATGCTTAAAAGACTCACAGACATCAATAAGAGTAATTTTAAAGCTTACACTAAATTCTAGTACTGTCAAATATTACCATTTCCTTTCATGGGAATGTAAAATCCCCGTGAGTGTTTGTTTAGGTTTGAAAGACAGTGTTACTTAACTTTTAAAATGTTTCCCCTCTGTTTCCTTGTAAGAAAGACAGGTTATATTTCTTCAGAAAAGCAAACTAGACTGTTTGGAAATAGAGATATAACCATTTTATCATTCACCCTACAACACTGCCAACATGAATTTTATATCAGGTTCCTTTTTTTAGGGAAACTAATTGTTAATGAGTAACGAATAATTCTGAATTAAAATTAGAAACAAGAAACATACAGGTGGTCTTGCTAATATTTTTTCTATCTGAATTTACAGACAGAATTTACAAACACATGGTAAGCCATGTGTTTGATGGCTTGATAAATACATTATTTTGTTAAACTTATCTAATGTTATTAAACTTATATGCAGCTGTGAGCTTTTTAAGTCTTATTTTCATGTTTTAGTTTTATTTTTTAAGTAATTTACTTTTAAAGTGAACTAGCATACAGCTATTCCTGTGTTCTATTTCATATCAAGGCCTGTTCGGTAGCAAATCTATTTTTGGGTGACTAACTTTACAAACCTAGCAATTTTGCAGCTGATAGTATTCTCCCATAACTAAAACTTGGAAAAATTCCAAAAAGATGTTTCTTTTGAGTAGTTTTCCTATTGCAACTGCGAAAGAAAATATGTTGACAATTTAGCTGATACATAGTTATCAATGTGAGACTAATGGCACAGTTAAACTTGCTCAGGGAGTTTTTTAATGTCACCATTCAGGTTAGGCCTGGCTTATTGGTATGTGTATACTGTTCAGGCAATACTCAGGAAATGATGTGAGTTTTATCTGTTCACTGGAAATTCCTGGGAAAATTACCAAACTTCTACATGTCTCCCTCCAGAGATTCCTAATTTCAGCAAAGCATTAAAGCATAATTTTAAATCCCATAGGACTGCAGTTTTCACTGAATTTTGACTAATGCTTTGGTGCCTTGACATGTCAGAGCCAAAATAAAGTTGGTTTGTGGAAACAAATGGGTGAAAACATGAAAAATATAATCCCCACTCAGTGTCATATAAAGTACAGTGAAACAAACCTGTGTGCAGAATAGAACAGTGTGTGTATTCTGATTGTTTGAAAATATAGGGAGAGGATGATTGCTGGGCTATTTTGATTGATTATCCCAAATGTACATTAAAACAACCATTAGAAAAAATATGTAAACACCAAATGAAGTATCTCCAGGAAGGGTGTGTTTATTTAGTAGTTGCAATCAGAATGATTGAATGGGATGCACTCAAGGATGTTTTGTTTTGGGTGGCTGACAGCCTTCAATCTAATTTTTAATCAAAAGTAGTGCTGTGGACACAGCAACAGACAGTGGAGCCATCTGCTCCCTGTAGATCCTTGTGTCTGTGCACATTTGTATCCATCAACTTATAAACATGTGTGAGTGCTGAAACTGAAGGCATTTGCTGTGTGCTCACACACACTGCACATAAATCATGTGCATATTAATAGTTCAATCTTCTTAGAATGTTAGCAATGGGAAAATATTAATGGTTGCAGCTGAAATTTGCTATAATTACACAAGAAAATATACCTAAATCTAATAATAACCTCATGAAAAGGGTGCTCTATCTTCTTATGCTACGTGAACACTTTGGTGCTTTGCTGAACCAAGCTCAGAATTCTTGAAGCCTTGAAGTAAAATGGAAACAGTGGCCTAAAACCAAATGGGAGCTCCATGGGTCGTAAGGAAGTGGACTGGATTTGGAAAATTCAAGAAAGAAAGTACAAGTCTTTGCTACCATAAGTGATACCAAAACATTGAAAGGTCTTTAGTATTAATTACAGTGCAGGGAACATCTGACTTAAACGAAGGGGCTTCTTGAAGTAGTAGGCAGATTTCCACTAACCTCTAACCTCTGTGGTTACCAGGAATACCATTAAATGTTCATATTTTTCTTGCTGTCACCTACATCTATGATGATACTTAGCACTAATATTTGCAGTTTTATAAATGAATCTCTGCTTTTCCCTTGTCCTCAGTGGGAACAAAATTTCATTAAAAATTAATGTTTTATTAGTTGAGAGTTTCCACTCTTTAATTCTAAAAAGATTTCAAAAATCTCTTCTTTGGAATAAACTAGAAGAAAACTAATTCTCTGTAAAACAATTCACAGTTCCGTATATCAAGAACATATAGTTTCATGATTATGGTCAACAGATTTCCAAAGGCACAAGTTTTATGCATACTATTTATACTGTGGACTCTCTGATTGGTGTAAATGAATTTCAACATATAAACCATTACCTTACAAAAGTCTTAAAAGTAGTTTGGTTGGACATTCACTCTCATGAACTGGAACCCAGCTTTTGTACCAGCACTGATGTGTAGCAGGTGAAGAAAAAAGAATAATTTTTCAAGCATTTACTTTCTCCCTACTCCAAAATAAGTTATGAAAAAGTTTGCTTGAGGCTAAATTCCTCTCCAGAACTCCCAACTTACAGCCTCAACACTGGTGGATTCCAGGAAAGTGGTGCTGCTACATTCCAGGCTTCCAGGTGTGTAAAAAAGCACCAGCCAGGTCTTTAAAGCACTTGTACAGCCACCTGTGCTATGCTTTGGAAGATGGAGAATTCCTCTCTGATGCAGAATTTTCCATCTATCACCAAAAGGTGGTGAGGATATCTTCCCTTTCATCCATTCACTGGCATCTCTTCCCCAGGGAAAACCTTTCTTCTGTCACTGTGAAGTGTTATCAATGTGTATCTCTCTAGAAACATAAACTAAAAACTAAAATATACATTTCTTTTTAAATGTGCTGGGAGGAAATTAAGATGAGGGACCCAGGCTCTTCTCCAGAGTGCCCACTGAGAGCACCAGAGGCAACAGGCACAAATTATAAGGCAGAGAGAAAGTAAAATGGAGAGAGAGAGAAAAGCAGAGGTAGATATCAGGTGCAGAAGCCCGGGGGTCACAGAGGTGCCGCCAGGGACAGGAGATTGGAACCTGCAACAACAGAGCCAGAAGGCACTGATAAATCTCCAGAGGCAGGAATAGGCATGCCTTGGATCCCCTTTCTCTGGGAAACATGGTTGACAAGGAATATTTTACAGCCCAGAAGAGAGAGCTAGTGCTGACATTGGTGACAGGCTGCCTCTGGCACCTCATCCCCACTGGAAATAATGTCCTTAGGAGTCCACGCACGTGCAGAGATGTGCAGTGCCCCAGTGCCAAGGCACAGGACTCAATGGAGTCCCCTGGGGAGCTGCCATAGAGGTCTTCCCAAACACTGTGCAGCACCATCCCTGGCTGTCCCTTGCCAGCAAGCTGAACTGACTTAGATCAGGGTTGAGAGCTGGGAAAAATGGGCAGCAGAGCCTGGTACTCAGCTGGGCCCCTTCCTCTTCTGGACCTTTGTGCTTAGTTTCAGTCTCTTCTGTCCTTTTTCCTTGCTGGACGCCATTCCCTCTCCTCTGCCCATGAGTCACTTCTCTCCCTTTTTCTTGGCTTACTGTTTTCGTCTGAGGAGCCTGCAAAAATTTCGACCCCACAATGGGATGAGATGGGGAAAGGTAGGATCAACTGCAGTTAGCTCTTGATTTAACCAAAGCTGCCTCCCTTCACCTTCTTTCTTCTAACAGGCTCCCTAGTTCTTCTGCACATCCCAGTCAGCCGAACCGTGGTCTCTGGGCTGATGGGAGACAAAGTAATGGGTGCCTAAAGCAGAAGTGTTGGAGTCTGCAGGTGGCGAGGGACAGCCTGGAGCAGGAAGAGACTTTGTCCCACTCTTGTCTCTGCTCTGCAGAGGAGATCCCTTGGGCTGGTTTGCATCAGACCTTTCTTCAAGGGCCTCCCGTGGGAACACAGTGTTCAGTCACTGGGAATGTGACCCTTGGTTCACTGGAGAGCTGCATGGGTTAGGGAGCTGCAGTCACTCTGCTTTATTCCATTGGGATTTCCTTTGCTCTCGTGAGACAAAGCTCTGCACAGAGCCCTTTAGTGCCATCCTACCTTCTGTGGTGGAAGACTCTGCTTTGGAAAGCTGTGTTTCTGGAGGGATTTTGCAGGTGGTGTGGCCAATGTGCTGAGAGAAGGCCAGCAGCTGCCTCGGGAAGAGGTTGGCTGCTGTGGCTTCTCAGCCACGCTGAGGGACCAGCAGCACAAGGTTCACTAAGTCCAACTCCAGAGCTGGCCTGGGGCAGGAGGCAGCCAGCAGCTGTGCTGGCACTCCCAGCCAGCCATCAGGGCTCCTGTGCTTGAGGAAGGAAGGAAGCCCAGCATTGCTTCCCAGCACTTGATTCCAGCCAAGCCCACACTATGGAAGGCTTGCTGTCCAGTCATTTCCCCCCAATACACAAGTCCACCCCAGCAAAGGTGAGCTACCAGAAACACCAGCTTTGAAGGACGCAGTCCCTTGGCAGGCAGGTGCCTGTCCCCTCCCAGTGCCTGCTCATCCAGCAGGCTGCAATCCATGCTTATGCTTTCAGTTCCTCCAGCTGTGCCTGCTTGCTGCTCCTCTGCATGGCTGCCATGCACTCCTTGTAGAGCTCTGTCATGAGAAGATCTGCTAGGAATACTCTGCAGAAAGTCCTTCAAGGGCTCCCAGTGAGCCTTTGGAGAATCCAGGCCAGAAAGGAGCTCTTCCAGCATCAGTAGGGCTCACCTTGAGGTCAGCCAGCAGCAGCACAGCTTGTCTTCGCCAGTGTCCAGGATCTCCATCAGCCCATGAAGGGCTATTCTGCTGGCGGCTCTGTGGAAGATCCCCTCTGTCACAGGTCCCTCTTGCTTGCAGGATGCCCAGGAGCTGGATGTCACTGTCCTCACAGAGGGATGGATGCCATGGGCTGTCCAAAGAGTGCCCTGCTGCAGCTGGAGCACTCCTGAGCAGCCAGCACAGCCCCTTCGATCTCCTGCTGCTGCTGATCCCTCCTGCTGTGAAGGAGAACCCAGCCTTATCAAAAAGAAATGTTACCTGCTGAAGGAGTCTTCAGAGGTCATGGGATAATGATTTTTAATATTTGCAAATAATAGGGAATTAGAATCTGAATCTGTTGATGTGAAATTAAAGACAACAGAAGATGACGAATAGAGGCTTACACACACTTTTTAGCTTGTGATTCATTCTACCAACATGAGCCCTTCTGTATCCAGGCTTGAGATAATTTTGCAGCCTAGTTTCTCTTCCTGCTGCTTAGAGGGATGTCTTGGCTTTAATAAAACCAGTGGTCATAGGGCAGGCACATGTACCTATAGAAGGATTCTCTTTTTTCATTCACTAGTGAACTGAAAAGAAGGTGGTTTATACGGGATCTTTTTGTGAGCTCTACTACTCTTCATTCCAGAACATTTTGAGATATAGAAGCCTGTGTAATACAGCTTGAAACTAAGAACCTGGAAGGGTATTTTTTGATGTACAAGATGAGAAACTGCAAATATTGAAGTTTGATATTAGTTACTCATCGCAAATGTGAAAAAAAGTTTGCATGAACCTTTGTTCATGCAAATACTTCAGGATCCAGTAACTATTGCACATGGCAGGAGATTTCACTTCAACTACATTTAAGGAAATCAAGAGCAGGTTTTATAAAGAAAACAGAAAATGTTTAGGACTATTAAAATAACGACATTTGTATTTTTAAGGAATGGTTTGCATAACAGTTTTGTAAAGGCACATCCTAGTGCATTAAGGTTTTTGATAATAAAATTCCTTCAAAACTCCAGTTTACTAGGAACAATTGGTGCATCCAGCATAATACTTCTTACCTATGTCAAATGAAAACTGAACATGAAGATAATTTACTACAGAGTAACTTTTCAGCTTCTCTAAATCATAGTTCACCAGCAGGAGGTTTTTATTTAATATCATCCCAGTCTGCACAGTAGAAGTCCCTTAGATTTTGTTCTCTGCTACCATCTAGAGGAGAAATTGTACAGCACAGACAAAAAATAAATTTAATTTTCCGGAAAGTTAGATAAATAGTTTAAATTCCTTTTTTTTTCCCAGAAATCCTTTTTGCAGCAATTATAGTAGGTGGGTAAAAAATGGTGTTGAAACCAGTCAAGACTTAGAGTTAGTAGAAATATATTTCATAGTTTTTAAAGCTGTAGGTGTAGTACTACAGTTTTATAGAAGGAGAAAAGAAACTAGTATAATCAAACAAGCCCTTTCAACTGTAGTTAAAAGTCTAATGGAAATAATTCCATTACATTACAGGAGTCATTTAGTACTGGTGCTAGATTAAGAGAGCCAAAGTCTACGAATTTTTTTGTCCACTAATGCTATCAGATAACAGTGCTCAGCAACATATATAGCCTGAATAAGATATCTAGTAATACTAGTGCTAACTAAACACTTTATCCCTCAGTACGTGGTTGAAGAGGTTTAATTGTGTGCATTATTGTTCTAGCTGTGGATAGTCACTACTTTTTCAAATAACATCTGAAGGAAAAAAATAAATCAGGGATAAACATGGTTTGAAGCTGATTAATGTTATTTAAGATTACTAATACATTAATTATGTAATTACAAGAAATTCTGGGTTGTAAAGATTTTCTAACTTTTTTTGCCTTTTTCTTCTTTAAGTTGGTACTTCATTACCTTGCTTGAGGGAATACCTGTAGAGACCTGGTTAACACCTGCTCAGCTAAAATCTCATGCACCCTCTCACTGTCTCATGTTGTGATTACTGAAACTTTTTTCCTCCAGCACTGGCAAATCAGACCTTGTCGTTTCAGAAAGCTACTGCAAAGTGTATTTTCCGAATTCACTTCTTAGAACACGTCACTCTTATTTTTGCAAATTCTGTTTTGCTCCTTCTCATGCCATTCTTCATTTTCTAGGTTCCCATTGTCTATTCATCCACCCCAAGACAAGCGTTAGCCCTTATGTTAGATTTTTAAATGAGCACTCTTGGGTTTTCTTCTAAACTTGCCATTTTACAATTAGGAGTTGACCCCAATAACCATGCAAGATTAAAATACTATCCTCTTTTTAATTACTTCTTAAAACTTTTCTTTTTTCTTATTGTTCCGAGGGGAATGGGGAAATGCTTTTCTACTGAAAGCTTGTCAACAGAGACTTGTTATGCTGAGATCACAGCATATTCACTGATTAGTGCTGTCTTATTGTTTCCTTGGCCTTCTATGCCAGCTGGTCTATATCCAGCTTTGAGTCCTGCCTCCTACTTAGATCATTAGCCCCTTCAGCCACAGCCGCCTGCTTTATTCTGAGCTTGTGTAACATCCAGCAAAACAGGGTCTTCCTCCACGAATGCAGCTGCTTGGCACAGTGATAATAACATAATAAACATATTACCACTGGGATTATCATTATTTGTATAATATTTATATGTGAGGGGAAAAGGTCTGGGTTCAACACCCAGAAACTCATACCAGAAAGAACATAATCCAATTAACAAGGAGATTTTTAGGTGTATTTTCATCACTGGCAAAGACACGACCCCTGCTGATCGATCTGTAAAACATTGATGATGTTTGTTTTAAAGGCAGCCACTTACTAGACCCTCCTGGATGGATCAGTCCTTGTCACTGCCTTAAATCAGGATAATCAAAGAAAAATTGTGGCTACTTCTAAGAAAGAGAAACTGAGACGTTAACATTCAAAGTCTCATGTCAAGCACATCTGTCAGCAGATTTCTTACAAAGTTATCATAGGTGTTGGCACACCTTCTGGCTGTCTCATAAGTGTGAGCCTTCTTCTATTTAAAAAAGGAGGTGTAGTTAAGGAGAACAATTTAGATTAAATTGGCCACTGTCTGCTTTAGCAGTTGCTCAGAGAGAGCACCATGCCTACAACATTAAGTGAACAAATTCTTAGCAGTCCAATAAAATAAAAAGTAATAATCTGTCTTACTATAAAGCTGGGCATCCAAATAACAGTTTAGCTTTATTAGTGGTCCAGCTAGACCAATCTCATAGCAGAGCATGCACTTCCCACTAAGGCTAAGATCATGCCTAGAAAACTGAGCCTCCAAGTGCCATTAGAATGGTGCAATAGATGTACACAAAGATCCTTCAAATGAGGATCTAAATGTTATATGTGTATATGATGTTATACATATGTTATAACAAGATGCATCTATTGGAAAGATGTTTGAGTATTTCCCTCTCTACCTCAGTCCTGCTATTTTGCTCCTATTTCAAAAGTCATTCCCTTACCACTAGCAAGAAGCCTTTTACCTAAGCTGGCAGAAATGTGATGAGCTTGTCCTTGCTCAATGTTTTTCACTGCATATTTTACAGCTCATGTAAGAGATGGGTAGATTGGCAGTGGTGCACTCTTCTAGGTTAAGTCAAACATTACTGATTTTCAATAAATGTTGTCTTGTTCAAGTGATGACTCTCTTAAATACTTTGTGGGATTTAAAATAAGTGAAGTAAGTGATGGAAATAGCTAATGTAGCTAAAAGCTTCACTCCTCACATAGTGCTGGTAGAGCCTTACTAGCTATAAGGCCAGAAGTGACCCTGATAGTCATGAAGTCTGAACAAGCTTCATTTTAGAATTATTCATCTTTCCTTTTGTCTTCCTTCTGTAGCTTTCTTTATGCTAAATCAGCTTTGGACTTCATTTGGAAAATATGTACTACATGTAGAGATTAAGCACCAAAAACTACAGCCATAAGTTTCTTCCCTTACATTTCAAGAGAAGTTTTGGTTAATTTTTCAGTTTTCTTTGCATGTTTTCCCTATGTCTGCATTAGTGAGAAACTGTTGAATTTCACTACAAAAAGCTTTTACACGACTTTATACTATGGAAGTGGCCAAGGCATCATGGACACCTGAACTCTCAAACTCATTCTGCATACATGGTAATGGAGCTTGTCTCAGAAAATTAAAGGGTTTAGGGGTTAAAGACTGTGGCGGGTGGGAATCCATCTGATGTGGTAAAATCAGCTTTTTGTAACAAGTATTTCTTGTTCAGACCAGAGTCTAACTTTAAGACAGGCAGACTCTCTAGCTTTTAAAAATTCCTAGGGATAGAAAAGACTTATAGTCCTATTGAAGATGTTTTAATGGATAATTGCCCTGAGAGACAGACAGAGAGGTGAAAAATTAATACTTAATGTAGAAGAAGGACTGATTCTCCTGTCGTGAACAGGTAAAATAGATGTTATAAATTTGTAACCACAATCCTGATTATCTTTAAATCAGAAACCAACTCTTATTAACTCTTAGTAAATAGGATATTCCAAAACAAGAATGCCAACCTACAAATTAAAGATACCTTCCAGTGTCTTCCCAGTACCATTTTTTCACATGGACAGCATCAGGTGTTAATGGAAGGGTGCTGAGGTTGGTGATCTGTGGTGCTGGACAAGAAGACAGCTAGTCCTGGCAACCTTCTCTTTGGCAGGGTGCAGTCCCCTTGGTAATGATAACTCTCAGAACGTTTTTCTGTGCTTTCCTTCAGCATAATTTGTGAAGTGCAATTAAACCTACTCCGGAGCCTCAGTGTGAACACGTGCCTAACGGGGCTCTGCTGCTTCCAGCTGGTTCCATAGGAATACTTTCTTTCCTCTATCCCATTGTTAGAATCCTTGGTCCAGTGCAGGCTTTCTTTGTATGAGGTCATTGCTTCTGTCACTACACGGGCAAAACAGCTTCTTCTGAAGTGGATGACCCAATTACTGTGGTAACAGATGGGCCAGGGTACAATGCACTTGCCAGCTGACTGCCTGCAAACGTGTTCTTAAACAGATATCATCGCAATTCACCACACAGGAACTGACAAATTGCATTCTATGTGACACGGTGTGATATGGATCTGCTGTAGTGCCAGCCTCCTGTACAGTTAATGAAAGGTCTCCTTTCCCATCCCATGCATAGGCAAGGCTGACAATGAGGGGGATCACCATTACATAGTTATTGTACTCCTGTAGTTTCCATTGATGCCTGCAGCTTGTCTGAGTTATCCCTGTAAGGAAGCATTTTGGCTTCTGATTAACCTGAATTTATCTTCTCCAGCTAGACTGCAGGTAATGTCTTATAAATTGCTGCTCAGTGCCACTATGGGCAATATATTCCAGCTATGTGGGTTTTTCAAACATCACTACTGATTTTAGGGGCCTGGGCTTGGATTTTAGAGAGCTTCCTGACCTCTTGAAACCAAGCATGTAATAATTTTGGTTTAAATTCAAACCATAGAAGATTGCAGTTTATATCTGCCATGTAAACAGCGGGATGCAGCCATTTGTTTGTCTTGAAGAGGACAAAGAATGGTTTCAGCTCCGCTGTTCCACTGTGCCTACCAGTGGGAAGCACCTTCTCCACACCCATGCTGTGGGACAGGGAAAGGAAGAGGCAGTGGGACAGTATCTGAAGCATAGCAATGCTCAAGACTTCCGTCCTGAACTCACATGTCTGCAGGCAAAGCCCTCTCCTCAGCCACCTTGGAGCAGCTTCCTCAGTGACTGCGCTGTCATGGCCTGACTCTCCCCACAAGGCACTCTGACTCCCGAGATGTCCAGAAGAAAACAATAGAGTGTAACAGAGAATTAACAGTGCTGAAGGTATATTAACTCTAAGAAGTCCCTGCTTCCTCTTTCCATTGGGTTTGCCAACTTTTCCATGTTTCCCTATGCTGCAGTTTTGACTCTAGGGAAGGGAAGAAAAAGCAAAGTTGGTTGTCCTCTTTGCAAATCTTCCTCCTGCAAGATTTTTCTGGCCATAGGAGTGGCAGGGCAGGTTGGTAAAAGCATCCCAGAGTTTTACATTAGACTTCTGGAAGGTTAAAACTAGCCTGTGCTAGTATTTACAATATGGTAAATTATGATCTAATGTTGCAACTCCCATTCTAATTTGCCTCTGCCTAATTCAACTCAGGTTGGGTGTGAAGATAATTAAGTGCTGACTGCTTGCTCAAACTGTTTCTTTGGTTTCTCATACATGATGGTACAATGAAATAGAAAAAAAAATTACAAAGTCCAAATCTTGTTGTTTCAAGATCCCTGCAGATGTAGCATTCATCTTCACTTTTGGATGTGGCAAAGAGTGCAAAACACACAGGTTATTCTAATATTCCCAAGGGATGTAACAGAAAAAAATAAATTAAAACCACTAAGTTATTAAAATGTTTTTGTGATGTCAAGATATTACAGCTTGCTAAGAATTCTGAAACAAGTTATGGATCAAAAAAACATACTCTTAATAATGCTTTTTAAAGAAAAAAACCATATTAACAAAATAAATGGACAGTATTCAAATAAATGTTAAATAAATGGAAAAGGGATGAAGATATAGCAACCCAACATAGAATAAAAATGAAATAATTTTTTTAAAATGGAAATAAAAGTCAATGAATTCCTGTGACAGAAAGATATTTTTTCACGGCCTTGTTAGTCTGACATTTTTATTGTATTTGTGGGTACTGTTAACGAAGGAAAAAAAATGTTCTCAAGGCTGTAAGTATCACTTCCCTGTACTGTAAGATCTGTTGACAACAAAGTTTTGCCTCGTCACAGTTACTTGAAGGGACAGGTACTCATACAGAGTGATGTGAGTCCCTCTGGGATAACCTGGACCTTTCCAAACAACTTGCAGCTAAACGTAGAGTTTCACAAGGAACAGAGGCTCTGCCTGCAGCAGGGCAGGCTGTAGACTGGACAGTGGTGACTCTGGGAGGAACTGCAGGAAGCTGTAGCTGAACAAAGCCTCCAGTGAGTGCAATGCTGAGGTTCAGCATGGCTTGGAAAACAATGCAAGGGAATGGCGAGAAGGAGAGAGAGTTGGGAATGAAGAGCACTGGAAATCTGCACAACTGCAGACCTTATGGCAGCCTTCCAGTACAATGAAGGGGCCTACAAGAGGGAAGGGACAAGGGTTAGAGCAGATATTAGACAGAAATTCTTCACTGTGAGGGTGGTGAGGCACTGGCACAGGCTGCCCAGAGAAGCTGTGGATGCCCCATCCCTGGAAGTGTTCAAGGCCAGGCTGGATGGAGCTCTGAGCAACCTGGGATAGTGAAAGGTGTCCCTGCCCATGGCAGGGGGATTGAATCTAGATGGTCTTTAAAATCTCTTCCTACTCAAACCATTCTCTGATTCTCATTAGCCATCATTATTTTAAAGGATGTTGAAAATGGTTATTGATACAGAAGAGAGCAGCAGAATTTATTACAGAGCTATAGAAAATGTTTTATGGACAAAGACCTTAAAAACACAATCTGTTATAAAAATCATGTTTGATTACACTGTGTAAGTATCTTCTGAAGAAAGAAGTACTGAAAAGAAAATTAAAATGACAATCAGTGACTGGAAATTGGAGCCATGTACTTCAAAACAGCCCAAATGATTTAGAGGAATAAACTGTCCAAAAAGTGGGGAATGTTCCATCTCTTTTCATATTAAACTATAATTTAAATTTCTTTCCAGGAACTGAAGTGTAGTATTCTAATAAAATATGACTCATTGAATGAACTAGAAGGAGATATCAGTCAAAATTAAGGATCCATAATATCGTCCAAAAAAGAATGGCCACATTCAAGTGTTTACTAGGAATGGTCCTGGGCCTGCAATAATTCCTGAACTATGCCCAGAAGTGATTTGGGATAATAATTAGTCAGGACCATAACCATGCCAGCAATTATTCTAATAATTTAAAAGTTAAAATAAATAAATCAAGGTCCAGAAGAGTTCCTTGATGCCTTTTATTTTCTTAGTAACACATAAGTCTATGGACAAATAACCTCATTTGAGATTTTTGCATCTAGGTTTCTTAGCTTATTTCTCTCTTTCTTATAGAAGAAGGCACAAATTAGGCCAATTTATTAATTCAGGCCTAAGATGCAACGCCACATGATTCAGTAGCACACAAAAATTAAGCTCTTCCTCAGCAAAACTGTAAGGTAGACAAAACACAGGGAAAAAATTACACAACAGAACAGTTTATGAGTACAGAATTGAATTGAATTGACACACCCACTCATCTCATCCTGCTTCCTTTGGGCCCATCTCCAGCCAGCTGGGGAAGGGGAAGAAGAAAAAACACTTCCATTCCCAACACCCTCCAGCCCTTGTTTTCTAAATGCACCCTGCCCAGACAGTTAACATTGCATACTTGGTGCCAAAAGATCTCGAGATATACATCATCTGAACATAAATGGGTCCTGTTGAAACAAAAGATGAGGAAACATCAACATTCAAGAACAGCATGATTTTTGTTCCTTAGCCTGCACCCCATTCCATATCTCTTGACAGCAGGGCTACTTCTGCTATTCCTCTCATTTACATCCCAATTGAAACCATTAAAGCTTGTGTGTCAGTTTGATGTAGCCAGTTAACTCTCTATGAAGGGTCACTTCATTTTAACATTGTCTTCAGACGCCTAGGAGTGAGCAGGTGCAGTAACAGTTTTAACTTGTTATAATTTCAATGAGCACAAGAAGATGCACTTGAAACAGACAGCCCTGGTTTAGACAAAGAGCCTCAACAGCAGGCAGAAAGAAGCTGTATTGCTCAGCATTCGCGTTATTAACACGCTCTGCTGTCGTTCCTGTGAAATCAGTATTCACAGAACTGTTCACTGACCTCAGACTTGTACTAGCACAGCCCATTTTGTTTAACTTTACGTTACAGTCAGCCTAAATAGGCACCACCAAGGAAATCTATTTCCTAAAAAAGCTTAGTTAGCACTTAGTTATTAAGCTTCTAAGTACTTTCTCAGCAAGGTAATCCTTGCTTCCTTAAGTAGACAATAATTTAAAATTATATTCAACTGGCAGTGGGTGGAAAGGGATTCTGAGAAACAGCTGAGAAAACTTGGATATGTATCTTTTTGTTTGTCTGCTGTTATTTTGTATGGAGGTATTTTAGTTGGTGAGTAGAGCTTTATAAATTGGAAGGCAACAGCTGTAAGTGAACTGAGGAAGTGTGCGTGGGTAAAGTTCTAACCAGTGCATGTGGAAGAAAAACCAAATCTACAATTTGTTATTGGAGAGTTAATACCCAAGGGGTTGTTCTTTCTGTCTCACATGATGCTTCTATTCCAAGGTCACATCTAACTTGATCTACTTAGGCAATAGTTCAGCTCCAGGGCGGACACTGACCTGCACAACCACCACGTCCTGGCAGCCTTCTCTGCTTCTACAACTCTCTGCTAAATTAACACCAGCATCTTCTATTATCAGGATGTGAACTTATAAAGCACCTGTACACAATGCTTGGCTCGTTGTGGAGCAGCATGGCACCCTTTCAGAGGCTTCTGACAGTCCTTAGAACAAGGAAGCAATATGAAGACCATACATTTTATAAAGTTCCTCAGGCTTTTTGTGTGTTTCAGTAGTGCTGCCCCATTGGGTAAATCAGGGGTATATAGTCATCCTGTTGTTTTTGCTGCCCTTTACCTCAAAAATGAGATTTCTTGTATCTCTGAGAGATTGCATATTTACCCATGGTGATTCCTGGAATGCAAAGAGACATAACATTTGATACAATACTGATGAAGTGGTTGACTAGTTCATGAAGATCTCACTAATCTCAGTGCAACAGTCTCCAAAGTTTCCAGGCTCCTAAGGTTTCCCATCTGCCTCACAAGCTTAGAAATGGCATTCCGCAAAATCAGAAGAATGTGAGATCTGAAGAAATCTGTTCATTTACCAACTGATTTGCTGCCATCTCTTTATGGGAAAGACAAGATCTTCACAGATGAGTTAGACATAAAAGCGAATTAAGGACCAAAACAAGAATGCATTTATACCCCAGCACAGCTAACTGAACCTGCATTATACAATTTTTTGAAGTTGAAATGATAAATTGTTTATGAAAAACAGGGCATAAGCCTCTATTTTGTATTCTGCTGAGTTAAGAGTTTAAATCTGAGACACAAATTATCTTCATTCTCATTTAAAAATAAAAAGATAGTATAAAAAAACCCCAAAAGAATAAAAGAGCTAGAAGCAGAGAAGCATTTCCCATTTGTAAACATTTATAAATAATAATATGCTTTGCAACTACATGGTTTTTTTCCAACAGCCACTCTCTTTAGTCTCAGAATATTGATGTCTGGCTAATGAGATTCTCATGGACTTGAATCTCTTTGGTTTTTTTAAAGATGCATAGCAAGATTGATAATTTTGAGAATTGAATCCTAAAATCTTTATGCATGACCAGATTGTGCTGAAACAGGAGGAGACACAAAGGGACCAGAAAACCTGACAAGAGGTTTTCCTTGGAGGGGGGTGCATCCCAAGTGACACTACCTCCTTCTAGAAGTAAAGAGCAATTTACATTAGTGTCTTATCTCACAACTGTCCATTCTATGAGCTTCATCTTTTTTATAAGACTTTGTTCTTGCAATGGTAACCATGGAGTGCAATGATAGTTGGTTATAAAAATATTTTTTTTTATTTTAAAAAGCCAAAGACTGGCAAGATCAAAGCAAAGTCAAGTGCAATGAATTGGTGGCAGGAAATGGTATGGTTTGGTGGGAGGAGGTTCTGAGAAAAGCCAACCTAAGTAATAATAAGAAAAGTAGGCAGACAGTGCCTTGCCAGGGATAGGTGTGTATTAAAACTGAGAGTGAGAGACCGATCAACAGCTGCTCCTGGAGCTGTTTCTCCCAGCTGCATCTGCAGCTGGTTCTTCCCTCCAGTTTGAGGGCAGATGGTATCACCCCTATGTGCATTTTATGCAGAAGAGTCCTGGAGAGACAATGCAAGCTGCTCTCTACTATATCAGCTTTTACTACCAGGTCTGAGGAAACCTGAATTTGCAGCTGCACTCAAGCAAACCAAACACAGCCCAGGACCACAGGAAAAAGAGAATGCATCAGCTCTGTTGAGATCTGTCCTCTAGAGAACCGAGACTGCTGTCAGTGCAGTGTTGAGCAGCTTGTCCAGCTGTGGCTCGGCCAAGAGCGAACCTGTGCGGGGCTGTAGTGCAGGTGGAGCAGAAGCTGCTGGCTGCACCTGTGGTGCCAGGTGAGGTGTCGCTGGCTGCACTTTCCTCGCTGGCCACCAGACTCCACTCTCCTGCCTGGGATGCAGGCAGCTGGGCTCCACTGAACTCGGTGCTCCCAGCGTCCCACCTCGGAAAACAGGAGTGGTAGGCACGCTAAGCCCAGAGGAATGGGAAGTTGTGTGAGTCACCTGTTGTACAGAAACGGATGAGGAACGTGGCAAGACAGCAAAAATTCAACTCATTGTCCTCATTAACTGAACTCCTGCGAAGCACAGTGGAGAAAAAGTCTGGAGTTTCATTAACTCCTTTAGCTGCTGTCATCTCCCTTTTTTTCAGGCACCTGGATCATCCCTGTCTCCAGGTTGTTTCCATCATTGTGTTGGCATGAGAAAAATTCTCTTCAGCACTGCAGTGAAACAGATCAGGAACCAATACAAGCTAAGACTAACCCAGCCCAAGTAAAAGTTGGCTCTAACTCAGATCAGTTCCCCAGCCACAAGCAAAGGGAGGGGTAGCACAGGAACAGGAACAATTGATAAGTGAAAGGCAGGACTGCTTCTGCTGTTGGCAGTGACAGCTTCTGCCTGCTCAAGTTGTATGTGTAACTACAGGCGCAGAGCAGAGGCTCCTAGGCTCAGTACTCAAGCCTGAATTGTTGGAGCAGCATTGGATTGCTCTGCCTGTACCCCATGTTCATGTGTCTCCAAGAGGCACCTAATTTGAACAGCTCTAGACAAAGCAAGAGGCCAGAAGCCAGAAAACAGAAATTCCCAAACGTATCCATAAGCATTGTGGCATGTTAACAGCAGGGAAGAAAGAAGAGAGTCCCACAGGAGTAGTTCTGATCACATGTGGAAACCTTGGGGTCTTACTAACTTGATTTCCACTGCAGGCTAAATAGAATGAGTTTCTGAAGCCCTTATGTACTGAAATAACACTGAAGCATTATTTGAAAATATTACTATTTGTTGTAAATACTTCTGATGCTTCCAAAGTGCATTTCTTGCAGCTGCACTCCTGTGATGATGAAGTCTGAGATTTTGGACAAGCTGCCAGGTATTGGAGAAGTAAGGCCATACTCCTGCAAAAGCCATATTGGCAAATCAATCCAAATCAAAGAAAAATACTAACTGATATTATATACAGGCATACAAAAGAGGAAGATAATGATGAGCATAACTTTACTTACAGAAACCCTCTGTGAAGTGAAAAGTGGATTTATTTCAGAAGGAGGATTAATAACACAGTAAAGAAATGCCTTTTCATAAGGCACAGAAAAATCTAACTGTGATCTCAAAGCAAACTTTACAAATATTCTTGATGCAAAAATGGTTCCTGAAGCGTTAGAGAAGTTTGAAAGCAAAAGAGAAGGAAGGACAGAATTTCCTTCTCCAAAAATGGTAATTTCTACATCTATCAAATCATAGATAATACAAATTGCGAAAAAATCCAGAACAAAACTTGTAATTTTGATAGCACAGCATGCCTCATGCAACTCTGCACCTTTCTAAGAGAAATAGTTGTTGGTTTTCTGGTTAATAAATAATAAATCTAACCATTTTGCCAAAGCTTGTAAATAAAGAGTTCGTTCCAAAAGTCAGCACATTATGAGAAACAGCCTCAGTGCCTGGACATTTTAGGCAACTACTCCAGAAAGTAAATACAGCATACGATTTATCTGATCTGGATGAATGTGGAAAAGAGACTTAACAAACCTGGATTGAATTAAGGCATTCCACTAATATAACTTTCCTACAATAAGCCCACTTATAAGTTAAAGAAGGATAAAGGAGACCTTGTGTACACAGAGATTAAAGTCTTCTAGTTACAGAAGAGACAGTGCCCTAGTAAAGTAGTTCTGCTCATGTATCCTCTAATTTGAGGTAATTTCGAGCTGGATTGATGGAGGGGATATAAATTGAGTATTGTGGCGCCTGTCTTGTAGGTCCTGACTCCGGGAAGGAAACAGTCTCCCAGCCACTTGGCCACTGGTGCTCTGCCTCATCCTCTGCCTGCAGCCTCAGCTCACCCCCAGCCCAGGCTCCCACCACGCAGCTGTGTGCTCAGCCAGCATTCCTGGCCTCCTAGTGAAACCTGTGGGTCTGAACCAAACACTCCAGCTCTTCCTATCCACTGAGTGGAGAGAAACAGGCACTCGAAGTTAACAACTGGCTTTACACAATCAAAAAAACCCCAAAAACCCCCCAAAAAACCAAAAACGAACCAACCAGCCAAACAAAAAAATCCAACCACCCCCCCCCCCAAAAAAAAAAACCAAACCAAACCGAAAAACCACAAGCTCCAAAAAAACTCCAACAAAATGAGCAGGAAGCTTCAGAGAGGCTCTTACTCCAGTTCTTCACAGCAAGTTATTGAGCAGAAGTTGTCGTTTTCTCTGATTGTTTGCTCACAACAAAGGATATCAGAGGCCTGGGTTCAAATTTGTGTCCTGCTTACTTTGGAACATGGGTTTGAACATGTGTTTCTGCTCTAGTAAAGTGCATGGGATGTGGGCACCCTCCGAGGGAGCTGTTCCACTGCCAGCCAGACCACTGCCAGAGCAAATCCTCAAGAAATGATTTCAAGTAATTGAACCAAAAACCTGGGTTGAAGCCCTTGGTCTAGTGTGGAAAACTGAAGAAAACTCCAGAAGTTTGTAACAGACACCTAATCAGAATGTCCTGAAACTGTAAGTCACACAAAAAACCAAAAAACAACTTGTTCTTTAAAACAAAAACATTTAATACAAAAATACACAAAATTCAACAAATCATATTTTGTCAATATTATATACCTGATCCCAAAAACTTTTGGAAACCAGTTTTTGCCATGAAGTTCAGAGCACGGGAGGTTCAGTGCCTGCATGAGCAGCTGTCCCACAGACATACTCTATTCCATACTCTAGAGGCCAAGGAGCTGGGGTGAAGCAATCCCCTCTCTGGGTGCAGTCTCTTTACAAACTTGATTACTGCAAGGGGATTGTTTGTTCTTTTGGGAGGCAAACGGTTCAGTTATACAAAAGCTGAAACAACCAAAAGATTGAAGGTCTGAAGAGGTTAGATGGCTTGAGAGCATTAACAATTACATTAAATTGCTTTGTGTTTTAAATAGCACTTGATCAAGAGGAACAAGGTTTCAATTGATTACTGTCAGGGCAGTAGGCTGGTGCAGGAGGCTACTGTGGACATTAACTCTTTATGCAGAGTTGGACCGAATTGACAAAAGGGATTGGAAGTGCACAGAGAGGAGCAGACCCTCTTCTCACTCCCAGCGAAACCCCTTGTGCTGAGCCACGATCTCGGAGGGCAAGAACTGTGAGGTGTGCTGGAATCTCACAATGGGAAAGGCAGAAAGTTGCAACAGAAGGACCAGCAGTCTAGCAAGTAGCCAATCCCCTAATCCTGCAAGACACAGACACTTAAAGTCACCTTGTGATAACTAGCCTGCATAAGGTCAAGTGTACGTTCTGTCTTTCCATGATAGGGGCATAGTGCCCTTCCCTCTCATCAAGCAGATGGTCAGGCTCGACATTCCTCACTAAAACCCTCCCCAAAGCAGAACTATGCTGACATACAGAATTTATAATGCATGCATGATCTTTGTTTTATTTTCATAAGCAACATTTGCTGCAAATCAAAACTATATGTTTACCGATGTATGTAGGTAATCAAGTATAGCAAATTAAGACATTGATAAGTTTATAGATATATACAGGATTTTTTAAAAACATAAATACATGGCTACATGCAAAAATTGAAATTCTTTTGGAATATCAACAGATTGTGATAACCTTGCCTAGGGTTAAAAAAAAATCATTAACCCTGAAAAGTAAACTCATCTGAACCAGGCAATTATTTCTCACCATACAGTTCTTTTGATATTTAGGTTTAATGGATGTTACACAGGAATAATGAGGAGATGCTACCAAATTATGCTCTGTAACTGTATGTCCTTGCTCTAGTTAGGTGGTCATCAGCCTTCTCTGAAACCACTGAAATAGGAGAGATGTCTCATTAATTTAAAAAATTGTGTTTGTGTATAAATAATTTTATGGCAAAGTGACATCAACAAAGGTTGATGCCTTTTAAAAATTAAGGGATAATGATCCTTTAAATTCTTCCAGAAACTGCTAGGTAAATATATGCAGTAACTAGATCACATGCTGCTTGTAACAGTAATTTTACTTCTAAACTCTCAGATCACATTCTTAGAAGAATTTACAGACTAAGGAAGTCAATTTAATTTTAGTTTCATTTTTCTGTTTTGTTTTTTTTTTTTTAATTTGGTCTATATAATAGAAAATATAATAATAATGCTTGTAATTTTAGAAGTGTAGTTATGATTCATGAAATTGCTCAGATTTTTATTTATGTTTATTTGCAAAAGGCTCCCTAGAAGGGATGCCTGTATATTACACTTTGGGAGGGTAGATGTGCCTATACTTAAGGTTATCCAGCATTTCTTTTTCTGGGACACAGGTTTTCAAGCTTCTGTCACTTTCTAAAAGCTAAATAATTTGGTCTGAAATTTCACACAGAAACCACTTGAGAATCAAGGCAAAGGAAAACAATCTGTCTTAAAAAAACCTGACAGACTTTTCTTTGAAACAAAGCCTTGAAATCTGGTCAAGAATAAATCTAATACAGTTTTTCTCATTTTTTTTTCCTGAAAGTAAAACATACTAAACATCTCAGCTCACAATTGTTTAGCAGAGATTCAGAAGATGTCATCCTAGGGTGGCAATCATCAGTGGAGGGAGCAAAAAATAGCATCATAATCCCTAAACTGAAAGAGAACTGAAAGAGAATCCCTAGACTAAAAGAGAACCGACTTTGGCTTTTTCAGTTATCTGACTGGAAGAGTCCCATGGGAGATTGTCCTGGAGAGGAGACCAGAAGATCAGTTGCTTTTCAGGGATGACAGCTCCACTTTTAAGACGGTCCCACCCGAACGAGCCAGAAATCAAGCAAAGGCAACAAGAGGCTGGTGTAGAGGAACAAGGAGCTCCTGACAAAACTCAAAGGAAAAATATAAGAGGTGGAAGCAGTGACAAGTGGCCTGACGGTAATATGGAGATGCTGTCCAAGCATTCGTGGAGGAGTTTAGGGAAGTGAAAACCCTTGTGAAGTTGAATCTGGAGAGGAATGTAGAAAGAAGAAGAGCTTTTCTAAGTACCTCAACAGCAAAGGGAAGATGAGGGAAAATATGGGCCCACTGCTCAAAGGAGAAAGGGACTTGGTAACAAAGGACATGGAACAAGCTGAGGTACAGAATGCCTTCCTTGCCTCAGTCTTTACCGGCAAGATTTGCCTTCAGGAATCTCAGCTTTCTGAGACACCAGTGGGAAGGTCTAGAGAAAAGAGGATTTACTCTAGGTAGAGGAGGACCAAATTGGGGAACATCTAAACCAATCAAGTATATATATACAGGTTCATGGGATATGGCAGGATGTGCCAACAAATGCAGAGGGAGCTGGCCACTGTCACTTTGAGGCCACTGTTGATAATCTGTGAAAGGTCATGGAGACTGGGAGAGGTTCCTGACAACGAGAAAAAAGTAATTCTAAATTCTGTCTTTCAGAACGGCAAGAAGGATTAGGGAACTACAGGTCTGTCAGCCTCACCTCAGTCCCTAAAAAGGAGGTAATGGAACAAATTATTCCAGAAACCATTTCCAAATACAGAAAGATGATTTGGAGTAGTCAGTTTGGATTTATGAAGACAAAGACAGTCTTGACCAAATCTGCAGTTAGACTAGTTCAGTGGATGAGGATGAAGCACTGGATGATATTTATCTTGGCTTCATTAAGGCTTTTGACAGGAGTCTCCAGTAACACCCTCATGAAAATACGGATGAAGCAGTGGAGTGGGCAGTGAAGTAGAATGAAAACTGACTGAACTGTGAGGCCCAGAGGGTTCTCATCCAGAGCACAATGTCCAGCTAGAGGCCAGCCATTAGTGCTGTCTGGTATGGGTAATGCTGGGGCCCACAGTGTGTAACATCTTCTTCAATGCCCTGGATTATAGGATGTCACACTTTCAGTGACAGCAGGAAGCACACATCCCATCAGACTTAGTATCCCTCCAAATGTCCCTTTGCTGTCATGCAGGTTGTGTTCCAGATGTGTGGTATTGAGCACAATCTCATCCTTCCCTTCTCAATTCTTCCTTGCATGCTTGTGAAATCAAGCTCCGAAATGCAGGAAATTAATTACTTAAAGGTTAATAATTAGCAAACTAGGAGGGTTTGTACAATGCCAGTTCTATCCCTCACATGTATGCATAATGACGTGGTCTTTTATTATGTGGACATTTTTCCTGCACAGTTCTTCATTCAGTATGAAGGATGGGCAAGTCTCATGGAGTAAGTGGCTGTTGAGTATTTACTGCCCTCATTACTATTCCATATGCAGGGTTATACATTGATTTACCATCCATTCCTATTACAACCTTTCTTAGAGAGAGTTTTCACTTAAGAATATTTTGCAGTCTCCATTGTAGCAGTGTCCAGAATCTTCTTCATGGGAGAAGTCATATTGGAATCCAGACCCTCAAGTCAGATTTAACCATTTTAATATCTAGGCAAAGATTTTGTTAATGCTTCCACTACTTGCAACAAGTCAGAATCGCAAAGAAAGCAATTCTCATTACACATTATTTTCAGGACAAATGTAGCCTTTTCCCTAAATGACACTTTGTGAGTAAAACTGCTTGTCATCACACAGATAAAGACCAT
Organism: Sturnus vulgaris; assembly: GCF_052056855.1. NCBI lineage: Eukaryota > Metazoa > Chordata > Aves > Passeriformes > Sturnidae > Sturnus > Sturnus vulgaris. The sequence goes on along the minus strand of NC_142243.1, from coordinate 66,678,142 downwards.
TTTCACAAGGATAGCAGGATAGTACCATAGAACCATACTCACAAGGAAAGATAAATCACAGCTGCACACCAGCCTTAATTATAGTATCTCCTAAGCCTTTCAGTTCAGGGTATTTTCTCTGCAGCAGATATCTGGAGAATGACATCCCTTTAGGCATCAATTTGTTCTTTATAGGCCAACAGAAGTCCTTAGGCCTGCAATTAGCTTCCTTTATTAAGCTCTCTGTACACTTGTTACGTATGTTTTAATTTCCATTTTCTTTAGGTTCCTTCCATTAGCTCCAGGAAGTGAATTGCACATTTAACAGGTCCCACTGCAAACTGAAATATCTGCCACAGAATTGTGTTTTAAGAAAAACCAACGTAGCTCTTCTCCCACAGTATTTTCTTCAGATTTCAGTTTATGGATGGAAAAGTTGCTGTTCAGATGAACCCCAAGTTTTTATTTTAAGATTTTCCACCAGCCACCCCACAGTCACAGTACAACTCTAATTCCAGAAGACAGGAACATACAACCCTCCCATTCAGATGATATGGGCCCTGTCTCCTGGCCATCCCGTTTGGCTGTTGTGCAATTTTTGGACTAGCTTTTAACATCTGGTTACAGACATAAATCTGCGGTAAGGATTTATTTTCTATTCTCATGTAAAAATGGATGTTGTTTCTCTGGGTTTATTGCGGTTCAGTTAAGTGTCCTTCTGAGAGTGTTTTCCTTGCTTCTTGAAAACTTCTAACCTTTCTTATGCATTAAGCCAGACCCCTTCCTTCAAAAAGAAAAACAACACATGTAGAAGCAAGATAGGATTTAACTGTTAATAGTTTAGCTTTACTTATTTCAACTACTTGACTTATGCCCTTGAGAGAGTAATGAGCTACTAGGAACTTAGATATGAAAAGAGCCAATACATGAAAGTGAATTCTGAAGTGTACCATGCATCAGCCCCTGCACTGTCTGTTTTGCTCCCTCAGTTTAACTGTGCTTTGTTTCTGCTCCTGGGATCCTGGCTAGTCTGCTCCATCTACATGGCTCTTTTTATACTCTTGTTTTTGCTGTTCTTTCTCTTTAAAGGTCAGCTCTAAGGACTCTATTTTTGACTCTCTCATTCTGCTGTTTTTTTTATTTATTGCTTTCTTTCCTTATGCTGTAATATTATGGCCCAAAATTCTCCATCTTGCAGGATCCTTGAAACCAATGTAGTGCTACCATTTCCATACATACAAAAAATTTAAATCTTTATTTTGAACTATAAGCATGTTGACTGCCTGCCTCCACTTTTCTTTCTATCTGTACTTTTCCCTTGCCCTTTGCCTGCTGTTCTTGTTCCTCAGCCTCTTCCCTGCTTTGGCCCTTGGATGTGCCTCAATTCTGCACGAGGCAGTGACTCCTGGTGTGGGACACCCCGCAGGATGTGTAGTTAGCTGAAGATGGCAGAGACCATGGCAGAGGAAACCATAGAGGACGCTCTAGAAGACTGGAGATGAACTCTGCAGTGGAGAGAGACTTGTTTCTCCTTGCTTCTCCTGGAGGATATGCCTTACCCAGCCAGCAAGCTGCTGCTACACATGCAGTGGCCAGGGCATGTTGAGCTTTTACCTGCACAGGCACAGAGTTGGACATTGCTTACTGACTCCTTAGGAGCAGTTCACAGTAGCAGAACTAATCATTTGGGTGAAATTTTAAAGTTCTGCAGAAGAGCATGAGATTTTCCAGGCAACCCCTGCTGCTGCCTGGGCTGGAAGGACTCTAATGAAGACTTTGAAAAGCTTTTAGGTCCTGGATACTGAGCACAAATGCAAGACTAAAAGATCTGCTAAAAGAAGCCTTTCTCATCTATTAAAAAGACTCCAGTACCCCCGGGTAAGCTAATGTAGGATTTCCTTACCATAAAATTAATTATCTCCAATTGTGTAGATTAAATTTAATATTTCTTAAAAAGTTCCTTACCCTTTCTACAGAAGATGACCTTTTGTGTATGAGGTCACCACTACCATGTCATCTTCCCCTACTTTACCCTGTGACAAAACAAAAGCCAATCTACAAAGGTTTCTTCTTCTACAAAGAACACATTTTTCTGACCAGGTTTTGTTGCCCATTTTTCTATGGATTCTCTCCATGTGGTATCTTTCCAAAGGTGCAGTGCCCAAAATTGCATCCAGTAGGTTAGTCAAGGCTTTTTCAGTGCCAAACAGAGCAGAATTTACTCCTTCGATGGAAAACATGCCCAGAATGGAAGACGCCTTTATTTAATATGCAACAGTATTGCACCTTAGCCATCTACTTTGATTGACCTGGTGTCAGACCAAGGGCACCTTTAGGCAGAGCTGAGGGTTGGATAGAGCAACTTGTTCACGTACCTGCTAGAGATGGAAACACGGAAGGTTCCCAAGGAAAAGGATCCTTATCTGCCTGACTCAGCAGTGTCAGCCTGGACACGCTGTCTGCTAGGAGCACTGACTGAAGGAAAGGTGTGTCTGGAAATGAAACGTGAGAAAATGGGGCATGGCTGGTGGGTGCTGGGCCGGGTGGGGCAGTTAAAAAATTAAGGGGACATGTTGGCAACGAAGCTTAAATTTAGGGAGCAGAGTAGTGTTCGGCCGAATGTTGGACCGAATTATCTTGGGGGTCTTTTCCAACCTAAACAATTCTATGATCCTAAAGGGGAATTGAATAAGTGAAGACACTAGAGGAGATTGGGAAAAGCTTGGTGGGCATAGTTCCACTGGTTCACCTCTTGGAGGTAATACAGACCATAACGGAAGGGAATATTTAGCTAAACGCTCACTTTTTGCGGGAAAAAAAAAACCAAAAAACAAGTTAAGTGCCTCGGATGAGCTGATTTGAAAATTTGTGGATGTAGGCGCGTGAAGAAAGCGGAAAAGCCGTTCCCCAGCTACCGGAGGTGACATCTCGCGCCGGGATGAGAACTTCCCCGCTGGCGCAGGCCGGTGCCGCTCCGAGCAAACCGGGGCGAGAACTCAGGTGACCCCTTCCGAGCCGCAGAGCTGCCGCGCGGGAACCGGCAGCTCCCGGAGCTCCGGACCGGGGGCAGCGGATCTCAGGGATCGCGCCCGGCGGGCGGGAAAAAGCCTTCCTAGGGCTTCAGAGCGCCTGGCCGCAAACCCCCCGCGCCGAGAGGAACCCGGCGGTGTCGGTGCCGGCGTCGATGTCGGCGTGGGTGTCGATGTCGGGGCGGGCCCGGGGCGGTGCCCGGGGCGGGCCGGGCGCTCCGTGCGGGAGCAGCTGTCACTGTCAGCGAGCCGGCGAACCGGGATCCCGGCTGCGCGCAGGGGGAATCCCCCAGCCTCGCCCCCGCAGCCAATCGCCGCGTCGCATGCAAATCACGGCCGCGCCCGGGCCAATGGGAAGGCGGAGGGGCGGGGAGGCGGCCCCCCCGTTGGACGGCGCGGAGGGCGGCGGGGGCCAATGAGGCGGTGAGGCGGGCGGGGCGCGCCCCGGGGGCGGGGACATGCAAATTTGGTTTGAAAAGAGGGCGGGAAATCCGAGTTTCGCGGGAGGCCCTTGGCGCGTAACCCGTCTCCTTTCCCTTCATTCATTGTCAGCAGCCGCCGCTTCCTGGAGCCATTTTCCAGCCGGCCCCACACAGCGGGAGCGGCCCCGCTCCATCCGCCGCATCTGCCCGCCCCGCCGCCTCCGTCCCCCCCCGGCGCCCCGCATCCTGCAGCCGGGGCCCCCCCGGCACCCGCAGCCCCCAGTATTTTGTGCGGGGCCTCGGCATCGAGGAGGAAAGGAGCTGGGAAGGCCGGGGGGGGAGGAGGGACGGGGGGGAGGAGGAGACGCGGCTGCGGGGACAGACCCGGAGGGAAGGATGAGAAGGGGACTCCAGCCTTCGGCCCCGGCAGCAGCGCCGCCGCCCGCGCCGTCCACGGACTCCAGAGCAGCCCCCGCCGCCTTCCCGGCCCGCTTTGCCGCCGGCACCTTCATCCAGATCCGCAGCACCGGCGCGGTGGCGGGGGCGCCCTGTGTTGTCTCCTCCTCCACCGCCGCCGCTTCCCAGGCTCCCGGTGCCTTTGCCCCGGCGGCGGATGGGGGCCAGCCCGCTGGCAGCTCGCTGTACTGCACCCCCCACGGACCCGCCGGCAGGACGGCGCTGCTGCAGCCCGCTCTCGGCGGAGGCGGAGGCCGCCCCCCGGTAATTTTGTGTTTTCCCCCCGTCCCCGCGGGGAGGGTGAAGGGGACGGGGGGGGATCCCGCTGCCGGCCGGACCCGGGGGGCGGGCGGGGTGCGGGGGGGAGGGCAGGAAAGGCGGAGGCAGCGCTTTGTTGCAATAAACTTTCCTGCCTCCTTCCCAACCCCCGCTGCCGGGTCTTATTGAAAAGGAGAGGGAGAAAAAAAAAAAAAAAAAGGGGAAAAAAAAAGGGGGGGATAATAATGCCCCGCCACGTCCCGCCGCACGGGTGCAAAGAGCGAGCAGCCGGCGGCGGGGAAGGGCCCCGGTTCCCCCGGGGCGGGGGGCCGGGCCGGGCCGTGCCCCGCCGGTGTCTCCGCTTCACCCCCGGAGCCGCCGGTGACGTCTGGCACACGTGCGCGGAGGCCGCGGCTGTGACTGGGAGCCGGGGCGGGCGGGGAGGGGGACGCCGCTTCCTCCTCCTCCTCCTCCTCCTCCTCCCTCTGGCCTGGGACAGCCCGACCGCCGGCCGGCTGCCCCCGGCCCCCGCCGCTCTCCGAAATGCCCCTGCAGCAGGTCAGTGACTCGTGGGGCGGCGGCGAGCACCAACCCGCCTCTCCCCCCGCTTTAGGATTTACACCCCCTCCTTAAAATTTACGCGCCCCCCCCCACCCCAAAAAAAAAAAAAAAAAAAAAAATTCCGCCTCCCCCACTCGTGGGGTTTTCTTTGTCCTCGCCGGTTTCGGGTGCGCGCTTGGCCCTCGTGGGCTCCGCCGAGTTGGAGAGCGGGGGAGGGCGCGGGGCATCCCCGCCGCGCGGGGGTCGTGGGCGTCGGGAGGGGCTCACCTGCCCCCCACCCATTCCCCCCGGGCTCCACGACCCCCGCCCGGCGGCGTGGGATTGCTAAACTCCTTCCCACCTCTTCCCCGTCTCGCCCCGGTGCGCCCCTGCCAGGGCAAAAGGGGGTTTAACACCCCTTCTCCCCGCCCCCTTTTCCTCTTTCCTGCATCCAGCCGGTGATGGTCCAGGTATGGGATGGTGCTGTAATTCTGAAATACTTCTGGAAGAGCTTTGGGAGCAGCTGGGAGACCGGTGAGGATGGCATGAGCTGCCTCTTGTGTGGGTTTTTGCAGGTGTTGGCTGCTGAGCTAGTGGTGGAAGTTTCAAGGCTCATCAAATCCCATCCAAAGCTTTTTTAAAAATTATTGATATTATTATTTATTTTAAAAATAAGCATCTTTGCTGCAAAAGAGAATTGATTTTTTTTTTTTTTGTGCTCTTGGTTTTCAGCATATCCTAATGGCACTCATTATCAAGCAGGCTACTTCAGGCCACTTTGTAAATATTTGGCGGTCCTACGTGAAGGTTGATTCCTAGAAGGTGGGAAGGTGGTGGTAATTGAATTCAAAGAGGAGCATATGTTACACGATGATTCTGGGAGAAAAATTATACAGGCTTTTTTGGCTTTGTGGGAGGGATGTTGATGTCATAGGAACTCCTGAAATTTCTCATTAATGGGTCCTGTAAGACCTTCATGTATGATTTCTTTTACATTTCTTATGCATTTCTTTTCCTTTTTTTTTTTTTTGTATGCTGCTCACCTCTCTAATGGGAGGAATTCCTGGCCTTAAAAACCTGAGAAGGCTTCTTTCCACCTTAAAGGTTTGGAAGTTGGGAAAGTGATTTTGGCCTCTGCCTGCAAAAAAGTTCTCACACAAGTTGTGAGTTTGTTGCATACCCTCAGCCCCTGTATTAACTTTGGGGAGAGATGTGGGATGGGGGAGGAAGAGAGTGGTTAGGCCAGCAGTATCTACAGCCTCTGGCTGGCACCCTCCCATGGCGATAAGCCATCCATGGCACACACCAGGAAAGGGGCTGTGCATCCTGCTCTGCCCTGATGGCCGTGCTCATGTCAGTGCCCTTCGGGGACTGTGCTGGTTTGTCACAGACCCATCTTTTGGGAAGTCAGGCTGAAGCACCCTAGTGCTCTGCCTTGTCTTTCTGTGCCACAGACTGTTTGGCAGGGACACTATTTAGCCCTTTTCTGGTCTGCTTTGCTCAAAAGTCATGGAAGATTTTCTGGGACTGGAAGGTTAGGATGTTCTGCCCTTGGTTCCTAGCAGAGTATTTATGATAAACTAATGTTAGGGACTGGTGAAAGGAGTGAGAAAACACTGGGTAGCTGAGGCAGTGAGCTCAGGCAAGTAGCACCAAAATAAATTTAGCTCTTGATTATTGAGTTGCAAATAGTGGCTGGAGTCTGAGACCCCCCAGCTGAAAACAAGGCCGTGCTATGCAATAGACTGTAGAGATGAGTCTAAAATTTGGCCAGCACACCTGCACTGGTTAGGATTATGAAAATATTCTTGCCTTTCAGATGCACTGCAACTGCACTGGCAACCCACCCATCACTTCCAAATATAAACTATGGTATGACTTGAAAAGAGTATACAGCAGTATAGTTTAGGCTGTGCAGGGAGGTGTTCAACTAACTACATGAGCAAATGTAAAAGGTTCTCTGGCCTGAATAAGCTGCTTCCCCCCGGGGAATTTGTTATTTTATCTGTGGTTGTACGTGTAACACTGCTGGAAAAGCCTTGAAGAGTGGCCTAGTCCATAACAACAGGCCTCCCCAGCCTCACACTGAGGAGAATTTGCACGCTCTTCCATGTCCCAAGCAGGCATCTCCATACTGTCCAAAGCCACCTTGCCCTGCTGCTGCCTGTCGTGGCAGCTCCTGTGGCTGCAGGTTGCTACCTAGGTCCTTGTACTTGGCTCTTGGAGGCTGTGAGCCTGCCTGCCTGCCCTTCCCACTGGAGGGGCTTTGGCAGGATTCCTGGGGAGTTCATAGAAAGCGTTACCAGGTGGGTCCGAACCCCTGCTATGGCTTAAACACCAGCAGTAAAGAACAATCAACCCTTGCAAAACAACCATCAGCTAGCGCTCCTTGGGAGAGCCTGAGCCTCTGGAAGCAGGGTCAGTGCCGTGGCAAGGGGCCAGTGGTCCTGCATCCTCCCATGCTCTCCTGCACTCTACTGGGGGCTGGTGCCTTCTGGAATCTTGGGCTTCCCGGGATGGAAAATTAACCCTGACCTAAATAAATAAAGGTTTTCTGCTGGGCAAGCAGGTTGAACCAGCTAATGGCAGGTCTGGGAAGTGCCAGGGACCGTCAAGGGAAAGTGGTGGCCGGGGATATGGCACAGGAGTTTTGACACCACACTGTTTCAGTGCCAGTGAGTTTGTGAATTGACTTGGATTCTCGTGAGAAGCAGGAGAAATTAATGTTTGATGAGGTACCCCAAAAACATTCTCCCTGGTTTTGCCTTCTCATTTGGTGTGAGAAAGTCACTACCATTTGCACTACCCTGTACTCAGAAATGGGGCTGTTATAAAAGCAAGCTGCTCAAAATGTTTCTAATTCAAATAATAGAGAATTTCTTACTGTCTTTGGGTTATAAAGATAAGCCTTTAAGAAGAGGGCCATTTTCTTAGCCATGAGAAAATGCTTAAATGGAGACACCACCCACATGTTAAGTCCTTTTTAAAAGGGGCTAAATCCTCTTAACAACAATATCTTTAGAGAACTCCTGTGGCCTTTAGATGACATGAGCTGTGGAGAGGCTAGTTCGGCATACTTCAGAAGGGGGCAGGAGGATTTACATTTCCAAACTGAATACTTAGTACCTCTCTCGTTTTTCTGGTGGTTTAGAAAATTCCTCTTCCTTCCTCCCTTCTTCTCAGCAAGACGCAGCTGGAAAGGGAGAAAAATGGGGTAACCCACAGTCTTTATCCTAGGTGTTATGTAAAGGAGCAAGCCAAATAGGACATAAATAATGAACAAGGATTTAAGGTATGGAAGAAGAACGTGTAAGTCACACAAAGGAAGCAGGCGGTTAACTTAGTAACTTTTCTTTATTTTGCAGTAATGAAAAGGTTTGTATGTGAAGACGCAGGTGTTTTCGTATTCAGACCTGTTTTCTTTGCCTGATAGTTTTGCATTAGTAGAAATGAATGTTAGTATGAGTCTGGGACCTTTGCTTTTTGAATAGCATTTAAGGTATTTTCTTGGGTTCAGATCCCTCTCCTCCAGCAACTCACTGTTTCTGAGCCTGAGGAAGTACTTCATGGTCCTTTGGGTGCAGCTGTCTGAGGCAAGTTCAAAGAAGTATAAATCCTGATTGCCCTAGCCACACTGACAAACATCTTGTGGAAAGTGGGCATCCTAATAAAACTCTACAGGAATGGGCTGTAGCTTGCTGATGGCTTTGCTATCCTCATGCAGAGTCCAGCTGTGCTGGTGTGGCTCCATCTGCAGCAGAACTCCTGAGTATGGTAGCCCCAGGATGATAAGGGCTTTTGGCAGGGTTCCATGAACAGCTGAGCTGCTCAAAGGCTTTACTGTTGCTGGAAGGAGTGGGCTTCCTTGTCCCTCACTGTCTCCTCTGTATCATCTCCTTTGCTCTGCCTATGGCCAGGCTGGGTTCTTTCCCTAGTGCTGTGCCTGGGGAGCATCTGGCTGCACTGACGGGTTTTTGCTGCTCTAACAAGGTGGAAGAGCTGGGGCTGAGCACTAGGTCTGGCAGGCATCTTGGGCCCAAGATGGGATGAGTGAGAAGAAGGAAGGAGACAGGAACTCTGCAGCAGTGCAGAGATGTTAAATTGTCCCAGCAAGCCTCCATTTTATTATGTTGGTCTTACTTGTTCTTTCTGTGAATGTATTTTTCTTGAACCACCAGTCTGCTTACCAAAAGCTGGCTAGGGGTCACTTTATGGCCTGTTTATTCTTCTGTAGAGGATGCTCCACCTGGCTGAGCAAATACAGCCGTTTTTTCCCCCCTCCTTTTATACCAGGTATGTTGGTGCTGTTCTGTTGATTTTTACTGTGTGCTCATCTGTGAGTATGTGCAAGCATTTACAAATCTTTGAATTTAGGAAGAGCTGCATATTTTGCAAGATAAAGGGTTCCCCCACTACTTCTGACTATGACTGTGGCAAATGTTTCAGGAAAGAACATGGGGAAGGAGGCTTGCACAGGAAAGCCCTTCGTGCTTCAAGAGAGCATTCTCTTGGTCACGGGTTGCGATGGGTTTTATAGCTACCAGTGACTTTTGTGATCTGTTTGAATCTAGCTGTAATTCTGACTTTAGGTAGCAACAAGTTCTAGCCATGATTTAGCTATTTTGTATGAAAGGGAAAAACTATTTTCTTTGTTTCTTGCCTTGCTTTTTGGTTTCTTTTTTTCTGTTTGAACTTGCTCTCTGTAGTATTCTTGGGTGATCCTAGATATTGTGGTAGGGAAAAATGATTTTCTGATAGTTTATCATAAACTGTGCAGAGAAACATATCTCCTGTCCTCAGATGTCCTCTCCACACTGAAGAGTGTCAGACAATTCATTTCTCCTGAAATGAAAGCCATTAATGTAAAGATCAAGGCGTCCTTTTATGAAGAAACCACATGGGTGTGAAAACAAGTGTGTCTGTAATTGTGAGTTTTTACTTGTGAAACTTCTTTGAAAGATGTTCGAGATGTTCGGAACACGTGGTAGACTCACTTTGCAGAGACCCTTTCAGACCTGGCTTGTTTCATGATGTCTTAACTTGGCCCTGGGCAAGGGAATGGGAGGTGTGGGACAGAGGGAATGAGTAGGCATGGCGGCTGTGAGAATAGCTTGTTATGAGATTCAGGTTGCAAAGAGGAAAGTGAAGTAGCACCATTCCTGTTTGGAGCACAGTCCTGTGTAGGCTAGTGGGTTGGTGTGGTTATGGGAGGGAAATTCAGCCCATCCCTCCTGTTCAGAGCACCAAGAAGGAGATTGGTGCATGTGAAATGAAGATAGGAGCTTTTCTTGGTGGCTTCAAGTATGGTATCTTTCAGGCTTCGCTTCCGAGGGTGTCTTGCTTGGCTGATGGCCGTGGCTCTGGTGGCAGGGCTGGTCCTGGTGCTGGTGTGCAGGGGTGGGAAGGTGCCTCAGGCTTTAGTCCTGGTTTGTGGGGGAACTGCATGCCAAGGATGAGCTGGAGATTCTGACTGAAGTTGCAGTAGGTTTCTTGCAGCAGTGGTGGTAATGAAGATCCAGCCTGGCCCAGTGCGAGGCTTCAGCAGATGGAAAGCTCTTAGAGTAACTAAATCTCCAGATTCTATAGTCTCTACAAAAAACCTCATTTACAGCTGGCAGAGCTGAGTGTGTATATATGGAGGTAACTCTCATCCTTACAAATGACTAAGTTGGACTTCAGGCTTTTGTTTGGGCTGACAGAGTTAATCACCTCCTGCATTATTTTTCAAGACCAGGATTGTGGTTGTAGTTCTGGGGAGAAGAAACTCCCATCATGTTCCCTGGGGTCAGTGGCGTGCAGTGAGAGAGAGGCTGCCCATGCCTCTGGGATGAGGCTGCTGGTGAGGTATTTGGAATCTGTTTCAATTTCAGTTCTGTTTGAAGACAGGCTTGGCAAAATTGCCCAATTTATCACATCTTTAAAAAGGAACTATTTAACTTCTGTTTTCCTCAAGTAAGTTGGTCCAAAACCACACTTGGAAGTACTGTGCCTGGCATGGGTGTCTCTTGAAGTACTATGCTCTCTGCTTGGATGCTGCTGCTATTTGCTGGATCTAGTGGCATTCATGGAGTTCTCAATGCCTTGTGAGCTCAACATGACCTGTGGTAAATATTTGCATCTGCAAGCCCTGTAAAGGGAGAAGGCAGAATCTTGACTAGGTGTTGATTAAGCCAGAGCTTAATGAAAATGGCTTCTGTTGTGTGGTAAGAGAGTACTACTTCATGGGTTTTTAGCATCCCTTTTATACATACATGAATGCACAGCAAATGTGCTGCTAGCTATTTGCAAACTGAGCTTGCCTAAGGTTAATGGCGTGTGTCATGAGTCTCCTGTCCCACTTACGAATGTGGACAGTTGTTGACCTGACCTGTGACAGAGTGAAAACTAACATGCTAACTCTGTCACTGCTGCACCTGCATGGCCTGCAGCTCTCAGGTGTTTTGTGCCCAAGCTCTTTGGCCCAGGACTAAGCTTGGAAGGCAAAATGCACTGAATACCACCTTCTCAGAATCAGCTGGCATCTCTTCTGTGAGTGTGCTAAGTTATGTGGGCAAATGTGGCTTTTCTTTATTCCTGCTTCTAAAAGTAAAACCAGGATCCTCTTTAATTGCTTTCTTAGAGTAGGAGACTTAATTTGATCACCTCCAGCTACTTTCAAGATTCTTCCAACTTGTATGTGGCTGCATTTAGGCCCAGAAGTGTTCACTACCTAAGGCTGGTGGCATATTCAGGTGCCTCACTTCAAGGGTCTAGAACCTGAATTTTCAGAAGATGTGGGTTGTTTCCTGTGATGTGCACTTGCAGTATTGCAAACGTTGGTCTGGAGCTTTATATGGACAAACCACTGTTAAAAGCTGCTAAAAGAGGCTGCTATTATTTTGACTTTCATGTCTTTATTTTTACAATGAAATTTTACAGTCCTGTCATATAGACCTTGCGAGCCACTAGTTGTTTTGCAAATATGTATGAAAATTTTCAGAAAACATGTAAAGAACTATTTTTTGTAAAAATAAGTTGTCTTGGGAATCTGGACAACAAGAGATGTTTGCTTAGCCTTGCCTGCTTCAGCTCCAGCATTCCTGCTCCGAGTTGTGGTATGTCTGTTGGTTATGTATGCATAGATCCTAAAAGTAATTTTCATTAATGAACTTCTTGAAAGACATTCTCATCTTAACCATGCTATTCTGGTTTGGGTTTTTTTGCTTGCTGTACAGCTGTTGGTTCAAAGGTTGTTGCATATTGCATAACTTAGTGCTAGAAAAGGGGGGTGGGGGAAGGAACTCATTGGCAAACTTCCTTCCTTATTAATTAAGGTGACATTAAAAGTCTCTGGTTTAGGACTCACTGGTGCACACCATGCACTGCAAGAGTCTAATTCTTATACATCATGTCAGGCTCATTGGTCCACTCTGCTAGTTCTCTCTGAATATAACTTTGTCTTAATTTTGGTTCTACCCGTTAGTTATAAAATCATACTAAAATTAGAGTGCAGTAACAGATACTTTTTTTTTCTTGCAAGCCACTGAATATGCACTGTAGGATTTTATACTTTTTACACATTTTAAAGTACAGATGTAATTTTAGAGTGAAATACTTCTCCATGGGGTGAGTGTACTATGCTGTCTAAAAACTTAGCTTTCAAATTTGCCTTTCAAATGTTTTTCAGCAACAAACTTGTAGACCATGTAGACTTGTTTGCATCCCTCCTTCCTAAACCTTCGATTTAAGAGGTGTCATCTGGCAAATTTCGTGTCTGGAAGTAAAACCTTATCTCTTGGCCCAGCAATTATATTGGTACAATCCATTGGGGTTGACAATAGGCTTCTGATTTTTCGGATGCTACCTGAGTGTAAGCAGATAAGTATGTAAAAAGTACAAAATGATGCACAGAAAAGGTTTCATCTTGTACCATATGTGGAATGGTGGTTTGTGTGTCTCAGGTTGTCTACCATGGCTTAGGCTGGGTATTAGGAAAATGGTCTTCATGCAGAGGGTGTTTGGGCACTGGAACAGGCTCCCCAAGGAAGTGGTCACAGCACTGAGCCTGGCACAGTTCAAGAAGCCTTTGGACAATGCTGTCAGGCACACGGTATGATTGTCAGGGCTGCTCTGCAGGGCCAGGAGTTGGACTCAGTGATCCAGTGGTTCTGTTCTAAATCGAGTTAGTCTATGATTATTAATGAGTAATGGTTCTAAGCTAAAATAATGTGTATTTAGGCTAGATATAAGATGGTTTTTACAGCAAGGGTAATGAAACATTGGAAAAGGTTGCTCAGACAGGTGATAGGTACCCATTCCTGGAAACATTCAAGGCTGAGTTGGATGGGGCTCTGAGCAACCTGATCTAGTTAGATGTCAGTGCTCATTACAGGGGGATTGGACTCAATGACCTTTAAAGATCTCTTTCAACCCAAGCTATTTGATGATTCTATAGGAAAATACATGCTCTAAGGAGCAGATCTGAAGGGTTTGCTGCATTCTCTGAGTGTTTCTGTAATGGAAACTGGGCTTTCCTTCACCTTCTGCTTGGGTGTTTTTAACATCTGCTGTTTTAAAAGTCATTTTCCTACCAGGGACACTGGAAATGGAATTATATGGAATTATAGTGTCTTGAGCGATGCTAGTAACCTAAGAGTGCCTTCAGTACTTGTTTTCTTGTGCTGCTAATTCTGGAATTAAATGGCAATTACCATGTATATATGCTGGTGCTACTTTGCCTTGCCAGCGTTGTGTTTTTAGACAGCGTTGGTCCCACACATTGACAGTCAGTTTTTTGTCCCCATACAGTAAGCTAGTTCACACTTTGTCTAATGTCTTCTCCTAGCGGGAATTGATGTTGGTTACAGCTCTCACAGAAGGCTTTTGTGTGGTGATATCTGAAAGCTGTCTTGTTGGAGCTTTTATCAAGGCTATTGCAATGAGGCCATTGTGGAAAACATAGATATTCGCAGAAATTTTTGCAGCAATGCTTGGTAAGTGTCATGCTGGGACAGAGCGACAGTGCTGGAGCGGTACAGAAATAATACCCGAGGTGGCAGCCGTGCTGTGCTGTGGCCTTATCTGTCCCTGCAGACTTGGGGACAGGGTGGGAAGGGAACCCCGCACAGGGCAGACGGGGGGTGGCGATCGGGGCTATCGCAGGCACGAATAATCCTGGCCGTCAGCTCAGCAGAATAAAGTTTCACTTTTCATGGTAAGAGTTTTATTGAGTGGTTCTGAGTAACCCAGATTTGAATTGCTGTATAATGCTTCTGCACCTTGTACTTTTTTTGGGTGGGCTGGTTTTTTTTGCCTTCAGCTGCGTGGTATCTGTGACCAAAAAGTGTCTCTGGGGAGTTATGTAAAACTGCAAGTCGGGTGAGAGGAAGCTGAAACTTCACAACCCGGCTGTAGTACCCTTAAGCACAAAATTCTTTGAGCCAGTAAAAAAGACAACTTACTACTTGAGGTGGGTGCAGGGAGGGCTTTAAAAAATTATGATAGCATTTTCATGGGCTTCTTTGTCTCAACAGTGGGTATTTCACTGGGTTTATTCTTTCTTTCCCTCAGGAATTAGGGGTTAGAAAAAGCTCTGTTTTGGTGTGTGTGGTTTTTTTGGTTTTTTTTTTTTTTTTGTAAAATACAGTGTCCCGAAAGCATAAGCAAGTTGCTCGTTTTCTTTCTGTGGTTCTTAATCATAAGAGCTGCCTTGATGATTTTTCCCACCTCAAATTAGCAGTTTATTTATAACATGCTAATGTTCTGCATGCCCGTCGGTATTACTGTTCTGTCATGCTGAGCTGAGAATTGTTCTCTCTAAAACTGACACTGCAAAGATGACATAAAAGAACATGAGAAATTGCCTATGATAGAGAAACATTCAGGTGGCTTTTGGTATCACTTTGATTCACGCTTTCTATAAAATCATTTACATTTCCTTCCTGATTTCTATTGCTAGTCATATTCGTGTTGCTTAGTTTTATTTTTGCTTACCAAAAATAAAGAAAAATGCAGACCGTTGGCTTTTGGCATCCTCGTTACCCTTTCATTCCTGCTGGCAAACTTCTCTGTGATCGTCTTCCACGCAGTGTCACCAGCTGCCTTCTTGGATTGCAGGCAGGGGAATGAGGAACTTCAGGGGGTGTTTCCCCCTTCCTTACAGGGTGCCCGTGGAAAGCCTCTTCCAGATTTAGGGGTTAGCAGCATCCTTCCCAATGGTCCTCTGCTTCAGCTGCTCTGCAGAAAGACGGGAGCATTCCAAGCCCACACCGTGCAGTGTGGGGTCCCTTGTGCATGGAGAAGCAAAGGGCAAAATAAAAACACAACCCATGAGTTTCTGTACTTGGAGCCATGTGCTTTGTAGGTGTTTGCGAGAGGGGTGTTTGCAAAGAAAGTTGCAAGATCATTTGGCAGCCTCCAGCGTTGTTATGACCTGTTCTTCTGTAAAGATGCTCCTCATGTTGCTGCTGGTCTTGGCGCACTGAAGCCCTTCCCTATTCTCGTCTTGGTAGTGTCGTGTTTGCGGAATATGTGGGAAGTGAACGCAACTGCAGTGAACAGGTTGTGTGCAGTTGGCTAGATATTAAACTTAGGTACAGCCTTCTGTGGGCAGAGTTAAGTTAGTAGTTACAAAGGAATCTTTTTTGTGGTATTTGTGTTTTAGGGGGACAGAAACCCCTTTTGCTGTGAAAGGGAATGTGTAGGGAATTCCAGAGACTGGTGTATTTAATTTAGAGGAGAAAAAAGAGAAGAGAAAAGGAAGCAAATCCCCCTTATTCAGAGCCATATGTTCAAGATACTATCCTTAGTGTGATTTATTTGCTTCAGAATTAGGAAAGAGGGTTGCTAGGAAAAGTAAGATGCATTCACTTCTTTCACCTAAAACAATTTTATAAGGGTGATTACAATCTCCCTCCTCTCTCCCTCTTTCCTAGTCCTGGAGAATAATCAATTTAGTGATAACTCAGAGTGAGCAAAAATGTCATTGTTCTCATCTGCAATGCAGAGATTAAGATGGACTCCTTTCTCTAAGGCCAAAATCGGGTTTTGAAGTGAATCAAGAGTTATTATGTTTTCAGTAAGAAAGGTTCAGAATTTCTGTCTTTTTCTTTCCTCTTAAGATTTGTGCAGTTTGAGGGGGAGTTTGACTGCCCTTTCATTCTTTTGATGGCCTCAGTGCCCATTTCAAACCACTTCTCTACTTCCTCCAAGGTGGAGAAGCAGTACCAGTTGTACTGAACAGGAATTATATCTTTAAGTACTTCATTTGAAGCGGAGAAATGTGGCTTTCCCAGCTGTTTAAAAAGCTCGGTTGCCGCAGCATGTGAAGAGCAGGTCCCAAACTCTGCTCAAACAGCAGCAGAGAAGGGGGGAATTGCCTTCAGACCTTGCAAGGAGAAAACTTGAGGCATCTGTAAGGTGCTATAGTATTTTTAGCTAGAAATATCAGATACTTGAGCTTGCCTTATTGGCTTGTTGGATGGCAGGCAATACCTTGTTGAAATGAGAAAAGGCAACAGATCCGGAACTTTGTGTAATAGTGCAATGGCGTAAGAGGGCTGGCTTAAAGATCCCAGCAAAGATACTTGCCCAGCAGAGCTACCCCGGCTTTCCCACTGAATGTGCAAGTGTGGTGTGCCTACGAGTTTAGGAATAGTCTGCCTGCCTGTAATGGACCTGGAAGGTTTGCTTTCCTCCTGAAAAGCAGATGTCAGATTCTTTGTCCAGATTCAGTCCAGTCTCTTTGGTTAGTGTTGATCAAATGCTATGAAAATGTATTGTTCCTTCTGCTGCACAGTAATGCTGAACGCCTTCTAAAAGTGCTTCACCTCTCCCTGAGAGATGATGCTTTTTGTCCTCATTGTTCCTCTGCCTCTCCATGACTGCGTGGGCATGAGCCACAGCATGGAGCAGGTGCAGTGATCTTCCCAGCCAGAACCTTGAATTGAAAGTACTGTCTTAATGGGAAGGTACATGCATCTCCTGTAGCGTGATGAAATTGCATCAGTATTTTCACTAAGCATTTTTATCTAGAATATCAATTTCAACAAAGTGGTTTTTTTAAGTTCACTATTAAGATCTTTAATCTTAGAAGGCAGCCAGCGAGGTGATTCAGGTAAAGAACCTTTTATAGTCATAATATGGAATTTTTTCACCCTAACAAGGGAAGGTGGCGGTTTGAGCACGTGCCAGTTTGCCTTTCCAGAGCTGTGATACAGCTGAACCACAGTGGAAATCTGGAAACGTAACAACACTGCTTATAGGAAGTTTGACTCCTTGCATTTAACCGCAAATGTGGTCAATGTTAGAAAAAGCAATAGCAGAGGGGAAGAAAGGTGGTAGTATTTGATTAGCTTTTTTTTTTTCCTCCTTGTTTTCTGCTGTGAGGGAAGAGTGATAATATTACTAACTGATGGTTCCAGTTTCTTCCTTGTTACACTTTGAGGATACTCTTTTAGGGTAGATCTGATAAGACTTGCTTTCAGCATTTTAAATTCAAGTCACATGCTGTTCAACAGTTGAGCTGCTTGGTAAACTGTTGGGTATTTCTGAGGACAATAACATGGAGAAGAGGATTAAATACCATGTCAAGATCCTTCAGGTGGCCACTAGCTTCACGCAGGGATTGAAATGCAAAGCGATTCCGTCATGATGGATTTCTGCAGGAGGTTATTGAGAGATAGAGGTCTTCCCATTGGCCCTCTACCATTGTGCCCTACACCAACATGCTGTATTCATTCAGTTCAGCAGCATGAGAATGGCTGTCTGCCTTGGACACTAAAATATCCTGCTGTTTCCTATCTGCACATTCTTGGAATTGAAATGTAATCCTCTCATAAGCAGAGTAGCCTTAATTGCCTCATGGGATAGGAAGGAAAGGATGACTTGGGAACCAGGTCTGTACTGCTAGAAGTGCCTCCTGTAACAGAGGAGACTTCCTGGAACAATGCTGGGACACCCTTTGGAGATGTGGTTTCACTGCCAACTTGCAGCAATCCAAGTTGGTGCTGCCACAAATAGGGTCATGCTGCCCTCCTTCCCTCCCTGCTTTGGTGCCTGCCCTCGTACCTCTCTGTGCTTGTCAGACCAGGGACTGCTCCAGCTGAAAGCTAACAATGGCTGAGTGATTAGTTTTCAGCACAGGGAGCTCCCTGGCCCACGAGCTGTGTGGTTAGGGTGGAGGGGGCTGGCAGAGGCTGCCATGCCCTCTCCCCACGCATGGGATGGGATGCTTGCTTGGAGTGGCAGTGCGGACCAAGAGCCTCACTCTGTGTGTGACCTCAGCATCTCCTAGAAGCCCGTGGTGGTGTGTGGAATGACACCCTAACAGATGGATCTGCAAGGAAATAGGCAGCTTTTGTGCCAGTGCTGACTGCTTGGGTTACCGAGGGCGTGCAGCTGCCACGACCTGGCCGGCAGTGCCCAAGGGCTGGAGGGAGCTCGCACGCTCTCCCCATCTCCAGCTTTGAAGGGCTTAGGGGCAGTATAGTGGGCTTGTGAGCACGTGGAGGAGTAACTATGGCTGAAAATATCCTCAGTTCATGGAGGAAAGCCATATTAGCTTAAACTGGGAATCTGCTCAGTGCTGTTCACACCATGCCTCGTATACTTGTCTTCCGGATCCTGACCGAGGTTCCCAGGCTACGTGTAATTTGATAATAGTCTGATGGCTGGTACTGAAGTAGGTGAAGATATAGATGTAATTTGTACCTAGAAGTTATTTATGTAGTGAGCTTGCAATACTGGAGGCCTTCTTGGCAATCACTGCTATCAGGATATACCTCCAGAGGAAAGACTGGCTGTGCTGCTCTAACAGGTACAGCTCTAAACAGGGCTTTAATGTCACTAATGGTTAATAGGTGAAAGGAGTTGTGGTCTTGCATGAAAGAGAGCAACTGGGATGGCTTTTACAATCAACAGCTGTGGCTGAGGGTCTTGTGTTGAGTAGCTTATGAAGGTGGGAAGGCTCATAGGGCTTCTGGTCAGAGGGGTGGTAGTGAATGCCAGTCACATGCAAAGTTGGCCGAGGAAGGTTGAGTTTCATGTCTGCACACCTAGCGAAGTCTCCTTTCTGCCCCTCAAATGGTGAGGTGGAGCCAGCCTGCATGGCAGCGAGAGTACCCAGTGCCCTGCTTATTCCGTGCTGCAGCAGAATTCTGCCTTTGTGACCAGAATATACTGCTGAATTTCAGCTTTGGCTTAAAAGAAGGTGCATCATTGTTACTGTAAGTATACCTCCACTACAAACTCAACTAGTGTGGAACTAACTCTGGAGACAGCCTGTAACTCACAGGGCTGTGAAATAAGAGTTTCACTTTAATCTTGTCTGTTTTCAAACATAACTATTTTGTTATTGATTACTTGCAAAAAAGGTCTGATGTATTTATCTCACAATCCTTACACATACTACCCACTGCCAGTAGCCTTAGCTCTCCCTTCAGCAGCTGCCAAAATTTCCATCTTTCTCCCGATACTTTCTTTAGCACCATTGTACATTGAAATGCTTGCAGGATAGCAATATGCAAAAGCTGTGTAGCATTCCTGTTTATCTTGGAAGTCAATGTTTTACACACGGAGCACTGTAACTCTGCCATATTTACTTTCTTGTATTTAATTCAATAAAATGTATTTACCTGAAGTGGACACGAAATTTCCAGTTTGCGGTGGAAAGCATAGGACCAGGCTGCAGAACTCGTTCCAAGTCAGGACAGAGTGTCTGAGGGCTCCTTGCCAGTGCAAAGCGTGGGAGGAAAGTTGGGAGTAAGACAACTCTTGCTGCTATCATCAGCAGGCGCCTGTTGAAAGGGTAGGAGTTATGGATGTCAAGGCAAGACAACAGGTTTTTGTGTTTTCTTGAATTTTAGACTTCCAAGACAAACTGATGACTTGCAAAGCAGGTTTTGTCCAAGATTGTCTTTGCTTTAGCTCGGATAAGAGTTTACAGTCTCAGTGTGATGTAGTCAAGTTTTCTGGGGTAATCTTAGCTTTATAGTTTGATTATAGTTTAGAACTAGGGTTGGGAAAACAGTTAGTGTAGAAAATGAGGGTTTCTATAGGAATCTGCCATGCTTAAGGATTTTTAGCAATCTCGCAGGCCTATGGGATGGTGGGGGCTTCCCAAGGGTGCCTCAACTTACCTTACCTTTTCTCTTGCTTCTGAGAGAATGAGGCTGTCCCTGCTTTCTATATTGTTGAGAGAGGGCATTGTCCACAGGCTATTTTTATTTCTATTCCTTTCCATAATTATATGTAGCTTGTATAAATCTGTCTGGATGGAAAGCTCTCGTGTACTTTTGAAGGGCTTATTTGATCTAAATTTAAGAGTGTCTCATGTCCAGTTGTGAAACTTGCTATTTTAGTTCGCCCTACCTACAGCTTTTACTAAAACAAGAGGAAAAGGATGAAGAGGAGAGACTAAAAAGTGTGTGTGAGAGGAGCGAAAAATGACTCATAAGTGGAACTGCATTTGAAAATGAGAAGGATCAAGGTGTACTGATCAGAAGAGAGAAAGGTATGGCTTCTGTTAAGAAGGGACAATTAAACCATATGGTCATTTATCTTCTGAGTAGATTGTGGTACATTTGGGGAGGAATCCATGCGCCTGAATTGGGTAGATAGATTTCTTCTCTCTTCAAAGTTATTTAAGGAAAGGAATTTTTAGTGCAGCCTTTAATAGGTGATATTTTAGTGCTAGATTCCACTGGAAGACTTTCCCAGGCTTCTGGAAAATCCCATTTAGCTGTCCATTGCCTACGGGATAGTTCTAATAGCTGCATGGTTATACAAGGGACAGGTAGCACAAAGGGAAAGAGGGGGAAGGCCACTGTACAAGAAGCCAAATGAACTTTCTCTGAACTTTAGACTACAATGAATAGAAATTCAAGCTCATGAGTAGACGCACAAATTTCTGCTTTCAATCCAGGTGTTGTCTCTTTTACCCTCTGCTAACATTCTGCTCTTCCAGCCCTGTGCCAGTGCCCATAAAACTTCTAGAATACTTGGGATGGCCAATAGTCTTGAAATAAACCTTTCTCTAGGGTTTAAGTAGTGTGCAGTTAGGAGGATGGAGTTCCTTTGTATATAGATCTGCAAAGAGTGCCTGTGGTGTTTGCAAAAGTGCTTACCAGCAGTATCCCACAGCCAGCTCTTCCTACCTTCACCCTTCTTCTCCTGTCGAAGGCTAGAAGTTAACAAGGGTACAGCTGTCAGACGTGTGAATGAGGCTGATAGAAAATATGTTTAATTTTGGAAAGCATTTTGATTCACAATGGTAACTTTCAATATGAAATTGGCTTCAAAAAATGGCCAAGTGGCAGGAAAAGGGTCCTTTTAATTGATTCCAGTGAGTATTTGCACTAATCCCAATACTGTGGAGTGCTTTCATCATTGTCGCAGAAGTAAACAAAAAAACTGTTACTGATAGTAATTGCCAGCAGAATAGTAAATGATAATGGAGCTCTCACAACTTGCTCTGTAGGCACATTCAGACACACTGTGTCTTTAATACGGCAAAAGGCGAAGTTGTATGCCAGAGCACAGGGAATGCAAGCCATGCCTTATGAAAGGGGGCCTGTATCCTGGAAAGCAGCACTTCTCAGAAGTCTGTCGTGGACAAGCAACTGCACACCAGCTTCCAGCACAACGCTGAGAGGCGATGGCACTGAGGCTTGCATCCTGCCATGTACCAAAAAACAAACAGGAGTGGGGATACTTTTGCCTCAGTCAACAGTTTTGGTGTGGCTGATACCTAAAATAACATGTGTGATTCAGTACTAGTTTGTGTAAGGGAAGGGTCTTGAAATTAGAAGATGATGTTAAACAGGGCAGCACGAATTATTTGAGGTCTGAAGCAAATGCACTTCAGTGAAACTTTAGCAGTATTTTGCTTATGAAATTGGTATTAAGGAGTGACTTGACTGATAGGAGATACAGAATTGGGGGTTGTAGTTGATACAGCTCATGGTTGCACTGCAGAGGGATCTTGACAGGCTCGAGGAAGGGGATGACAGGAATGTCATGAAGTTCAGCAAAAGGAAGTGCAAAGTCCTGCCTCTGCAGAGCAATAATTCCAGGTACCAGAATGGGCTGGGACAAACCTGCTGTAAAGCAGCTCTGCAGAGTGAGATGATCCTTTCCCTCTGCACAGCCCTGGTGAGACACAGTTGACATGCTGGGTCCAGTTTTGGGATCCCCATTATGAGAGGACATGGACATACTGGAGCAGGTCCAGTGAGGGGCTATGAAGGTGGTTAAAGGCTCAGAGCATCTCATACAGAAGAAGAGGCTGAGAGAGCTGGAGCTGTTGAGCCTGGAGGTGTTTAAACACAAGATGGGAGAGAGTGACGAAAATGGAGCCGGGCTATTCTCAGTGGTGACCAGTGACAGGATAAAAGGCAGCAGGCAATAATTGAAATGAAGAAAGTCTATTTAAACAAGAGATCATATAGCAAAGGTATGCTGGAACAGGTCCCTTAGGCTGTGGAGTTGCATTCACTGGCCATATTAAAAACCCAACTGAATACAGCCCTGAGCATCCTGTTCTAGTTCCCTTCTCTTTGAGCAGTGGCAGGTGGGCTAGATGATCTCCAGAGGTGCTTTCCCATCTCAGCGACTGCCTGAGATGATTCCAATGTTAAAGGACTTCTTAAATTGCTGAACTTGAGTACATGGATAATTTAATACTGAAAGCTTAAACATTGCAAACTCAAAGTGGAAATTAGACTTTTTTTAAGTGAGGGGAAAAGAATGAGATTATGCCTTCAAGTTTTGACACAATAACTATTTTGCTGTAATTTCTCTGTAGAGTTATGCTCTGTAATTTCAACTCTGAACAGCCTTGAGGTTAGCAAATCCTTCTACTTGCTTTTTTGGTAGGAGCAACTGTGTTTATGGTACTTCCTGACAGGTGGTTGTTAATTTCATTTTCATAACAAAGATTCTAAAATTGCATTCTTATCCTTGGCTACAATACCACAGCAACTGGGTCTGTGATATGTAGGAGGTCATATTAGAAAGTCAGATTCTTTTCTTTCATCAAAGTGTAGATTAGAGAGAAAAATGCAAATTCACTTCATTTTAAAATTTGAGACTTCAGGGTGCTACTAATTTTTCTGGAGAAGTCGTCTCAAGGTGTTTCGTTTAGGAAACACATTGTAAAGAAGACAAAGTAGAAGGGACAGATTGTGTCTGGTGTGGGTCAGTTTTCACATAGGTTCAAGTCTTTGCGTGACTGTATGACCAAAGATTTTCTGCTTCACCAAAGCCAAAAGCGTTAACTTTTTGAAAATATCCTATATAATCTGAGAAACTTTATGAGAAGCTTTTTATGAGCAACTTTAATGTCTTTTGCCTAGAAATTAATTACCTGTGATTCCCTGGAAAACCATCTGTTTTGGTTGTTGTCTTGTAAATTAGGCATTTACATTTGTTTTAGATTGTCCTGTGCATGACAGACTTTTTTCCTAAATGTGAAAAAAAAAATTATTTGGACTACCAACACTCATTTGCTTCACTTAAGGCCTGTTGCCATCTTGTCTTTTTTTTAATTCCCTCTCTGTCAATAAGTAAAACTTCCCATTTGGAGCCAGTTTGTCGTCATTTTGCCAGCACTCTCAGGTTGTTCTGCTCCATGGTGTGGCTGATGGATTGATAAAATACTGCCAAGGTAGAATGTGCATCACAGTGAAAGCTCAGTGGATTAGTTGTTCTTTGTGACATTACACGGCATTTAAAACATCAGGAACTTGGCTATCTCTGTGCCATTTCAGCCATGTAAGCTGTTGCCAAACTGACCTGTGCAATAAAAGTAAATGCAGCAACTGCCTACCTTGATGTGGGGAGGGAGGAAGTCATCAGTTTCTAGAGTTTAGCAACCCAGGCTAAATGAAAACCAAGTTCAGTTTGTAGTCAAAGAAATGTGCTGTGGAGAGAAGCCTTCTGATGGGCAGTACCAGCTCCAGATCTAGGGTGGAGGAGGCTGTCAGCCATAACTGAGGTCTTTAGGTCCCTGCTATCTGTGATTCTTTTCTTGTAATCTTTTATTTATTTCTGCAACTTTCTGCTAATCTGGAGCCTCCTTTCCGGCTGCTTCAAGGAATAGCTGCTTTTGGATATGTAAACCGTGTTTTCCTGTTTCTTGGGCACTTACTTATTTTTGTTACTCTGAAGTTTGGTATGTGGAAGAGGTTATTGTGTTAACTTCATCAAGGTTGTGTAAGGATTTTTTAAAAGTGCAATGCTGGTAATTTAATTTTTGAGACTATACTTAATTAACTTGCAAATGGTGAATCAATCTCTTGTGCAAAGTCAGCATTATAGTTACTTGTAGGTGAAGAAATAACTTATTAGGGTTAATCTGTTTGAACAATGTTGAGACTTCCCTAAAGTGAATTAATATTCTCACAATTTACATAATATACAGAACTATCTTGTGTTACAGTTAATACTTAAGACCTCACATTGTTTCTCATAGTCTGATTCTGTAAATGAAAATCATTGCATCTCGCCTGGGTCTTCTGAATGTTTTTTGCCAACTTTCACAGTGACCTTTGGAAACTAGATAATATTTTTATCACCCTTAATGGATTCAAAGTCCATTTATTACTTTTGGGGAATCCTGCTGTATGCTTTTATACTTGGGTGGAACTGGGTTAAGAAAGTACTTCAAAATAAAAGATTTTGCTACTTAAGATCTGCCTTCTCATTACTAATTACATGAATTGAAAAAATATATATATGTAAGAGCCATCATACCTCAGGCAGTGAATTAAAAATATGGAGTCAAGCAAGATTGGTGTTGACTTTTTTTAAGGAAGGATTCACCTGCTTTTGGGATGTGAATACCCAGCACTAATGCTCACGTGCACCTGATTATTTAAAACTTGCTACCTAGTTTATAGCTCTATATAGATGTGTTTACATATGTCGTTAATTTTTGAAAGAATGTACAAGTTTGTTGGTTTCCTGCAATCACCCCTCAGTGAGTGAGGTGATGCACTTCCCTTGGCACTGCTCTGGTGTAGCTTGGTCTGGGTATTTTGCGTGGAGTACGGGAAGGTTTGGGGGCCAGGGTGGGACATCGCAAGTTTCAGACATGTGTAGACATGAAAACTTGCACTCTGAAAACTTCATCCATGAAATTCCACAGGTGTTGTCCTCTCTTGTAAGTATCCTGTATCCAAGGAAAACAAAGCTCAAGATGCTGTGGCTTAGGCAGGCAGTTGAGTGAGTGAACTTTGTAAAGCAAGCCCAATCTTGCACCATTACAGCACACCTACACTGAGATAGCAATGGTGTGGGTTTGTAAGTGCTCCTCTTTCTCCTCACTTTTCACTTTTTGTGTATCCAGTCTTATTAATTCCATCTTCCTAGAGAGACTTATCACTATATTCTGTATGTTTTATAAGTGAGGAATAACACTTTTCCTGATTCCTATTGTCAATATATATGCTTGGAGTGCTGCTACTATTTTTTAACCTGTTTATCTAATGGTCCATGGCATTTACTGGAATTTCCTACAAGGAAGTTCATCCTATTATATTCTCTAGCTCTCAGTGTCCTTCCTCCCCCAGTCTCAGGCTTTGTCTGTTTAATAGACAGTTTGGCAGACAAAAAGAGAAACTTTCAAACATTGTCAATTAAAGTAGCTGTGCAAATTTCCACTCATAGAGTGGAAGCCAGTCGGTGAAACAAATCCAATTGCAATCTTATTTTGAAGTTAATGACTTCTAAAATAAAAAATAATCCTTAAATACAAAAGACAAAAAATATCTCTAGGATGCATTTTGAGACTGATTTGCTTTACAATGATTTTCCTTTGGGATCAACCATGAAATGATAGGAAAGATTTTCCCTTTGTCTGGTTCAAGTTTAGCCTTGCTAGTCAGGTGGCTGAAAGCCTCTTCCTGAAGGGCTGAAACACTGCAAGCAGCTCTGAAGCCACACAGAGATGTCGTGCCCTGTCATACACCCTGTGAATTGAACTATCATTTCCTTATTTGGCTTACTTTTATCTCAATGGGTAACATAAAAAAATGGACCCGTGTTGGTGGAACTGTTACATATAAATGCAATACGAAGCAATTACACCAAGAAGTCTCTTAAGTGGCTGGTCTGCTGTCACATCCTATCCCCTCTCTGTGTCCCTTCGTGTTCCCCACCACCCCCCAGCTGCTTGCCATGAGTTTGCAGGTTCAGCATCAGGCCTGTTCTGTGACAATCTTGCTTTCTTCAAAGGATCTGTGCTGTGAGAAATCACTGATGCAAACCACGACTGCAAACCCCTGAGCTCTGCTCTGGAGGCAGCAGCCTTGCTGAGGTGGTGTCTTTGCGAATGGGGGTGGGAAAATGGGCTGGGAGCTTTGACTCCAGTTTGTAGGATGGGACTGCTCTTAGAGCCTGCTAGTGACAGGTCCAGCCTTACCACCAAGGACTGGCTGTGCTTCCTAGGGAATGGGAGGGAAACCATCCTGCTGCATCCAGACACACCCCCAAAAATCCATGGTCAGGTTTCCGTACCTCAGATGCTGGTTAGTTTGTCTGCGCTTCTGTATGCAAGTGTTGGCTGTTTGTCATTTGTTTGTCATGACATTTTTGGGAAGCTTTGTCTCCTCAGCTTCCACCTTAACCAAGCAAGTGCAGCTTAGCCCCTGGCGGCTTTTGGGATGAAGGAATTCCAGGGAGGTGTTTTAGGACTGCCCAGAGACACATGCACTTCTCACCTTGGTCATCTTAGCAGTTGAGATGAAAACTGGGTGCAGTTTCCTTTTCATATTTCAACATGAAGTGGTAACTGGAGCTTTCAGCCTTAGTACAGTGCAAAACCATTGCTTCCAGTAAGAAGTAATTGTTTCGTATTTGGTGGAAAAATTGCAATATGAAAGATCTCAGATGATTCATTTCCTATGCAGCATAGGTGTAATTCTCTTGGTTTGAGGCCAGAAACGTGGCCTATGCTTTGGTTTATATCTTGCACAACCGTTGTAATGTCCTTCCTCTTTTAGTGCAAAGAAAATACCAAGTGCTGCAGCAGAGTAGGAAAACAAGATAAGCTTCACGTTTTGCCACGGGCTACTGTACTGAGTGCAATTCTGGTGGGGTGTGGGGTGATCCCATGGCATTCCAGTAGACCTATGAGCCTAGAATGGAGTGATGTCAAACAGGGTTGTCTGCTTATTTTGGTGTCAGAATTATATTAGTGTTGGTGACTATTAGATAATCTTATTAGAGGGCAGGTCAGGTCGCATGAGATATCAGGATGAAAATCAGAGGTAATTAATACATCGAGATTATAATCCTGCTTCAGTAGAAATGACCTGCTGTTGAAGGTGTAGGGAGAAACCACCATATTCCATTGCTGCATCTCAGTACTTTCTCGATTCGGTTCGGGCCTTGGTGTTTCATTTAAAAGCAGTAGAAAACATTGTGGTGTTCGGGCAGGCTCGAGGTGAGAGCGCCAAGTGCCTCGCCGGGGCTGTGCGGTGCCGCTACCACGGGAGCAAAGCTGCCCGCGCTCGCTGTGCCTGGAAGCCGATGTGCTCCTTCCCGTGGGTGTTAGACATGGCTCTGTGGGATGCTCCGCAGCAGCGACTGGGAGGCACTCGTGGCACTTGCGTTGCTTCTTCTACTGCACATTCAGCCTGAGAAGGGAAAGCCGCCGCTCAGTTCCTCTGGCTTGGGTCCCACTTCCAAACAAGAATTTGCCGCTGAAGTTGGCCACCCACGTTTTAACTTTTCGGAGCTAAATAAAAGTTGTGTGGTTTGGTCTTTAACTGCTTACAGTTCATGGCTTCCTTGACTCTTGGATACTTCTGAGGGAATAATGAAAAGGGAAGATTAATAGGAATAGAATGGTTTAACTAGGCCTTGAAAGAAACTTCACCAGAGTAACATATCAGCCTTCAGCCCTCAAAGTCAAATACCTAATGGGGAGGAGCTACATCTGCTCAGAGTGTCATTTAATTTGGTAATTGTAATGTGCCTCTTAATGAATTATAAACCAAATTAAGACATTGAAAAGGGATTTTCTTTTAACATTCATCTTAATTAAAAGCAAACAATTTGACTGTAGCTAAATTAATAAGTTCAATGTAAGAACTAGAGAAGGATTTTCCTCAGTCAAAACTATAATAAGCTGAAAAATAAGGTGATAAATTAGGAAACTGAAATTGGTATAATAGAAAGTACTTTTTGGTCATTTTTAAAATACATTTGCTGTTTTATGAGAAGACAGTTTGGGGCTTTTGTGTTGGATTAGAATGATCAGGATGATTTCTGTAAACTGTGTTTTCATTTGCTTTAAAGTGATTATTTAAATTTTATTTTAAATAAAAGCTGCTTGTCACTCAACTAATAATCCTGATGAATAAGTAGCTATTATTTCAGACTCCCTTTTCTGCCTTGTGTTGAATTTACAATATATTCAATTTTCAAGGCACTGTTTTTATATATCTTTTAGTGTTCTTTTACCTCAGTCTTATGAATGGCTATAAGTAAAACTGAATTTTGAGGTTATGTTTTCTTTAAAAGTGCCATTCCTGGTCTTGTTCCTCTTGTTCCTCTGTATGGGACTGCATGCTTTTCATAGGGAAGTAATAGTTCGGGAAGACTTGAGAGAACTCGCAGAACTTTTCTTTTAAGCACGTGTTTTGTTGTCTTTTACATGCAAATAGTTTAATTCCCAGCTATCTTTTTATTTTCTTTTTCTTTCCTTCAACCTCCTCTTAAATGTTTTATACTGTCCGAGTTAACTACTGAAACCAAGGGTAGTATGGTACAAATTACTGGTATCTCCGTGTAGAACACTGAGGTAAATATTTCTTTGTGGAAGATGGAAATCCCTCTTCCTTCCAGGAGTTTGAATTGCAAATTTCATTCTATTGAGAAATGAGGCAGTGGGTATGAAATGAGTTGCCAATAGGAGTTTGAAGGCAAGGACTCTGAAACTCCTCCTGCATCTTTTTGGTGACCTTAGGTGTTTCCATGCTTGTGAGCTGACCAGCAGAGCTGAGCCCTTCCCTGACTGAGAGCTTTTCTACTTTCCTCTCTGCACTTCTCCCTATTTTCCAGTCTTCCCGAATGTTTGCCGTGCCCTCAGCTGGGTGCAGCCCTCTGGCAGACACTCATGGCTCTCCACATACCAGGGTTTGTTCATTTGAGCATGTTTGAAATGCTCAGCCTGTATCCCTTCATTCAGTAGAGACATTTTTTAGTGTATGAATATTTCTCTGCATTCACCCCAAGGTGTCTTTTTTTCCTTTGCTTCCACTATTGTATTCCTTCCTCATCAAGCTCCGGTTTAATTTACCCTTTCGTGTAATATATTTGCTTCCTGACCTCTGGAACAGCTTTCTAGAGTTTATGCCTTTAGAACCTCAGCTTTTAAATTGTATTTTTAAGTGACTGTTTAATTTGGAAAATGTGGAAGAAAGCCTGTGCAAAGTGTGTGGGGGTTGGTAAATAGCCTATTATGCCATGGCTTCCTTGCTGCAGTCAAACTTTATCTCTGCTCGCTGGAAAGGCTTGCATCCCCTCCCCGGTAATATCAGCATTGTGGTGACATACAGAAAAGCTGCCATTTTATCTGCCCCTAGCAATTGTAATATCTTCTGGAGACTACACCAGGCTTAGTCATCGTCCCTTGCTTAACTTGCCCATCTGCCCTAGCTCTGAGACACCCACAGCTGAGCCCTAAGACACATTTCTCTGACTTGCTGCTTAATTCACCGTCAGCTATCACTTAATACAAACAATTTATCCCTTGCCATGCTTGGTTGTTTCCCGTCTTCCTGTTTTTCCAGCTCAGTCGACCATAAACTGGAGTTTCTTTTCAGCTCCTCATCCCATTGTTTTTTGGAATAAGTTTTTATCTTCTGTCCCCATCTCAGCAGGCTTTGTCCCAGGTTACTTTTGTTCTCGGTCAAAAGGACTTTTGTCCTTTTGTATTTAAATCAGACTGCTACTTCTCAAATACACCTTGAATGCTTGCTAGGGGAGCAGGGGATGTTGATAGATCTCAGGACCTCCAAGGAGATGGGATGTGCAGAGCCTGGGAGCCCCAAGAGCTGTGGCAGGAATTTGAAGTGGAATTTGGCGCTTCACACTTGTAATGAAAATGTACAGACTGCACTTTTCCAAATTACTTTAAATTTAGGGTTTTTGGGTAGTAGAATATACCCAACTCAGATCATTCTTCTGGCAAGTTTTATGTGTTTGCTGAAGCCTAATGAGTGCAGCAATATTTCAGACAAAAGGTTTTCAGAAGGTAGCACAGGTAATGTAATTTTTCTTAGGTCTGTCTCTTGCAAACAGCACAACTAACTTGCATCCAGTAATAAATCTGAGAGACACATCTAGCGGGACAAATTTTAGTATGCATAGTTTGGCAAAGTTATTCTCCATGATTTTATCACTGGAAAGAATTAGAGAGCGATTTACTGCCTCTTCCCTCAAGCTTAAAAATATAATTCTCAGAGAAACTAAGGCTTTGGTTGGGTGTGATGCAGTCCTCAAAAACTGAGGTCTGCCCTACCTGGGCAGCGGCTCTGCTATGTTGACAAAACCCGGTTCTGGCTCTTACCTCATGCTTTGCACTTACTTGTCTGTTACAAGGTAACACTCTGAAAGCGTTTCTTTATTTCTAATTGCTGCCAGTTTCTTTCCCCGATAACTGAAGTTGATTGCGGTGTGACATGACAGTGAAGATGCTCAAATGTCATTCTGATGTCCCAAGGGGCATTGGGGGTTGTCACACTGCTTCTCCTCAGCAGCTCTCAGTGCAGGTTCGTCACCCACAGGGGATAACCTGGCAGAAAAATAATTTCTGTTTTGGAGCAGGACTGAGTTACTGCTGGTGGGGACCTCTTGAGCCAGCTTTCTTTGGGGGCTGATGAGGACATATCAATCAGGTACTGCTTGCACCAGGAGAGCAGGGATGGAGGGAGGATGCAGAAGAGGGTGG
Source organism: Sturnus vulgaris (assembly GCF_052056855.1). NCBI lineage: Eukaryota > Metazoa > Chordata > Aves > Passeriformes > Sturnidae > Sturnus > Sturnus vulgaris. The sequence continues at coordinate 66,647,522 of NC_142243.1, read as the reverse complement.
TGTCAGCAACATGATAGACCATGAAGTCAAGCCAGCCCATTAAAGGGAATGGGCTATAATTTCCCATTTGTACCTTCTCCATTGCTTTTTGCTCCTTTCCTTCTCTTCTATAAGCATAACCTGCCTCCAACCTCCTCTTGAAAGTTAATCCATGAGACTGAGTATTGTAAAGTGAATTGCATCAGGTCCTGTGTACTTGAAAATACTTAGCTTATCCTAGGAGTTTTTAAACTATTTTCTTCTAGAGACAAGTGTTCTTATGAAAGACATTTTTGTGGCTTTGCCTCTGATGTTGATTGTGGTAGCTATCTGGGTTTCTTTTTTTTTTTTTTTCTTTTAAAAAGGAATTGAAGCTAAAAGGGCAAACCTATGTAGAATTCGAGGTGCCACCAGTTTTTAGTGGTCTGCACTGAACAATGGGTCTATAGTTGTATCTATATCAGGGATTGCTCGTAGTATTGGAAGAGAAACTTGAGTTAAAACAGTTGATGCCACAATTTTTATGTCAGGACCCAGGAGTTAGGTAGGTATCGTTTAGCTTAATGGATGCTTTCCTGTTACTTTTGTGTTCTCTTGCTGGAATGTATCAGTTTGTGGCTTACCTGTCTCATCGTTACATATATTTGTGCTCCTTTCATCGTCTCCCTAAAGAATCTGACTTCCCATTTCTTGTACTCAGATTTCATGTCACTGAGAAATTTTTAGTCCCTTTGCTTCCTGTCTGTCCCTGTCATTTGGGATGCTTTGTGCTTGTTGTCCTTTGGCTTGTTACTTCTTAGCAGGTCCCTCGTACTGTGTCAGATGGTTGTGCATGCTGATTGATCCAGGCAGTAAGGACAAATAATACTAATAATGAATATAGTGCTGTAGCAAAAATAAGTGACAGAAAGCAAGACTTTTTTTTTTAAAAGGCTCACTGATTCTGCTGATCGCAGATCTTGAGATTTCTGAAGAGAAGCCAGATATCGGAAGGCACTATGAATAATTTTGGAGATGGGAGAGAGAAACTGTGAGTCACCAAGGATCTTCAGTGCAAACAAAACAGCACTAGAAAATCTTTAGTCTGTAATTCATGAAAGAAGAAATAGAATACACCACTTCAGTCCTGCGTCTTTATCAGTTATGGAGTTTGTAAAACAGGAAGGGGAAGCGAGCACTTGCTGAGTGACGTGTAACATCTGGCCTGAAATGAAACATTCCTCAGGGTTTCCTAAAATTGCCTGTCAGTAATCAGGATCTTTTAAACTCCACTAAAATATTTTGCTCTATATATCTCTCAGGTTTCCTGTATGCTTTGTACCCTAAAAACCAGCTATCTTGCAGAGCCCTCTCTATCATGTATTTTTTTCACTAGCCCTGTGCTGTCTGTAGGTGCACCGTGCTGGTGAGCCTGACAAGAGTGTGTTGTTTGTACCAGCCCCAGCTCATGCAGGCAGGTTTTTGCTGCTCTGTGCAGCCAAAGGATGCTGTCTGTGTTCTCTCTGATTATTTGAAGTTCACGGGAAAAACTTACATAAGTCTTTAACCACAAAAGCAGAGGCAAAATGCAATTGTTTATGTCTTGCAAACAAGTTGAGACAGAAAGTTTATATGTATAATCCAAACCTAAGTTTCCCCTCTGATGGAGAGAGCTGCAAATCTCTGGATTTTAAGTCCTAAGCGTTGCCCCTCCTTCTCACACCTGGTTTTGAGATTCTCTTTTATCTTTAATTGTATCCCTTTGGCCTAGTCTTCCCACGCCCTGAATTGTTCCCGGTTCACCCCTCCTTCCTTTGCTCTTACAGTTCTCAGGGTGGAAAAACACTTAAATAAAAAAGTGTGAAACGTATTTCTCCCTGTGGAATAGCTGTAATCTTAATTTAATCCAATTACGCTGGCTAAACATATTAGCTGGGTGCTTTTGTTAACACTTGACCTTTTAGAAATCTGTGTCCTTGGATTAGAGTTGAGGAGCAGAGGTGTTTCATGCTATTAGAAGCTGCCACCAGTGTTCTGTTGGGAATGTGGTGCCTGTGTTGGTTAGAAGGATGCTGTTCAGTTTTGCCCTGTTGCCAGTGAATTTTATGTCCCTTTGCATAAAATGTGGAAAAGAGTGGCTTGAATGCTCTGCACGTGCTCTTACACCATGGGCCTGTGTGAGTTCCATGTGCTTTAACTTGCCTTTTAATAAGTTTGAGGTTTGCGAGCAGAGTCCAACAGAAAGATATTATTTAGCTATCCATAAATAAATGTATGTAAATTAATTTATTTAGAACCTTCTGTTGGTCACAGACCCAATGTAGAGTACATAAGACAAATCCACAGTACAGAAATACCTGTCTACAACTCCACAGCAGAATGTGTTGTTTTGTCTTGGTTCACTGAGGAGCAAGACATTATCCAGCCCTGTGGGGTGAATCTTAAAAAGCAAGCAAATAATACTCTGAATTACTCTACCTAACTGAATAAACAACATTCTTCAGAAACAGTTATTTGTCTAAACTTGATTAGACATAAAGCTGCTTCTTTTTCCTGTGTCTTCCAGGTAATGTGCTTTCTATTGTTAGGATAACAAGTACCCCCAGATTTAATTTCAGTAACTTGAGTGGCAGGGAAGGGTATAGAATTGTTTCCAAAGATAGTATATTGTGTTTCTGTCTAGGAACAGAATTCATATTGGTGGTGGTTTTCATTGCAGTTTGTCTGTGTGTTGCAAAGTTTACTGGTTTCATTCACTATTTTTCATTATTCAAGATGTACAGAGCTTTCCTTTGAGCTGAATGCAACATTCAGTTGATTTTCAGGCATTGTCTAATACTGCTTTTGCTCTACCTTACTTTTATTTAGGCACCACATGTGCTAGTTAATGTGAAATAAATGTGGTGGTTGTGCTTTCCATGAGGGCAAGTTTTTGAGAGGAGAAGACTTTTCCAATGCTGCTCTTGGTGTTGTGTCATGTATTTCACTGATGGGAAGTTCATAGTAGTGGAAATTATTGGTCCCCTCAAAGCCATCCTCTCAGATAGTGAAGGGAAAATTATAACTTGCACTAGCACTACTTTTGCACAAACTTAGATGGATATAAGGAGTTTTTCAAAGGAAATGTAGCTTTGTCGGTTCATACATATGGGGGCTCGAGAGACTATCTTTGTTTTTCTTAAATGAAATGTTCTCAACTCAAGTCAGGGCCAAAATGTTTAATACATATTGAAGAAGGTCCAGATTAGACTGAAATACACCATGCAATTATCACTCAGCTTTTGAAATCTAAAAAAATTATTGAATTTTCAAATAAAAACCTCATCAGCCTAGCTTGTGAGTGACATATTTAAGTCTACCTGAGGATTCCAGTAAATATTTGGATTCCATTGTGATGCATATGGGCTATGCACCTGTACTGATACTTTGCTGTGAGAAGTTCACCACTCTGCCTTTCCTATAGTCCCAATACTGTTTGATAAAGTGAAATATCTTCTTAACAATCCATCAATTAAAAAAAAAAAATCTATTTTTTAACAGGCAAAACGAAGACTGGAGCTAGGAGAAAGTGGCCACCAGTATCTTGCGGAAGGACTGAAGACTCCAAAGGGGAAAGGAAGAGCTGCAACAAGAAGTCCAGATAGTCCAAAAAGTAAGGGAACTTGTAACATGCTGTCATCAGTCTGTATTACCTAGCTTAGAGTGTGTTTACTGCTGTCCTCACATAGATAGGTATGCAACAAACTCAGCCTCTCAATGGACAATGGACAATTGTCTCAGGGCAATGGACAGCAGGTTTGCAGCATGCAGGGGCTGCTGCAGAGCTGCTAAGAGGCTGCAGAGGCTCCTGGCTGCCAGGTGTGTCCCTCTGCCTGCTGGGCAGCCTGCATTCTCTCTGCCCAGGACCTCCCCTTCAGCCAAGGGCATGATGCTGGGATGCTTAGAGAGGTGGGTGCTGAGGAATGAAGGTGGCATGATGGGATGAAATGCACAGTTATTAGGCAAGGCTTATCAGGCCAGCCTTCTCCTTCACTGCTGGAGTTACAGCAGCTGCCTGCCAGGGCTTCTTTCCCTGGGCAGGGATTTGCAGAGTGCTAGCTGTGCCCCAGCAGTGCTGCACGATAAATCCTCTTTGTGGCATCTGAGCTGCCTTCTGTCTCTGCAGTGTGACTCTGAATACTGCCACTGCCTAGTTGCTCTAATTTTTGCACATCTGCATTGCCTTGGGCAGTGGGCTTCTTGCAAAAGAAGCTGGCAGCTATAACCTTGCTGTCTTGTTTGAGGAGTTTCAGCAGGAGAGTTAGGCTGGCAGAGGGAGCCAGATGGAGCAAGGAGAGGACTGGGGCAGCAGTGATGGTGATGTCAGAGCAAGAGGTGCTTTTCTTCCTCACCAGCCTGCTGGTTTCTGTTGAGGAAGATAGCAAAGGTGAAATTAGTTGAACATACAAACTTAAATCATAGGAGTTAAACAACCACAGTAGGTTCAATTAAACTAAACTTCATTAAATTAAGTGAAGCCTATTTAACTTTAAGTGGATTCTTGTAGAAATTCAGTACTGTTTGGTGCGTAGGACGCTGCTGCAGCATTGATGAGCAAAGAATTTGGTGCATGATGAGTAGCACAAGCCATTTTAGATGGGAGTCCAGTCACTTCTTGCTATTATCACTCTGATCCTCTTACTCTTTTCTAAACCCCAGACAAACCAACCACCTTTGCTCTAAATCCACAAGGTCATGTAAGTGATGTGAATGAGATTTAGATGAGATGTTGGGAAGAAATTCTTTCCTCACAGGGTGGTGAAGCACTGGAACAGGTTGCCCAGAGAAGCTGTAGATGCCTCATCCCTGGAAGTATTTCAAGGCCAGGTTGGATGGGGCTTTGAGCAATCTGGTCTAGTGGGAGGTGTCCCTACCCATGGCAGGGAGGGTAGAACTAGATGATGTCTAAGATTCCACTTCCAACCCAAGCCTTTCTATGAATATTCTTCCATTTCCCAGAGCAGACAAGCCCTGAATCTACCCAAAGAAATGCAGCTATCTGGTTCTCTTTGCAAAGATGCAACATCTTGGTTTTCATTGAAAAGCCATTGTATTCTTCAGAATATTTCAGGGTAATCTAAAGGTTCAGTCTTAGGTGGGATTTTCAATTTTGACTGACTTCTGCAGTTTAATGTATGATTTGACCCTTGAAAACATGGAAAAGACCGCCAAATCAGCCCAAGTTCCATCCTGCATAATATTGGAAGCAAATGAAGGGTTTGAGATGTACCAGCCCAGCAGAGTTGTAATAATGGCTGGCTCATTTCCCTTGACAGAAAGGCCTCAAACATTTAGAATTAGAAGTCATTCTGATGCAAGTATTTAAAGTCTCAAAAGCCCATCTGTTCAGTATATAGATGCTGCATTTGTGCATGAAAACTGTGAATTGGTCCAAGCCATTTACTAACTTCTAATTTAGAAGATGTGGATACTCTCCCCCAGTTTGAGCATTGCTTGGTTATGGAGCAATGATGATTATAAATTGTATTTCACATCAATCTCCTCTAATTCACTTGAGTTTTCTCAAGCTGAGGAGTCTGACACTGATGGTATCTGTCATTGTGTTCACCCACTGAAGTACACCTAAGTCCTGCTTAATTGCATATGAAACATTTATCTCACATGAGGGGAAAATCAAACCCTGATGAAAGCTGGCTATCAGTCTCATGAAGGAGAGTCACAGGGGATTTTTTGGGTTTGCTGCCAGGATAAATAGATACTAAAAATACTATTATGAATTCACATAGTAAAAGCCTAAGCAGAATATTGCTATATGTATCTGTCAGACTACTGGAAATATTTGCATTTTAAAAAACGTATATATTTGCTCATGTACCTGTGACTTTTGGAAAAGTACATCTTGAAATACAAATAGTTGTAGTGGTAAGTTGTGTCTTAATGCAGAGGTATGAGAGATTTCTTTAGTAAAAATGAAAGAAGTAACTGTAATATATATAATTTCATTTTTAGTTGCTGCTTTCAGAACGAAAATGAGGAAAAACTGATTTAACTTTCTTTTTCCTTTTCCTTCCAAGCTCCAAAATCTCCTTCAGAAAAGACTCGGTATGATACATCCCTTGGCCTTCTTACAAAGAAGTTCATTCAGTTGCTGAGCCAATCTCCTGATGGGGTCCTAGATTTGAACAGAGCAGCAGAGGTCCTCAAGGTGCAAAAAAGGAGGATTTACGATATCACCAATGTACTGGAAGGCATCCATCTCATTAAGAAAAAATCCAAAAACAACATTCAGTGGATGTAAGTATTCATTATCCTTTTCCATCCCTGCTGGCTGATTTCACTGTCATAGGGCAGCAATGTTTTTCTTCTCCCACCTTTAGTTCTAACACTTTACTGCAAGCAATCATTCAAAATGCCTTCCAACAGGATAAAGTCCTATTTTTCTGTTAAGAAAAGTTTATAAAAAGGATTTTTCGGGTAAATTAGAAACCAGAATTTTGTTTGAGAACTGGATTAATTAATTTACTTCTGTATGTGGAGTAAGTTTTAGGTATGTGTCTGTAGCTATTTATTGCCTTCCTTGTTTTTTTTTTTTTTTTTTTTTTTTGAGCTGTGGTTAGAAACAAGATTTTGGAAGTAGTTAGAAATATTCAACTCTTACATCTTGGTGGCAGTTCCACAATGTGTTGTTGTGATAAAATTATGCTTTTTCTGGACAGCGTAGTTTGTGTTGACTCGCTAGGGGTGGGTTTGGGGAGAAAGGACAAAGAGCCTGACCTGCAGTGTGAAATCCCGTCTCTCCCCTTCACCGTGGCGTAGGGCCAGGTGTTGAAGAAGCTGATGGGTGCCTTCCTTCTCTGTGTGTCCGCAGGGGCTGCAGCCTGTCCGAGGACGGCGGGATGCTGGCACAGCGCCAGGGACTCACGAAGGAGGTGACCGAACTGACTCAGGAAGAGAAGAAACTGGACGAGCTAATCCAAAGCTGCACCCTGGACCTCAAACTGCTAACGGAGGACTCAGAGAATCAGAGATATCCTTTTTCCCAAAGCCTCAAAGGTGCCCGGCCTCCTTGCTGTGCCCTGTAATACTGGGAGACTTCCTCTGTGTGATGTCATAGAAAGAAAGCGTCAGAAGCTTCGAGAAGTTGGAAGGGTTTTAATGTAGTTTGACATAAAAGCTACTTAAGCAGCTTGAACCTGTAATGTTTCTGGAATGTGAAAAGGAAAAACAGAAGAGGTGGTACATGAAGGAGACTGTTGACATTTATGTCCACATAGAGTAGAACCAAGAACCTTTACTGATTAATGAGTGACGATACCCAATAGCTCTGCATTTTTTCCAAACCACAGTTTTATGTGTTCAGAAATTATAATGGCATGAAGAGAAAGTCTGATAAGGTAACAGACTTGTTTAGTCATTACTTTTTTTATGTGTTTCACTTTAAACTGATATATATATATATATAAAAATTACAGGCACAGAAAAGAAAATAAAGTTGGGATTTGGTCTAGTCTGAAGCTTGCAACAAAGTTGCAGATTCCTCTGGTTAGAGAATCCATAATAAAATATAGATAAAACTTTTATGAGCTCTCAAAATACCTTAGGCTGAATTATTTAATGTAATAGCAATACTAAATTGCATAAGGTTCATATGACTTACTTTGGCTGTTAATGCCCTTTGTAATTAACCAGTAGTCATTTTCCTTAGATTTCCCACCTATTAGCAACACAACAAAGCATTTTATTGTATGCTGTTGTGAAAACTTATTACTATCTGTAATAAGTAGTGTTTAAATAGCGTTTAATAAAGTGGATTTATTTTCTGTTCTGAAGGACAGGAAATAACTATGGAAGTACCAGTAAAAAGTACTTGAACTATGTGGACATTGTCTTTTGACTGGATTTCACAGACGTTTTGATGTAACCAAAGATCACCAAGTGGCTTGGGGAGTAGGATCAGCACTGCCTTCAGCTAAGAGTGTAATCTTTGAAGAGACATAAGCAAGACAAAACTGAACATGACAATTCCTGATTTTTGTAGCACTGAATCCTATGGGGATGAACTCTGCCTTTGCAAACTTTACTTAACGAGGGGTAAAAGCCATTTGGGTGAAACACCTGTCACTTTGCCTCTTGACCCGTTTGATCCAAGATAAATGCAAATGTATTGGAGCTTGGGCAGTCTGTCTTGCTGTACTGCTCAGTAATAGCACACATTCACTCTGCCAAGAAGTGTAATAAGTTGGGCTTTTTATTTCTCTGGCATAAACGTTATGCCAGGTACCCTCATGGATGACAAAACTAAAGAGCTGGAACTCTGTGCATGTGATCATGGCAATTTCACTGTTCTCTTCACAGCCAAAAGCACTTTGACATGGCTTCACCATGTCATAACCCCCAAAACGCTGGCATCTTGACAAATACATGTTGAGCAGCAAAATATTCATCTTTATTCTGTGCTTATGCAGAAATTGACATTCTGCACTCTAGAGGTTTTAAGTAGCTGCTTAGACAGGCTTTAAAAATCATTTTCTGTAATATAAATTAATATATAAATATATGAATATTGCATAAATGTTTATATATTTTATATGTCCTATGTATTACATATTTATGTTTGCAAAGACCCTCAAATTTAAACTTAAATTAGTATTTTTGTCATCCCGGAGAAGAGAAGACTCCAGGGAGACCCTATAGCACCTTCCAGTACCTAAAGGGGGCCTGTGGGAGAGCTTGAGATGGAGTTTTTATGGGGACATGTAGTGACAGTACAAGGGGAAATGGCTTTAAACTGTGAAAGAAAGTAGGTTTAGATGAAATATTAGACAGAAATTCTTTATGGTAAGGGTGGTGGGGCACTGGGACGAGTTGCCAAGAGAAGCTGTGGATGCCCCATCCCTGGAATTGCTCCAGGCCAGGTTGGATGGGGGTCTGGGCAACCTGGTCTAGTGAAAGCTGTCCCTGCCCATGGCAGAGGGGTTGGAACTAAATGATCTTTTAAGGTCCTTTCCAGCTCAAACAATTCAATGATACTATGTATGCATTTCTATAGCATGCATCTATAAATTCCTGTACACGTTTTCAGTGATTTTTCAGCTCTCTGCATTTTGATAGCAAGTGCATGAACATTTTTGCTTCATGGAGTCTGTGAGTAATTTCAGGTTGTTGAACTGTAGTTTATGTAGTTTCCCGCATATAGAGGAGGAGGGAAGCACTCAGCACAGAGAATCCCTTTTGTTCGTTGAGTAGTGGCCCCAGCTGTTACATCAAAGGAAAGTTCTCACAGGGCTTTGTGGCAATCACACTGTAGAGAACAGAAAACCTTGGGCTAAGAGCTATGTTGCATGAGAAAATGGAAAAATAATTCAAAGACTTCAGCCTCTTTTAATAGTCTGAGTGTATTGTAACCTGGGATGGAAAATTCCTTAACAGTGATTACATTAGCTTATGTGACGTATCAAGATATTCGAAAAATTAGTGGCCTTAAAGACCAAACTGTTATAGTTGTGAAAGCTCCTCCAGAAACAAGACTTGAAGTGCCTGACCCAGTGGAGGTAAGGAGAACCTGGCATTTTCTGCCAGGTTATAGTTAATTTTTCTACAGATGCAGCATTTCCTGAGCCTTACTGTCATATGTGTGCAGGTATACAGTCTTATATTCTTACAAATTTTAGCGATGTTTCTGTAGAAGAGGAAGGGGAAGCTTTAAAAATCAATTTACACAGAACAATCATTATTTGTTCCTTTTCACTCACTTTCAGATTGCTTCAGAATAATCCACACTCTTTACAGACACTTTCTTTTGCCATGCTTTATCTTAAGAAAAACTCTTTCTGGACAATTGAAATTTCTTTGGTTTGTAACAACATAGAATCTTTCACAAGAAATTCAGCTTTGTTATTTTAGTTATCCATTAACTCAACGCCTTTAGCATCTTGATGACTCATACAACTGATATCCTAATCTATTGAAACATGTCTTCATGTGGGAATTTCTTTTCTGAAGTTATTACAGTTATTGTAGAAATTCGTGTTTTACTTCTAGTACTCCTAGAGCACGTTCTTGTCCTTCCTTCTTTCATCATCATCTTTGCTTCATTGGCACTTACTTTAATTCCCACTTGTGAAGAGAGACCCGAGTATGTTGGGCAAATGGGAATAATTGACAGGAACCACTGGTTTAGAGATTCAAAAAATGTACCTAATTCATTCACTCCAGGAGCAAGTAGAGATGGGGCTAACCCCACAAACACTGCTAATGTTTTGTTCATACCTGGGCATTACTCCTTCATCCCTACACTCAGTGAGTGCCAGTGAGCTCAGCCATACCTGCTGCCCTGTGGGCAGGAACAGACTCTGGATTCCTTGTCACTTTTTTCCCCCCCTAAGATTATTCTTCACTTGCTTATACCCATTATGGTCTTCATCCGTTTTTTTCTTTTCTTTGCCTTTGTCCTCACTTTCCCCTTTGAACCCTGTTGCAGGTTTTGGCAGGAAGAATAAGTCATTTTGCTGCAATGAGAAAAGGGTGTCTTTTATCAGTATTCATAAATATATACTGTTATTGTTGTTTGCTTTCCTGTTTCTTTCCCCTGGGCATTATGCTTTGATTTTTAATTCAGCAAAATCAGGCAGGCAGAGAGAGATGCACACAATCATTAAAATTAGTGCTGAGACCTCCCTTATCCTCTATATCCACTTTATTTAATTTTCAGCTTCAGGCAGTAAGGTCCTATTTCTTTCTGTCATATGCAATTACATTTCAGTGTTCTGTTTTTGCATACCTCAGTCACTCAATAGTACCTTCCTTCTTCAATTCCTGCTCTTCCCATCTCCTTTTTTTTCTAATTATCTGTAGCATTGCCCTAAGTATTCTTAACTGTTTTCTCTTCCCTGGCAAACCCCTATTCAGTTGCTGTTCTCTGTATTTGTAAATGCTGCCTGTTATGTTACATAACTGTCAGAACCCAAATAATAAGAGGAACATTTTGTCAAAGGGCACAAAAGGAAGTATTTTAAACAAGTCTGCAAAGAGGTACCTAATGCCTATATTCATGCTTTTTACAAAATTGTTGATGCAGTACAGCAGCAGGAGGTTTATTTATAACCAGAGTAATTTCTGATTTTCTGTCATAATGCAAAGAGCAGCTTTGCAGGTTTTCTGTGCCTGGGTCCTGTTGGTGTATTGCACCAGTGTGTGACAGTTAAGAAAAAGGTAACTTCTTACAACAAATTAGCAGTTCCTATTCAGAAGCACCATCAAAATCTCTGCCTTGAGGGGGCAGAAGGACTTACATAAGTAGTTTGGTTGAAGAAAAAGGCATCTGGTTTGGGGTTTTGTTGTTATTTGAAAATGTTGCCTGATAAATAGGTGAACTTACATTTAGATACTTGAGTTCTGTTGGGTATGTGCTGAAGGCTTTTGTGAGAGTGGGAAAGATGTTTTGGCATCTTTTAAAAGCAGAAACATTTACACAAATGCATCCAATGTTATTGTTATGAATAATAATAAAACCTGTGACTTGCATCCCACAGTTCCATTCCATCAGAATGCTCCAGGCTATTGTGGTTATAAGAAAATGTTTGGAGTTTAATCCTTCATGCCTCCCTCCTTATCATATGGCATGCAAAACGGTGGGATTTTTGAGATACGTGCACTACAGTGGGAAAAGTTTGTGTGTTCTGGTCTGCGAGATACATCAGCCAACCTTTCACATCTTGAAAAAAAAAAAAAAAAGGCTTGGTTCTTTTGGTTGGTAAACTGTACTCAAACACTCACAACATAGTAAGAATTTACTCAGTATCATCAATATTCTGTTGTGTTCATTGGTGTAATGCCATTCTGATGTTTGTTTTGTTAGCAGAGTGCATTGATACATTTATCTAGTACTCAAGGACCTATTGAAGTTTATCTGTGCCCAGAAGAAAACGATGCCCTCAGTCCAATGAAAACTTATAGTCAGGACCACAATGGAAATATTTCCAAAACCATTTCCAAAGGTAAAATTATTTCTTTGCAATAATAATTACCTTTCTTCAAGCTCACATTCAAGGTTTCAGTTTGGACTTTGGATTTCCAGCTCTTTTTCTTCGGCTTTATTTTTCTAAGAAATGAAAAGCTAAGGTATCGTTTACTATGTATTTCTGGTTTTTGTAGTCGAAAATAAGTTTTCCTTTGCATCATTTGTTTAAAGTAACTTTCCTATTTGCATATCATATGTAACCGAAGTGTATGTAATACTGAAGAAAGGAACAATTTTGTTCCTTTTAAGTTTTCAAATAAGACAGTAGCAGAAAAGATCCATCTCAACACAAGATGCAGAAATCTCTGTGTAAGGGTATATGTGAAGCTACATTGCTTCACTGATGACATCTGGTACCTAGAAAATTCTCCGTTTTGACTGTGAGCTCCACTGAAAAATGAGCACCTCACTATGTTTGATTTACTTCCCCCTGTAGTTGTTTAAATCTTGTAAGATAAGTTTTTTAATAGAAAAGTCAGAGATGACAGCAATGTGATCATTTTTGAGAAGCCCTTTGTAACATATCAAAAACAAGCTAGAAATTATATGGAGGCCATTTTTTATTGTTGAAATGATGCTTTATGAAAGTCCCATTATGCAGTGGTTACTTTGATCTGTGTCTGATATTTCTACTGAGATTAAATGTGGCATCTTTTTTTTTTTTCTCTCCTTCTGTCACAGAAGTGGCTTCTGCTAACTCAGGACAAGGTGACTGCTCAGTAAATATGGCAACAATCTCTCCATTGGCTTCTCCAGCCAACCTTCTACAGCAGACCGAGGACCAAATTCCCTCAAACTTTGAAGGACCATTTGTGAATTTGCTGCCTCCTCTGCTTCAGGAAGATTATTTGCTGAGCCTTGGGGATGAAGAAGGCATCAGTGACCTCTTTGATGCTTACGATTTAGAGAAACTTCCTTCACTGATGGATGAATTTATATACAGCTGATTGTCTTAAGTTCTGTCCCTATCTAAACTATGTTTTTAATGGAATCAAAAAACCTGCCGTCATTGAGAGTTTTCCTCTACTTACCATAAAATAGCATTATTAAATAAACTAGGCTCCTGAACAGTGCTGATATTTCAATTGAATGCTCCCTATAATCCGATAAGAAACAATGGAAGGCTTTTACAGCAGAGCCTTCTCCTTGACCCCGAGCTCCAGTGCCTTGCGAGTCAGCAGGTGCAAGCAGGTGACCGTAGATGTTTTGTCTCCACACTCCCCCAAGTCTCTGCTTACCGTGACAAGTGGGCTTACGGAGAAGGGCTCCACGAACTGCTTTAGTCCTAAATAACAATTTTGTAATAGTATTTCAGGTCGTGCCTTCTGCAGAGAATGCATGTCTTTTGAGTGTCACAACATGGATTGTACATGCAGTGAACGTAAATATGAAGTAATGCAAAAGAGTGGAATGGGATTCTTCAGCTACTTGTGGGAATGTTTAAATTGCTGTCATAATGCTCATTTTGAGCTGTGTATATGTCTCATTATGAGGTCAAATACTTATGTCCTTAAAAGCTTTTAATGAAAAGAAAATACACTGTAAATGTAGTGTATATTGCAGATATTGAAAAGTATAAAGTTCTGCCACTTCTCGTAGTAATCGCAGATTTTTAAAAATGCTTGTGTGTGTGTGCGTGTGTGTGTGAGAAAGTAGTTTTTGTTGGTTGTTTTTTTTTTAAACTAGAACGAAGATGCACAGTTCAATTTTACTGCCCCCAGTGTGCATTAGAACTGGTACAAGAATTTTTGTGGTACTAAGTGGGGCTTCATGTTAAGTGCCTACTAGAGATGCACTGTGGGTTTTTCCCTCTATGGAAAACACTTATGCCAAGCTTTGTTTGTTCGATATATCATATTTATCTCAGTGGGTTAGCTTCCTCTGCTTACAGCTTTTTATAATTCTCTTCGCCAGCAAAATGGAACTAATTCTTTTCCAAAGTACATAACTGTAAGTACCACATCAACTGAATTGCATTTATTTTTTGAAGATCTTTGCTAGTATAGTATAGTACCAATATTTATTTTTTGAACGTCAGAGGAATTCTAAGAAGTCTTAAATAATTTTTTTTTTCTTGAGTGTAAAATATTTTGCCATGTTCTGGGCTAAATTAATGTAATGTTGATTAGATGATGCCCATATAATCTTTTTGTTTGCATTACTGTTGTGCTATCTGACATAACTCAGAAAATTAGTACTATTTGTACTGTAGTAGAATATTACGTATGCAGGTTTTCTGGTACCATTGAGTTGCTGCTATGAAAGCTCACACACGAAAAGGCAAGAAGTCACAGTACTAATAAGGAAACTGTATGACTGTGTGGGTTTTGGAATATAACAAATGTATAAAGGGCAACACATAAAGAACTGTTAAACAGTGTTAAGTGTGTGTTTATATGTACAAATGTTTGCATAGATCATTCAGCAGTTGTATTTAATTTGATATATGTTCTCAACTCACACTTTAGTTATCTAGCAGTTTTGTACAATAGAATTAATTTGTAAACACTGCCAGAATATTTTCTAGCTGGTTTGTAATTTTTTAAGAGTTTTTTTAGATGTGGATCTGTAAATAAAATTGTAGTATTTAAAGTTTTTGTCTTGTGGATGAGGAAAGTAAAAGTTGTGTGAGCATGAAGATTTGTAAGACAAAGGGGCACTTTTGCGAGGGAAGAGAAAATGAAGACTAACGCAGACCATCTTTTTTTTGTACAAATTAAACACTTGTCCCAGTGTGTGTGGGCAAAATACTAATCTAATTTAGCTTTGCATTGTATGCTAGTTTAAAAAAAAACAAACAAAACAAACCTCTGTAAAATACTGTAAAAAAAGGAAAAAAACCAACAAAAAAGCTTTTATGGTGAGTTTTGTAAATAGATTTATTAAAGGGTGACATGTTCTCTAGCTGTGATCTTACCACTTCAAATGGATGTAATTTGAATAAATTTTGTATGGTAATGAATCAATAAAAATGAAATTTTTTAAAGACTTTAGATTTGTATACAGCTATTTAAATTTTTCTTACTCTTGGTGCCTGTCATACTGTTTCTTAAAACCTGTTACTGTTTTCGTTATTAGTGCAAACACTCATTTGATACCAGATAGTTTCAATCTTCTTTTTTGTATGACGCCAACAATAAGTTCAGTGGGTTTTTTTAAGCCAGAGTGAAACAAGAATAAAAGACACGTGTTGAGACACACAGCAGGTGATCCAGATAATAAAAGTTTATTTTTATTTATTCCCTCTCCTCTCATGAATTAGGAACATACACCTTGAAAACTTCATAGAAATGGTGTTACTGTAGGATTAAATCACATGAAAGCAGTTGTTGAGGATCTACTTAACCTGCCTACTGAGAATTCTCCAGAAGTTTCCTTATAGTAGCTTTGAAAAGAAGTTGTGTTTTCTTGAGTCACTTCCAACAGTCCCTTGTGCCAGACCTATATTTACGAACTTGTACTTCTTTTCTGGTGTTGGTGCTGCACCTTTTTAAATGCACGGCCATACATCAACTGCAAAAAAAAAGTCAAGATAATAAAATCACAGTAATATGGTTGATTCCTTAAATGTTGTGCCTCTGAGCAAGTCATTTGTGTCTTGTCAACTTCCTGCACACTAGGAGAAGGCTATTACTTTCTCTGTGCACCTGTACATATTCAAACATTGCACGCAGCAGTACTGAAAGGAAGATTACAAAGGTCCTCTCTATATTCTTAATAAATAATAAAGGAGGTATAGATGGCTGTGTTCTCTGGTCTCTCTTCGAAACAGATGGGGTAATAAATATCTGCTGTACCTCCCTGGCCTGTTCTCAGTTTTTCTGTCCTCCAGTTGCCATAAGCACTTTTTTATTTGCCCTTAGAATCAGTAGCAGTACTGATAACTAGTTTTCATGGCATTTCTCCCCTCCTTCCCTCTGCTTTCTGTATCTGCTTTACAAATTTGGGATGTGCTGAGGTGCAGGATAAAAAAATCAGCCAGTTAAAATACTTATTCCTGCTCTTCTGGGCTAGCATGGTGTACCTCAACATTATTCAGTGTACAAGTGTTAGTTCCAGGGGGGTTTTATTGGGGCCTGTATGTGCTACATTCCTTGGCTGCCAGCAGATGGAAAAGGTTTTGGAAAAATCTGTCAACACGGCCTGAATGATAGGCAACTAGTTATTGCTTTACACACGGGAAAGGAGTTTTAAAAAAAAGGGAGGTTCACACTCTTGAACCTACAGTAAGAACTCATCCACCTACAAGTGACAAGAAACAGTCCCTATATTCCTTTTGACTTATACCTGAAAGAATAAATTGCACCTTGGTCTTGATGCAGACATGAACATTTTTGTTGTAGAAAGAATGAAAGATATGTGAGGTACATTCTGTAGCATGAAACAGCTATATGTTTCAAAGCACCAAATTTACTATGTGTCTTTTTTTGCCCCGTTTGAAACACACTTAATGAACGACACCCTTAGAGCTCCTGCAGCCAACAATTCCCAACACTAAGTGAACCATGAGCCTGTATAGCAAAGTCAGTGGAGTGGTACTAACCAAAGCATAAACAAGTAGAATTCATCTCCCCATTCCGCTTTTCTTGCTGAAGTAAGATCTGCCTGGATATTACTCTACAGGTAAGAAATGATCAGAAGAATGCTTGGCCTTTGTTAAGTCTGGGAGTTTCTTTACCCACTATTTTCTTTCTAAAACTTGACAGGAAGAAAGTGTCATATATAACAGGAAAAAATGGGTTATTACCAGTTCTGAGTGGTGCTGAATGCTGCTCACAAATGACCAGCCAGATTCTCCTAAATTTCAAGAATAGGGAAAAAAAGATCTAATTTCTCGTATCTCTTTTAGGACTCCTCATTCTTTTCTGAATACCTTGCTGCCCATTTCCACACAGAATTGATGTTATTTATAAGACAATAAGGTTGCCATATAAAAATTGAGCCCTCACCTCCCTGGCTGTTTTCCTTCCCTCTAAGTGTTTTCGTTAAAATGCTCTAAACCCACTAAGGATGTATCTTCTAGTAACCAGGACCTGAAAGTGAGATTTGGATTTTATTTTCCCAGTAGTTTTTGTATTTTTCCAACTACCTACTCCTGCAAAACCTATGAGTTCAGTTGGTAACCCAGCCCGAGGCTGGTGTCTTTGACTCTACCAGCCTCGAAGAGTAGGAAATAGGGTCTGCAGGCAACTTGGAAAGGATGTAATCTAAAGCTCTTCTTTGGACACCCAAGGAACATGGAGCATGTATGCTGCCAGCCCAGAGAAGGACAGCCCTGGAAGGTGCACTCCCAGCCACTGGCACGTACAAAGCAGTTTTCCCAGGCAGATATGGATAAACTCTCTTCCTGTGACCAGGAGGTGGTAGGGAATTATCTGCTCCCTTCTCTCCCTGCTGTCTGCCAGCAGGTTCATTTGTTACTATGAAGGTGCTACAGGGCAGTTTAGGTTTGTCAGCTTCCAAAGCACTGAGAGAGCCTTCCAAATTGTGGCTACATCCTAGCTACAACGGGGCTGTGCTGGCACAAGGGCTGCTGATACCATGAATTCTTGGCAGCGGGACAAAGTAAAGGCTCTGCCGGATCATGCTGGAACTGATCAGTGTGGCCTATTTATGTCACTAGGTATGGGACTCGTGGGTTATTTCTGCCTGGGAGCTGCTCTTGGAGATCACTGCCTCCCCTTAATGGGTAGTGCTTGTCGGTGTTGGCCATTTGGAGATTTTTGGTTGAGTCTTGCAGGCTGTGCTTTGCTCTTTTAGTCAGGTGTAAGCTAGCACTGGTGTGTGCCCAGCTGGGTTTTACCAAAGCAGAAACACTTGGCTGGTGGGGACAGCTGTGAGGGACTGCAGTGCAGTGCTCCCAGAACAGAGAAGATGAATTCAAGGACTGCATGTGAAATACTTTGAACATGGGAAACTGAGAATAAAAAAGGAAAAGAATCGCTAACCTTTATCAGGGAGAAGTTAAAATGCAGATTGGGGATATAGATGCCATTACTACCGACCCAGTAAGGATTTCTTACTCCAAAGGAGGAGGTCTGAAATACATCAACATGGTCACCCATTTTGAAATATTTTCCTCCATTCTCTCCTGGGCTAAAAATGCCACAAAGGTAACAAATGACACATCACACAGTGCCTCGTTGAGAGCATCTCTGGAAAGTACTTGTGTGCTTAAACAAAGACCAAACAGGAAGGCAAATATATCTTCAACTGTAACAATGACTCTATCATGAGACCAGGGTGATATTAATAGCGCTCAGTCCTGCTCAGGATGATTTGTTCTTAAAGACTGATTTAAGTGAAGTGCTTATTTCTTTCTGTCCCAGTTCTCTTCTTTAAATCTCTCCTGTTTCTTTGTTCACGTTTTCTTTCCCCCCCCCCCACCTTTTGTTTCTTCCTGTGAGCATTGTCAGATAAGCATTATATAAAATAAGCACGAGTTTGTAAGAAAAAGGAGAGAGAGATGATATTCATAATTAGAAGTTGCCACATTTTATCTGTGAGTGGACCAACAGACCTATTATGGAATATACCCAGAGTTTTCATTCACTTTCCTTCCAGTTCCAGGGAGACTATAATCTGCTTTTTAAAGAATAAACTGATTCCAAAGGCTTCTCCTAAAGAGGGAAACCTAATGTTTGAAATGCAACTACAGGAAATGGTGACTTTTACATTTCAGAGCTGACTACCTCAAAAGAGAATATATTAAAGATTCAATATAAATAATCGTTTTAGGTTAACTGTGTATATTAAAGCCAAAGCAATAACAATATGCTCACTCTCTACAACCCTTTGATCTCCAAGGACACTGCACACTAAATCTGCTCAGAGCTTTAGCTTCAGCCATCCAATAACCATACTGATGTTCTACTAAATATCAATCAGGAAAGTTTGGAGGAAAACAGTGCCAGGAAGTTCAGCTGTCTCATACTAAATATTTTAACCAATATCGTTTACACTGTTCAGCAAAGTTGCTACTAGCACTGTATTTTGAGGAAATTAACGATGAAAAATAGTAATAAAGAAAGCGCGTTGCGGCCAGAAGAGGATTGAGTAGCTCATCATCTATTTGGATCAGATACATCAGCATTGCAAGCGCTTTAACTGGATAGGTATTGCTGGGATTGGGATTTTCCGATTAAAACGAAGGCAGTCTCCAAGGCTCCGTGACACCGCACTCTCAGAGGCGCAAACGGTGCCGCCGCGCTGTTATGGCCTCTGCCGGCCGCCGTCCTGGCGCCGCTGCGCGCGCGGGGCCTCGGGGCGGGGCGCGATGGCGGAGCCCGGGTGAGCGCGGGTGAGTGTCGGGGTGGGCCTCGGTCCCTTTCCCTTCCCTCCGCTTCCCTCCTTTCCCGTCACGTCCTTTCCTACCCTGCCTGGCTGTGGCGGTCTGGCCGAGTTCTCCTTCTCCTGCCTGCGCGATGTTCCCGTCCCATGTGGGGCCTTCCCGGGGCTCCGCGTTAACGTCGGGAGGAGGAGACGAACGTCCTGGCGGGAATCTCCGGAGGGGTCGGCGGCCGGGATGCAGCTCGGGGATGGGGTACCCTCAGCAGGCTGGAAGCCGGGTAGGGGGGCCGAGCCCAGCCGGACTCTGGGATGTGCGTGGTCCTGGCGGCGGCCCGGCTGCCCTTCGCCTTTGGGCCTGCTTCTGTGTGCGCTCATATATATATATATATATATATATATCTGTATGTATTGTTTACATGCTTATGTATATGAGGAGAGACTGGGGGAACTGGGTCTGTTTAGTCTGGAGAACAGAATATGAGAGAGGGTCTCATTAATGCGTATAAATATCGCAGATGTGACTGCCAGACTCTTCAGGTGCCCAGTGACAGGACGAGGAGCAGAGGCCACTAATTAAAACGCAGGAAGTTTCACTTTAACAAGAAGAAGAGCCGTACATTGAGGGTGGCAGAACACTGAACACGCTGCCCAGGGAGGTTGTGGCGTCTCCCTCTCTGGAGACATTCAAAACCTATTCTCTGGACATATTCCCTTATAACCTGCTCCTGCTTGGCAGGGCTGGATGATCTCTGGAGGTTCCGTCCCAACGCTACCGATTCCAGTTCTGTGATACGTACACATATATAGAAACACACACGTATATGTATACTTTAAACTCGGTTTCACTGTCTATTAACGCTGCAGTTTTTTTCTGCTCTGTGTGAGGCCGAGGATAAAATCCCGGGGCTGTACTGGAGACACCTGTTGGTAAATAGCTGAAAAGAGCGATCCTCTTCCACCTGCATGGAAGTCCTTCATTGGTATGTGCGAGGAGACTGAGGAGGGGTGACCAAACCAGACTGGCACAAGGGAAGTTTTGTTTGTGACAAGATGTTGAAACAACTCTAGTTTTTTATTTGCTTACTAACATTTTGTAAAAGAAAAGTTTAGAGTTCTGTAGGTGCAGCTTGACTGTATGAGAAGAATACATTAACTTCTAATTTTGTTATTGCTTCTTATTTCGGTCAATCTACCAGAATAGCTGCAGGAATCTGTCTTTATATTTTTTCTCCTTATGAAGGAGATCTCATGCATGCATATGGAACTAGTGCAGATATCAAGTAATCTGTTTTAAAATAACTTCACAGTGTTTTAATTAAAAAAAAAAAAGTGAATGACTTGAACTAAAATTTACTGTTCATCTTTCTCCCTTCTTTTATTCAAAATTTTAAACTGATTCAAGACAGAATCTGGAGGAAGTCTGAGATAACTTAAATACATCTGACTTTGAAAAAAAAGAGATTCTATAGAAGAAGGATAAAAAGAACAGTGCCCCTGCACAGGAGACAGGGAAAACGTGGGAACTCTTCCACCTTGCCAGCCAGCCAGCAAGCAGTGTTTACCTGGTTCACGTGAGGTCAAACTGAGCAAGGAATGTATTTCTGTAAAGGGAGGATGAGTGCTTGTTGGACAAGAACATGAATTCATGGTTTTCTTTCTGCTAGTTCTGCTTGTTCATGCCATATCTTTTTTCCTTTTCCTCCTCCTTCCCCCCCACCCACCAGGTTTACTGTCCAAGAGGATTTAGACCTTACTTAAAAAGGTAGGAGTTTTAGTTTGGCTGTATTCTTTCTTCCATGGGTCACTGAAATAAGCTAAGCTTATTTATTTTTCCAGCTACCCCATTGGATATTTTTCTGTAAGAGAGAAAATAAAACAAGTAAAAACTTTTTATTCCGTTCCATGTATTGATTTATAACTTTACCTATTTGTACATATTCTCAGTTGTATAAATTAGTGTATGAGATGTCACCCTTCCCTCATATTCTTTATTGCTAGACTTTTCACAAATATTTATATTCACCTTTTGCTGCAAAATTTGCTCTATAGATCCTCTGATTTTATTTAAAACAATGCTAACTGTCTAAGGAGCTAGGGAAGGTGGATCCTCTTTGTGACATCATTCTGTTCCTTTTTAAGTTAAATGTAGATGTTTGATGGTTCAGCTTACATGAAGTTTTATTCTCAAGTATATTCTGCAAGGTTGACTGAAGGACACAGGCTGGGAAAATGCATGGGCGTTTAACTTCTTATGTTCTTCAATAATTCGTGTGCAACATCTGGAAGTGTTTTTCTGCCAGTAGCAAATCTTTGGTTCCTGAAGTATAATTTTGAAGAAATTAAAGCCTTTTTCTGTTTGTTTTGTTTTTCATTGTCAGTTAGGAAAGTGTTGTATTTTCCCTGTAAACTGTGAAACACCCTTGTATGATTTCCTTAGTAAACTGTTGGTTTATGTAAAACACCTGTGTTTCCAGTGGTACTTCAGACTTTCTTCTGATTAGGAGTTACAGCACAGTGTGGTGTGTAATTAATGCAGTAACTCTTTTTACAGACTTTTCCAGCAAATGGCTTTTTTTTGATTCCTGAAAACGAATCTGAATTTTTATATCTGCCGGCAGATATATATGCGTATATATTTCATTTCTTGTGGAATATATAGTTCGATATTAGCAATCTTTTAATATATTATTCTAGCCAGATTGTAGTATATTTATTTTTTATTAGTTAGGTATAGTTGTTTAGCATTCTGTACCCGAAAACAGAAATTTTTGTTTTACTGTCCCAGTGAATGAACTAATTCAGATGAAAGGCCTGTGGTATCAGGAATTCTAGGAATAGTTCTGTTTGTTTTGAAAAGGATTATGGAAACATATTTGGATAGTGTCCACACACAAACAAGAGAGCCAGAATGGCCTCTGATGCAGTCACTTGGATTCTGCGTCTTTCATACTTCTGTGATGTGAGTGGAAGTACATTCATCATGTAACATGAGCTCACTATTTTATTATGATGCTGACATGATTAAAAATACCTATATCTTGGATGTGTAGTGTCAGAGGAGATGAAGTGGTTTTGAATTAGGAGATGACAAGATGATTTATAAATAAGCCCTTAAGAATCTGTATGGTTTGTGACTTTCTCCCTGCCTGCGTTTGAGGTATTGGGGGAAGAGGGCACTCTGGAAATGTCTCTGATAGTGGATTGTTTTTGTATGCTCAATATCCTTCGTACGTGTGATATATTGCACATACGCTTAGAGATATATCTGACTTTTCTTTATGAGAAATGTGCAGTAGATAGGAGGTCTTGGTTTTGTATTCAGATGCTTTCCTAATGCCAATCTTCTCCAACACTTCTTGAAGATGCCTGCTGCCTGTGAGTCAGTGCTCGAGGATATTGAAGACATTGTGTCAGCAGAAGATTTGAAGCCTCACGAGCGGCAGTTTGTGAGGAAGAATGTTTTTCCCAAAGTGAGAAAACGCAACTCCCAAAAAAACGTTCAGACAGATGATGAGCCCCCAAGTGACAGGTAAAGTCTTACTATGACCCCGTGTTGTTGCTTTTCTTCTTTCTCGTATGTGCCTGTCACGTTATAAAAACAAGGTGGAAGTTCGTGTTACGTCTTAATGTAAAATCTGTGTACAAGATAAAAATGAGTAAAATAGTCCTTATGGAATGTAGAGAGAATACATAATAAATCCTAAGCAAAATTCTTTTCCTCAAAAGATTTTCTGTAGAAATCAGTTGTCGCTGAGATGTTGATGAGTAGAATAATCAGACTGGAAAAATGGCTTCTGTTATGCTTTTAGTTGTAAAAGGTTTCTGAAAAATTGTCTGTTTAGTCTTAATTACCTAAATACAATCTGAGCTCTTCAAAATGCAGTACTGGAGTAGCCTTTTAACATCTGAAATGAGAAATAGGAACAAAATCCTGAGAATAGCAGAAGGGTTGGGGTTGGAAGGTCATCTTTTCCAAACCCACTGCTTGAGCACTGCCACCAAGAGCCAATTGGCAGGACTGACTACATAGTTTTTGGGTATCTCCAGGAGATGGAGATTCTGTAATCTCTCCAAGTAACCTGTGCCAGTCGTTGGTCATTCTTAGAGTGAAAAAGGTGTTTCCTGATGCTCAGAGGGAACCTCCCATGTTTCAGCTTGTGACTGTTGCCTGTGGTCCTGTCACTGGGCACCACTGAAAAAAATCCTGGCTCTGCCTTCTTTGCACTCTCCCTTCAGGTATTTATATACTTGATGAGATCATCCTGAGCCTTCTCCAGGCAAAACAGTCCCGGCACTCTGAGCCATTTCTGTTATGGAGGCATGTTCCAGTCCCTTCGTGATCTTTATGGCCCTTTGTTGGACTGTCTCCAGTACGTCTCTGTCTCTCTTGTGGGTGCATCCTGTCAGGGCCTAGGGACTTGTGCATGCTCAGTATGCTGAACTGTTTATTCTCTGGCCCAGTGTCCTTTCACAAAGGTACATCATCCTTACTTCTGTCTTTTAACCTGTTTTCTGCATCCTGGGATTTGCAAAGGGTGTACTTCTTGTGTGTACATCCTGCAAGCGACATGGTGAAACTTCTTTTGATCTTGCTGTTTTATTTCAGTGGAAATAGTATTCAATAAGCATGAAATGCATCTTTGCATGTTTCTTGCTTGTGATTTCCATAAGAACAGAATAAACTTTCTGCTGCAGTGGAATTCATTGAACTCAGTTATTGATTATAGTTTCTACTGCAGGTCTGAGATCTGGGCTTTTTTCTTTTTTTTTTCCCACACATTAGTTTCAAGTTGGCGGATAAAATTTCACTAAATGATAAAGATGAAAATAAATTGTGTATAGAAGTTTAATTTCGTGTGGAGAAATAAAATTCTGTGTTTTCACTGGCATTCAAAAGAGATTTTGTAAACATAACAACACATCTTTAGCTGCATGCCCCTAAAAGTGCATTGGCCCCAGTCTGCCAGGAATGTATGGACAGCTGAACTGGTGCTCTGTAGGTACTTCACACCAAGTACTTCATGTTCCAAAGCCTTCAGGTACTATATATTCTCTAGCAGGCTGTGTTTTAGTGTTTTGTACCCAAGAAAGCGCATTGAACATGTGTTGTTTAGACAGCAGGAAGTCTAAATACCCTGTGTTTACAGTTAATGATCATTAATGTTCCATCAACAAATTTCTATTTTTAGCTAGGGGAAGTGTCTGCTGAAAAAGAAGCGTGGAGGGGGAGGGGAAAAAAAAGAGCTGTAGGCACGGTGCAGTATTGTGTTCCAGGATGTGTGGTGTTCTTGTACTGGCATCTTTAGCTCATTGGCAGTTATCCCAGGAATTTCAATGAGAGCTTCTTACAGAACTTTTTGTTGGTTTTTGGAGCCTTGTATGTGCTAGCTCCACACTGCATGTCTACCATGCTACTTCTGTAGCCCGGAAAGGTTGGCATGGGGACTTTCTGCTGTTCGTGTGGCTGGTGGCCATCAAGTTAATTTATAGAGCTGGCTTGTGTGGATGGAACTACAGTCAATGCAAGCTGTAATATCGAAAGGTTGCAGTTTGTTTGCTGGTGGCCTAATTTCAATGCTGTCACTTGAAGGTTACTTGTTACATGATAGAATAATTTTGAGAAAGTTGGGGAGTTCAAGTTTGGGATTTTGTGTGTGTGTTTATTTGTGTTGGGGTTTTTGTTGTTGCTTTAACATAACTGCAACGTACTGAATCTGTTGTTATCCTACAGCTCCTGCACTTTCTCCATGCTGAAACTCTTTTCTTGCTAGTTGTGGTGGATTGACTCTACCACAAGGGACAGAACTGGAAGAGTAAAAGTGAGAAAACTTGTGGGTTGAGATGAAGACAGATAAAGTGAAGGAAGGAGCAGGGAGAAACCCCAAGTGATGCAAAAGCAGCCATTTGCCACCTCCCACAAGCAGACTGGTACCCAGCCAGTCTCAGAACAATGGTTATTTTGGAAAGACCAAACCCGCAGCTTTTATTGCTGAACATGACGTCATCTGGAATTAATTATCCTGTTGGTCAGCTATTCTGTTCATGTTCCTCCCAACCTGTCATCCATCTGCAGCCTGCTTGTGGTGGGATGGAGCACAGTGGGAAACAAGCAAGCCCTATTTAATGACAGCTGAAAAACACTGGTGTGTTAGCACTGTTACAGTCACAAATGCAAAACACGGCCCTATATGGGTTTTTGTTACTCTATCCCAGCAAGACCTAATACCCATTACACTAAAATCACATAATTACTGTTTTTCCTCATCTGTTTTGGAGTTGTTACTGTTTGTGTTGCTAATTTTATGTTTGAAGAATTACAGTTCATTCAGTCACTTTAGTGGGCTTAGAAGGGAAGCTTGTTTATCATTTAACTTTCATTTCTCATTCGTTTTTACTTGATAGCGTTATTCCTGGTGTTCAGAAAATCTGGATTCGTACATGGGGATGTTCTCACAATAATTCGGATGGTGAATACATGGCTGGACAGCTGGCTGCATATGGATACAAAATTACAGGTAACAGTATGAGAGCCTGTAATTCAGATTTTCTGGGGTGAATGTTCAGAGCTGTCAAGCTGTCATCAAATGTTTTTCAGTCTTAATTATGCTTTTAAAAATCCCCTTCTGATCCCTTTCTGATCTGAAGGTGATGAGGTAAAGTGTTTTCCTGGCATTAAACAGAATGATTACAGGATGAGTGCTTTCAGAGTGGTTAGATTTTCTTGACAGGGCAGATGTCAGGTAGATGTAATTCAGTGCCTTTTCTGGACATTTTACTTGCTAAACTGAATTGAGAATTTTCATAAGTGTAGATGGAAAATATATTAATTCTTGTTTTTTAACTGTAATTGGTTGAACCCAAGGGGAAGAGGAAGAGAGGCAGTGTGTTTTCACTTGGTGATGTGTGTGTTTGCACTGCAGCAGAGGTGGTCTACTCCAGGTAAATGATCTTTTGTTTCAGGAGAGATTATCAGTATGATGGAGGTGGGATGATACAGGATTGTACTTTGTAGGTTCCAAAGAGCTGAGAATGCTATTTCTCCCTCCCTTCTAAGTACATTAAAAATCTCCCCATCATCTTGTTCTGCCTCCCCAGTCCTAAAAATACCCCCAGACTTGTGGTTGTGTTGGTTATTTCATCTCCTTAAAGCAAAATATGCTGACAAAAAAGTTGAAAAGTTTGTACACACGGAATTTTACAAAACAATACCATATTTCAATAGAAAAGTATTATCTGAATACTTTTGTGTCGCTTTTGATCTGAATACTTTTGTGTCGCTTTTGACCAGTCAAAATAGAAACTTATATTTTATTAACTAATGAAGTTCAGGTGTGTCTTGCACCTAAACTTATGTACGGAAAGACTACAAAGTTGTCTGTGCTGACATTTTTCTAAAAACAATACTGATTTCACAGAATGGCTGTTTCTTTTCTTGAACATATCATGATACCATTAAAGAGTTGCATCTCATTTTCCTTGATTGCTGGTGATCTTTCTTATGTAGAAATAAGACATTGAATTATTCAAGTGCTGAATTATTTTAGGGAACCCAGGTGATTATTAAATTAGTAGTACAACACTGGAGTAGGTATGTCCTTTCCACAGACAAGTGGAGTGCTGGTCCAAAAAACTTTATTTGTGGCAGCTGTTTGTATAAGATTGCAAATATGTTCTCGTTATGGCTTTCTTTAATTCCTCTTTATCTTAGCTGTTCTAATGCATATTATTCCAGAAGTTTTGGCTTGTCAAGATTCAGATGGCTGTTCTGTGATTTTAGAATTTTACTGGGAGAGATGTAGGAACGTGCCGTGAAGGAAGGAACTACCTTAAATTTTTGATACTTTATCCTTTTAGAAAATTACTGTATATAACAATAGAATAGAAATAAGTCTACATCTAGAATCTGAAACAGAGAACTAAGAACCTAATAAAAGTTTTAATTGCTGGGAGAGGAGTCCCAGAGTAATTTTGGCAGTTGTACGTGAAATTGACCTATAGTTTCTAGTCATTATGAAATCTAAGTCTTGATTTAGTTTATGTTAATGTATGTACATGCATTAAATGTAAAAACAAAAAAGCCTCAATGCTAGGTGATAGGCATAAGTTATGCAGTGTAGTTTCTTCTTTTTGGAATTAAGTAGTTCTCGTCAATCTTATTCTTGAAGAAGGCATGTTTGACTTTTTTTTATATTAAGTCATCTGGGAAGTTCAGAGAGAATGTCAAATAGGGATTTAATCTTTGTCCATTACAGTAAAGCAGCTACTCAGTAATAGTTACTGTTGCTTAACATGATCCAAATATCAAACATTTCTTGAAATTAAACTTAATACTGTTTATGGTATGCAAAAAATAAGAAGAAAATCTTTTGCATGAGCTATTTTGTAGATCAATCCCTGTGTTGTTAGAATTTGTTAGTTTTATGTAAAACTATTATAATCTTGGGGAAAAGATAGAAATACTCACTAAGATGAAAGATTATCTGTTGTCACAGTGTCTTGGATAGCTATTACTTAAAGAAAAGTGTTTAATTTATTTCCTACATCTTCCTAAGCTTTTGAGACAACACTTACTAAACAGATTCTGGAATAAAGTTCTGGCTTTAGAAAATAAGATGTGAGCTTGATGTGAACTTTACTTGCAGTTATTGCTCCATTATGAAGGAGTCAAGCACCGTTTCTAGTGTCTTCTGTCTAATTGCAAGATCGGAAAAAAACACAGAAGGAAGAAAAGCAGCCTCAGACAGACTCCTGTTGCTAACTGGAAGTTGTAACAATGCAACCTGCCTTACAAGTTGACTTACCTGAAACTGAGCATGGATATAATGTCCTCCTTGCTTTTCACATGTTTCAAAAGTGTTCTTTCTGTACAAGCACCCTTTGTTGCTTCCAGGAGTGTCTGTATCCAAAGGTGAAATCTGAGGGCTGTGCTTTTCACAGCAAAGATTGTCTCTGTCTAGGGAGAGACCAGCGTGTGAATCAGCAATATACAGATACTGCAATAACAGCAGTGGTGATTAAAAATCAGGGACTGCATCAGTTTAAAAATAGGCAAAGGGAAACCAGCAGTAGAACTGAACCTATTTTTGTGTCTGCTTTTACAGTGTGAAGGTGGGCAGCATTCTGAACAAATCTTGCACACCATCCTGTGGGAAGACAAAGCTCCTTTGTGAGCATGAGCCACAGAGAAATGTGTAGACCAGCTGCTATCAGTGTAGGGCTGTACCATGGGTACTCGTTCATATTCTGAAACGGTGTAGCTGATGGTGGCTTTACTGGTTCTAAAACTGGTTTTGGTTTCTTGGCAGCATGACTTGCTGTATAGTTTAGACATGCCTGCAGACCTGCTGGAGTGCTCCCTGTGAGATACACCCTGGAGGAAGAAACTCTCATGGTACAGACGAGTAATGCCTGCTGTGAAAAACAGGAAGTGGGCGAGCTGGGAGCTTTCTAATATTGTGAGCAAGATTTTTGTTTGGGAAGAGAGTTCAGTATGTTTGCCATGTAGCTGCACTTTTTTTCTGAAGAAATGGAACTGCACATGTATAGTCAGACATTGAGTGCTTTGATTTCTGAAGTTGGTAGTTGTATTCACATTTGTTGACATCTGTATGTTTCTAGTTCTGTGGAATTAATGGGTTTTGGCCCAGCTTTGAATGCATTTTGATGAATCAAGACAGTATGCTTGTTATTTCCTACAGATTGCTTCTGGCTAAGGGCTGTTCAGGTCCAAAGCATTCCCTCCTTAGCCATTGTAAAACATGCTGGGGGCAGGAAAGGCATTGCTAGTAACTTAGAAATATCAGAAACATGAACAGTAACTTTTTCTTTTATGAAGATGAAGGAAAAACTCTTATTAGACATTCAGTGAGGCTAAACCAGTCACAGTTTATCTGCACTACACTTTTGTGGATTTTAGAAGTAAATGCTGGCACACAACATATTCCTCCTCTAGCAAGGGATTCTACAAACAAGAGTTGTTTCTGCTAATTCAGTGGGTTTGGCTTTGATGTAGCACTTAGAAACTGGGTTATGTTACAGACCTTTAGCTTTACCTGTGCAGTTTTAGACTAATCTAAAATTAGTTCAGACATCCTATTCATTGTCTCAGAAATTTCTTCTGTAAATGTTGGATGGAAAGTTGCTGTGTGGGGCTCCATTATTGTGTTTAGTTGGCGGGATTCGTATCAGTGAGACTTGCCAATTCTTATTGAATCTTAGTGTTTATAGTGCAAGTTATATGTCTTACAGCTCTGTAACTCCCTGTGCAGAGAATTTATGTATTTCTCTAAAGCAAATATCAAATAATATTTTGAAATCATGTTAAAGAAATTATCTGGAGTTTTTTGCCTCTTCTACTTGTTAATTTTCTAAACACTTGTCAGTTTTGCTTACCAGTGGATATAACTGAGGTATCATTAAGACTTCCCATCTGCTTAAACAACACATTTGAATAGAAGAAAGAAGGAAGAAGACAAGGAAGAAAAAATGATCTCCTTAAGACCTCATGTTGAAAAGAAGACAGGTGTAAAAGGAAAGAGTCTCCTTGTTGAAAAGCAGATGAGGTGCTACAATCTAAAGTGGACTTCAGCGTTCCAAGGCATTGTCTCGTGTTCATTGTGTTGCATAAGCCATGCTTTTGTAGACTTTGGCCATCCCCATACAGACGCAGCAAAGCATGCTGCAGCATGAGTTTTATTCATCCAAGTGCAAAATAAAGAAAATTGCTAAGACTGCACAGGTATTGATTCATGGGTTGTGAATCACTTCAAATCAAAAGTCCTTTGTTTTAAGTGTTGTTTTAAAAGTACTTTTGTACTACACAATAAAATTTTAATACTAGATTTTGATTTATTTTATTGTTTTAAAGTAGAGATCTCTTTAATGGGTTACTGTATTATTAAAATAAGCTCTCTGCAGCCTGCAGTGGTTGATGAAGTATTTTGACTAAGATCTCTGCTGGTTTCCAGTGTATGCTTTTAGTTGCTCAGAATCAGCCGTTGGTCTTTCCATTTTTTGCTCTCCACCCTGCTGATAATACTCACCTGTTCCTTCATAAGTATCATGTAAAATGGCAGTGACTGCTGAGTAAATTTTGGGGTGAGCCATCCTCATTGTGAGGTATTTTTAGTATTCTTTATTAAGCTAAAAGACAAATCTTTATTAGCTGCTCATTAAGTGCCTTATCTGTCAGAGAAGGTTAGTCCTTGTGTTTGGACTTGTACATTTCAAATGGTTGTGAGTGCAATGCCAATTTAGAAAAAAAAAGATAATTTACAATCCTTTCTCGAGGATGCAGGGTGTGTGCTTAAATATGCAAAATACCCCCCTGTTGATGAGGTGTTTCTGTTTTCTCTACAACACTGCAGTCATGAAACTCTGAAGCAGCTGAGCAATGGAGAGAAGTAAACAGAGGTGTAAATTCTGGTGTTTTGTACTCTTGCTGAAGAATTCCCCCATTGTCTATAACTTGTAGAGTCACTGCCTGGTATGATTTTGGTGTTGTTTCATAACCTTACTGGCATACCTGTTCTGCCACAGATTTCTTTTTCAGACTGACTGGATGTAAAAGATTTTGGATTTTGATACTGAGTGAGGCAGTAAAGTAACTTATTTCTGTAGCTGTTGTCTTGAGATAATTGCCTTAGAGTTCCAGCAATGCAGATTCCTGCTGTTAGAAGATCAGAATTCCTGCAAATAAGTTTGTTTTGTGTGCTAATTCTTGGTGTTCAGGCTTGAAAAGTATGCTCTGACACGCAGTTAGTATGGGAATACTTCGGATATGGGGGTGGAGGTTTTCTTCTTTTTAAAACCTTTTGTGGTTTTAAAAACTTTTTTTTTTTTTTAACTTACGGTGAGATGGTGAAGAGGTTGAGGAGAGACGGTGAAATGGGACATAGCGGGGAAGAAAGCAGGTGAGGCTTATGGGATGTAGCAGATGGAGTTGCACAACTGTAGAAGATCAAGATTTCACAGTTCTTTGGAAGGAATAGATATACCCAGTGCATCCAGAAGTGTCCTGTGGGACAGTGAGTGAATATTGTTGGGATGGTTTCTTGCAGGGTAGAGTTCATAGAGCATCGTGCTGTGACTCATCTGCAGCACTGCATGTTGCCTAAGTCTCTGTAAACTAACGTATAATTGTGGTTTTGGCAGCTATGTATTACTGTTCCAGTGTTCCCTGTAAAACTTCCTAACCCGTGTGTGGCTAGACTTCTGTTACTTATCACTTCTGACTTAGAGCACAGAGCAAGATATACGACCTCTTTGCGGTGAGGTTTTCCTACCTCGACTTCCTCAGGATCAGCTTATTCCTGTTGGGCAACTTTCTGTTAAGTGAGGAGTCCAGCTTTGAGGATGTTGTCTCCGTTACAGGACAGAGCTCCGAGTTCTCAAACTGGGAAATGTTTCCCTTGTTTATGGAGGAACTAGATAAGAGCTGGAGTCTGTTTTCTCCTCATAATGGCATCACTGCCATTAGCACTTGATATGACAAGCATGTACTGTTTTTCTTTATCCTCTTTAAAATCGTCTGTTCATCTGTGAGTGGCTTTTTGTTTGTTTGTTTTTGTTTCTTTTTTACTTGCAGTGTTTTTATTTCACAATCACAGGGCAGGCAACTGAAAGTTAGAAGCACACTGAAGAACCTAATAAATCCTACGTGTACACTATCTTCAGAGACACCTTTAGAGAACTCATATAGGCAAATAAAGCATGCACGACATGTTTAGGGTTAATCCTAGTGACAGAGCATTGGCTGCACGCTCTGGTGGTTGTGCAATGGAGTTTAGTTCTGGCAATGCTGAATTTCATGTAATCCAGAAAAATTAATTTGAAAAGGATTGAACCATGAAAGGTAAATTTCAGCTCCTGGTAACATCCATCCTCCTATGTGGAATATGTCCCTGTAGTAGATGGTTAAGCAATTAACAAATGAAGCATAAATAGCAGTGACGAAGTGAGTTCAGCATAAACACCCAGATGATGAGGAGGTTTGTAGGTGTTCTACAGAGACATTAGTTTCACATGTCTCACAGTTCTTCATGCTTAAAGAAAATTCATAGTAGATTTATAAAAGCTAATGGGAGAACAGACTACTTTTTTATAACCTGAAGAGATTTCTTTGACCTACTCTCAGAGGTAGGAGCAGGATTATATTTTTGTAGGAGCACTTGAAAAGGACGTGCTTGTTACCCTGGATGATGGGAACAGTGGTAGAGGGTTAATGTTCACTGCAGGCTCTTGTTTCAGTTTGACTACAGTTTCATTTACTAGAAAGGATGAAGTTTAGCTGCCAATGAGGGCAGAGTTCTCTGAACTTGCCATGGTCACAGCTTTTCATTAAGATGCTTATAATATATTTTGGGAATGCTTTTTTGTCAGTTGCAGTTTGGATACCTCCATATGTGAATTGCTCTAAGTTACTCTGGGGAGCAAGGCAAGCCTGGGTGAGTTGCTTTCTGGCTTGTTGCTTTTAAGAATTTTGAATGTAGCACAACTCGAACTGCTCTGTGTCTCCAAATACAGAACGTTAGTCTCTGTTCTCCCTCTGTTAGGCCTGAGGGCATACTGAGAGACAGGGCTGCTGTGTGATTATGGAGGCTGGCTGGAGACAGTAGAAATGCACTAAAACAGATAATAGACACAAATTGGTTATGGTGCTTTTCCTCATCGATAGGAGCAAATAAAGACAGGAGGAAAAAAAGAGAGAGAGAAAAGGACTATCAGTGTAATTTTTTTTCCTTCTTCATGGCTGGCTTTGGTTATGTTCATGTAAGCCTCCTGGTAAGTTATTCTATGGCTCTCAGGTGTTAAAACAGGTCCTGTCACTGAGTGAACAAGTAATGAAACGTAGCAATTTTTTATGTCCTCAGTTCCCATCCCATCCCTGGAGTGTGTCTGCTGCTGTCTTAGCTCATCTTCTAATTTATGCCTTTTTAAATTTTATTTTAATGATGAAGCTCTGTGTCTCCCCAGGCCCGCTCAGCCGTATGTGCGAGTTTGGATATTAGCGTTCTGGTTTCTCTCTCAAAGAATGTTTATACGGTGTTCACGCACACACACAGTTGGGATAAGGTAGCGAGTGAAATAGGGTTTTTTTCAGCTGGAGAAGGTTTGGAAGGTGAGGCGCACTGTGGGTGCCGTGCCGGGAGCGGCCGAGAGGGGGCAGCAGTGGCTAAGGAGTGCCGGGCGGGCTCCGCGCCTTCCAGCCCGCTGCGCTCGCAGCTTTGCAAGGGAGGCGCCTGCAGCATCAGGCACCTCTGCGTTTGCCTAAACCTGCTTCCAGTTAAGTCATTTGCTGTCATTCTCATCTCAGGCCGGTTTAGTTGGCAACTTTGCTGTTGATTATGTAGGTCTGTGTTTTGTACTTCTGTTTTGTCTCGAGAGTTGCCACTTTTCAGTTATGTGTTGGTCTCAGTTTCCCTTCTAGAGAGTCTGCTAGGGATTTGAGATTCATGCAGTGTAATTGTATAAATGCACCTTTTTGAAGAGCTATTCCATTTGGAAGCACTTTCTACTTTATGTTTGCTGGGCTGGGTAGGCTGGGTTACTTTTATATACAGACTTCTCTTTGAAACGTTATTCGAGGAGTTTGCTTATAACGATCAACATATTGTTTTCTTTGAGGAATGATTAAAAAATTGTCTAATTTTAATAATGTTATGTACGCTGTCTTACTGTGTGTATTTCACCAAGACACAAAAAAACTGTAAGGACTAGTGGACAAACACTACTTGTTGAAATGCATAACTACAGCATAAATAAAACTGTGAGTGTAAAGGCTGACGATGTTCAAGTTGGACATCAGTAGTTAATTGTTTGGGTGCCTAATAGCTTGTTAGGGCTAGCATTTGGTAACTGTTGTCACTAGTATGGTGCTGTCCTAAGTTTCCAAAACTAAATTTTTCATTTGTTCAGGCAAATTCTAAACAATATACAGGATGTGATTTAATGTGTTTTTTGAGGGGAAAATGCCACCTAATGTGAATTAACATCCTAGGTTGACTGTGGGTAAGGCCTAGATGCATACTTAGCTTGTGTATTTTGTGTGCTTAACTTAAATTTTAATTCGTTCATGTTGACTGCATATCATTTTCTTGAGTGTATCTTCAGAAACCTCTGAGTTGTATAATTTTCTTGCTTTTTCCATCTAAATGTTTTAAATTTAGTTTTGTAAAATCTTTTGTTGCGAATGATGTTTGAAATAGCGGAGATAAATTGCCAAAGGACATTCTGTCCCTTGTACCTCTTGGGGCAGTAGAACTGTGCCCCGAGAGGCCCTTCAGTTAGCAGGGAAGGAGCTCTGTGATAGTGAAATGACATTTGTGGTCCCATCTGAAGCAAAGCTGGAGCAGACTCCCACTCATGTGACCTGTATCCTCCTTATGGTGTTCATGGAATAACCATTCAGTCCTGCTCTTTCCTAGCATTGCTGTGCTCCAAAGCCTAATTTGAAATCAAGCGAGTTGTGCACGGGCTCATAATGTTTCACAGAAACTGAGTAATTATTCCTCACAGAACTGAGTAATGGTCTCAGCAATACTAGATAGATAGTGAGCTCTCTCACCCTGAGAGAAGTGGTAAGGCTGCTCTGCATCTCAGGATGTGCAGAGAAATGATTTTATTGCGTCATAAAACTGTGTGTTAGAATGTTTTATATTGTCATAACCTATTTCTTCTGTTCATAGGAAGCGTAGACCTCGTCCTGTCCAGTTTTTGTGATTTTTGTGCTATTTGCAACCCCATGGGGAAAGTGGGATAGCTGTCATGGCGTGCTTAAGCACCCACGGGGACCTTGAACTGACTGAGCTGGTGCAGTCTTTACAACACTCATGCTTAGCCAGGACGGATGGGCACATCCATCAATCTTGAATTTGCTGCTGTGGATCCTGTAGCTTTTGTGTGCTACCAGTTGGAGTTAGCAGATTAAGTGTTGGGGCTGAGGAACAGGCTATTTAAGCAGAAGACATTAGCTTTTGTCTCATCTCAAATCCCTGGCTTTGGATTTTGCTTACAGGAGGAAGCTAAGCAGGAACTTTGTCTTGGACAACTATAAATAGACTTTGAGTTAATTGTGCCAAAACTGAATTGCTGTTGATTGGTACAAGACACTAGTCTATAGAGATGTGATTTTTTTGGCTTGCAATTTAATAGAAGACAGAACACTTGACTGTGGATTTTATTAGGCATTTTGGACCCTCAGCTTTTATTGGCTGGGTTTTAAGGGTAAAAGTGTGCTTGTTTGTAATTGATTCCCTAAGTGATAGTTGACTTTTGAGATTCTGTTGTTTGTTCATGGGTTGCCACTTTTCTGCTTGTCTTTATCATGCTTTGAAAAATTGGCTTCCCATTGGAAATGTTAATTTTCCTTTGTGAATTTAAAGATGTAGACCATCAGATGATGGTAAATTTGAGCATCCACTAGTTATTTAACTAGAAGTTTGAGTCTGATAATTGATAGTGATGGAAGGAGAATATCAAGTGAATGTGGTTTGGAAGTCTTACTAGAAAGTAAAAAAATTAACAAGTTCTGTTGTAAGACAAGTCACCTTTATATGTTGCTGATGGTTCCAGATATTCTTTGTAACACTAGAGTAGAATAAGAAAAGCACTACCAGAATTTTCTGTTACAGGAGAAAAATCTGATTGTTAAAGGTATTTTTTGTCTTGATTTTCATAAAACCCCAAATTCCAGGAAACTTATGAGAGGAAGGAAATTTTCTTCACAAACTCTTTTGCCATGACACTTGTGTCTTTTTGTTAAAAATAGCTTGTTAGAAAACTTAGGTATTCAGAATTGTCTTTGAGTCTGTTCATGGTTTTCCAAATAAAAACACAGCAGAACAGTAAAAACAGTGTCTTTTTCTGTAGGTGACTGCCAGTTCTTTTACAGGTGCAGCTTTTCAGTGTTGTCAGTGGTTCCTCTCTTTACTGAGGCAGAATTACATTTAAATGGAGGGGGCTGTGAACTTTGCTCTTCGGTGGCTTGAGGAGGAATTCACGTAGTTTATCAGCACTTCAGTCTGATGCTGCTCACCTGCTGCAGGCAGCCCAGCTGCCAGGTGCAGGAAGAGGGGTTTAGTTCTGGGATGTAAACTGGTGCAGAGGAGGACTGGGAGAGGAATTTTAAGTGGAACTGTTTTCCCTCACCACCTGCAGGGGGTAGGTTGTAAGTTTGTGTTCGTGACTGACAGAGTCTCCTCTTGGACTGCTGCATTGTGTTGAAGATCATAGGCCAAAAGGCACCTGGCATGGTGAGCTCTCCTTCCCAGGGCTGGGCCATTCAGCAGCTTTTGTTTTAGCTGGGTGTTGGAAACTTGCAGTGATGGAGACTTCATAACCCCTTTTGGATGATTAACTGCCTTTCTGGTTGAAAAGTGTTTCCGAGTGTGTGACCTATACCTTTTAAGCCTTTAGCTGCCTGTGTGTTCTTTAGTGGGTATGGAGAACATCTGATTCTTTTCTTCTGCATAGCAACCTTTGACATATGTGAATGCTCTTATGCCTTCTCTCTATAGGCATTTTGTGTTTAGGATAAATAGACCTAATTCCTAAAAGCTTCTCTCATAGGTAATGTTCTCTAGAGCTCTGACCTTTCTTGTTCCATTCTTCTGGACATTATCCAGTTTATTTATTTGCATCAATCTTCAAGTACATTAGTATGTTTATCTAGCATGTACAATTTTGATAAATGTGGAGGAGGGAGGTTTTTCTGTTGCCTTATTCAAAATACAGTTTATGAAACCTTCAAATTTAGGTCCCAGGACAGCTGAAATCTTGATCACACTCTGTTAGAGAATAACTCTGTCATAATTGACTTAATGTTTTCTATATAAGATGAGAAATACTGAAATACACTTCCATAGAGAAATACTTACAGGAAATAGTTTTTGGAATAAAACTGTTGAAGATGAGGAGGTTGAAGTCTTGGTCCTAGCTTGTCTACTATCCTAGTCAGAATGGCTTGCTTCTCTGCTTCCATTTTTAATGTGTCTGAAGTGAGTGCTGCTAATTTTTAGAGATTCAAGGTGGGTTTTTTTTAAGGATTTGCTTTCATAGCTCATTTAGGGCCACCACTGTTGTTCATAATGACTTTTCTTAGTAATACTAACTCTGAATTACTAAGCCAAGGATTGTCATCACACTTTTGTTATTTGCTTTTATTTTTTCCCCATTGTAGTTTCAAAAATACTCTGGCACCTCTTGTTTTAGTGTAAAATCATATTAGTTGCTTGGTTTGATTCAATGCAAATCTTTTTAAGTGCCTATGCATATGCATTGAGACATTGAGAAAGATGGCAGAGCATTACCTGGACTGAGTGGGCAGGAGATAGCTTACAAGCGATGGCTTGTCTTTCATTTAGCACTAAGGCTTCCTTGTGCTGAGTTAAAGTATGTGCTTGTGAAACTAGAGCTTTAGAGTTGGAATGCTTTGTTTTAGTGTTTTGTGCCGTGATAGATTTCTGCAAGTATTTTGTGCAACTTGATCTGGTAAAGAATCCATCTTGATGCCATTCTTTGGGGCCTTAAAAGATCCTCCCCCACCCAGTATGTTAGCCTGAATTTATTGGCATATGTAACTTGAGATGTTTCAACAGTTTTAGTCATGACAAGCAGAGAAATCTTGGCCACTTAAAATAAGTGAAGGTAACATGTTGGAGAAACATTAGATCAGCGTTTGATGTCAGCCTTGCAATAAGAACTGTGCAAGACTACATTACAGTAAGAGTTCTACTAATAGTTACTTAGCTTTTCCAGATAATTTTTAGAACTATTTTTGCAGAAATAATAAGCTATCAAGGATGACTGTAACACCTTCTCCCTTTTATGAGGCCAGAGTTTGGTTAATGGGAAGAGAATTGCAGCCGTTGGTGTAGATTCAGTCTGTAAAGCTTCAGCTTTAGGTTTGCTTGCAGCAATTGTACGGGTCACTTCCCTGGTTTCTTAGGATTTGTTTAAATGAATGAGGACTTTACAAACGGAATTGTGGAGGTGTGGAACTCGGTGTCGCAGTAATGCCGTACTGTCAGTCACTGCTAGGTGGCGCTGTGTGACCGCGCTGGCACCGGCAGTGGTGCTGGCACCTCTCCTTGAGAGCCGTTTAAATTAACATTTAGGTTAAAAATGCCATTTTGTTCAATTTTATTTTCAATTTAGTCACTTAATTGATCCCACTACAAATGATCTCCCGGCTCAGGGCCTTGCTTTGCATTGCTTGAAAGGACTTAAAAGTTCAGAGGAAACCCTAGCAAATGAGGTAAAATTTTCATTTGTTTCCCACAGAAATGATTAATAATGCAGGAGCATTGCATACATTAGGCTTGTGTAAATATCCTAGAAAAAATGATGTCCACTGTCACTTCAAATATGATCGCAAAAGAAATGAAGCAATGATTACTCTAAAGGTCTTCTGAGATTAGAGGGATTTGTAGGATTTTTATTAATTAATTATTATCCATGTATGTTCATGCTCATTTATGAACTTTTTATTTTCAGAATCTTTGCTGGGAAAGTTTAAATTTGTTTAAACTTTTTTTTTTCTATCCTAACATTGGACTTTTGGTTTCAGAGTGTGCTACATAATTGTAAGCAAGTAGTTGTTCATTCATGGAAAAGATCATATCCAAATAAAGCTTTCTGGGTGTGGTACTAAGACACTTGCAACGTGATGCAGCCAGGGTTTTGTGTGTCCAATCAGGATGGTGTGAGGTTTTTTCATAATGATCAGCGTTAGCAAGAGGTTTTCACTGTGCGGGAGGTACAATGTGCTAAGCAGTCCGTTTCCTTTACTGTCATGGTTAAAAACATTTTAGAAATTTTGGCAAGGCAGATTTTCATGGGTCTCAGGTACGTACACCAGGAAAGTTTGCATCTCTTAAAGATGTGGATTCTTCCAGCAAAAGAAGAAAGTTTGCTGCAGCTTGTTATATATATCATTAAAAAAACCCCAACCAAACTCCAAAGGGTCTGTGAAGTGCAAAAATGGCATTTATGTTACCAGACTGCATGTTTTCTGTGTGCATGTATGAATTTTTTTTTCCATTAAGTATGTTTTACTTGTTTTTTGTTTTTTTTTTTTTTTTTTGGGGGGGAAGGGGAACAGATAAAGTTGGTGAATGCTGTAGTTGTTTTTTACAGTAATGATTATATGGATTTATATGTTAGAGTATATTCTTAATTTACTTCCTGAGATCTTGCTGGTTGCTGTCTTGGATCACACCTCTACTCGTGTATCAGTGATTATTTGCATTGTGTGTATACAACATTTCTAGTTTGACTCACCTCCTGACAGTAATTGAAATCAGTTGATAAATTTATACTTGAAGTTCCAGGTGTGCTACCTAGCACCTATTGAAGAGCAAATGTGATATTTGGCATAACACTTAGGTTTAGGAAAAAAAAAAGAAAAATATTATCAGAACAACTTCTCTTATAGGAAGATTCTAAGGAAATATTGAGAAGCAAAAAAAGTATTTTGATTTTCCTTAGCAGCAAAAGCTTTATTAGAACCATTTTTTTCACAGTTTTTGGGGAAAGCTCATTTGTGTTGAAGAAGTGGTCTTGGTAATACTATATACGAGAATGAAATGAAAAGTAGTTTCTAGCCATATCACTGAAGTCATGGTGATGTGGATTGGTTTGCAGTATGTGGTTGGATGGCAAAAGTTAGATGTTTGTATCTTTTAAACAATGGAACACCAAAGATCTGTTGTCTTAGGTGAAAGTTTCCTTAGTTTAGTAAACAATGCATAACTTGAGGAAATATATCCATAGCTGCTGATCCTTGATCATGATGCAATGCTTCTGAGGTAGCTCAGTTGCAGTCTAAAATGTGTAAGAATTAGCTTAACATAATTCTCTTTCTTATTTTGCAGGTTTTCACAGCCTTTGGTTTGAAGCAGTAAGGCAGCTTCTAAGATGAACTAATAACATGTAGTTGATTCAAGTTGAGATCTTTCCTCCTGCATCTCAGTTAATTTGGTTCTGCAGGAAAATGATTTTATAAAGGAAATAATGCTTGTGTATGAACTGATTTATAGGTTCTTACTTCTTTGTGAGAATAACCGTCGAAGGACCATTATTTATTTTTTTTCTAGAGATCCATGCCCAAATTATGATTCAAGAAGGTACTTGAAGGGGTCTGCATTTTTCAATCTTGCTGTTGGTGGACACACAAGAGAGGAAAATTAATGCAAACTGTAAACGTTTTTCTAAATTTTGGTGTATATACAAAGGAAAAAATTTGACAGTCCCTCAGGATTAGGCTTGGGTTTGTTGTTTTTATGAGACCTGAGACACAGAAATGCCTGCCAATCAGCCTCTCACCCCTGCAAAACCTTGTTTTAAGCTTCCATAGCTGTATTTTTTTCATTTCCATTAATACAGTCTCGCTTTTTGTATAAGCAGTTCCACTCCCGTTAACATGTACTTCAGGTACCAGGAACTACATCAAGAATAACTTTGATGTGTGGAAAGTGTGGAACTAGTTAATGTCTTGCTAACATCAAGGAGTGTGTGACTTAGGAAACAAATGGTGCCGTATCTGATAGCGAGTTGTACCCAGTTACTGTAGACACGTTCCAGTATTGGAAACACATGTGCCATCTATGTTGCAAACCATATCCTCAAGAAACAGATTCCTAAAATGAAGGGTTTAAAGCCTGATGAATGAGGTGGATTTGAGATGTGTTTTAAATGGAACTACTCATATGGCTTTCTGTATGCTAAAACATGTATTTTTTAATCTCTACAGAGTCTACTGAATTTAGCATCAGTTTCTATAGCATTTTTTCACAAATCTTTTCATAGTTACACCTTGAAAATAGAGTAGTGTCTTTGAAAATGTCAGTCTGGAATAAACAATGAAAAGACTTCTCTGGCAAAAAGCCCCCAAGCAAAAAACTGTTGAAATGGGACTTTCTGTCCTTGTTTAAATGTACTTTTTAGCTGCTACATTAAACTGTTGGTGAACAAAGGACTACCTTGGGAATGCTCAAATATCTATCAAAATAGGTGTTCAAAAATTGTTTTTTCCATACATCCCATAGTTTAGGTTTCTAAATTAGGTCTGATTAGCTATGTGAAAATATACTTGCTTTCCTGAAGCACCCCCTGGAGGTAAGGAATTCAAGTGTGTTGCCTTTTTTCCTTTGATTGTACAGGGAGTTCTGGTCCTAGCTCAGGCAAGACACTTAAGAGAGATGCATAGTTTGAAATGGTATGAATACCTAATTATTAATGCAGTAAGACCAAGTATTTTGTTTTAACCTTATCTTCTCTCAAATTGCATAAATCCTTTCAATGTTTAGTGAACCTTACAGTTCTGCAGAGTTTTTGTGTGTAGAGGTAAGCATGTGAAATGTGTTAATAAGTTACCATGAAAGTAATGTGGTCAGGCTGACAATTTCAAGTTCAGTTCAACTTTCACATTTTTTATTTCTTGTTAGTTGATATTTTATTTTTTGGGTGGGCTCAAGGTTTTGTGTTTTACGTTCAGAGCTTCTACAATATACTTAGTTAGCCATGAATAAGCTGATAAAAATTATCCTTGTTCCAGTTCTGCTTTGGCAAGTGTAATTGCTATGGCTTTCTGATGTGCCTCGTGTGATAATTTTATTTGTGGGGATATCCATACATCACCATTAAAGCAGAGAAGCAGGTATACAGTTCCTTGACACATCCTGTAAACAGCTGCAGATTTGTCTGTGCATCTGACAATGGACAGTATCTGCTTATTGGACTGTCTTGCCACTTGCTCTTAAAATGCTATTTCTGTCTGAAAAAAAACAGATTGAGTCCAGTTCTGTATATATACCCTGTGTTTATACACTGAGCAGTACCCCATGAGCTAAAAGAAACAAAGCAGAAGGTGGAGGAACCACTTGGTCCAGTAACACCAGTCTAACATTCTGTGATGCAGCTGTGAACATGTTTGTTTGGTAAACCAGCACTGCGTTTTGCTGAATTCTGTCCATGTTGTCAAAATTCATGCATGATTTCTCTTTGTGTCTGTGAAAAGAATAAGATTATTAAAGTTTTTCCCTAATATGATGTGTTAAATATTCTTAGTATGTCCTTGTATGTTAGGGATTACATGATGTTTTTGTTTTGTAAATAAATAGTCAAACCAAAATGTGCTGTTTTGTAACAAAAGTTCAATGCAACATTAACTATAATATATAACCTTTCTTGCTGTTTAGCAATGGATGTTTCTCACTAAGAACCAAAATTATTTTAAATAGAAGATAAGATTGATAATGATAAGGTATCATAAGATTCTGTTTACTAGGAAAAAGAAGCAGATCAAATATACTTTTATATATTTTCAGCTTTACAGTAAACAAACTAGCATTCTAAGTGTCAGGGCTGGTTGAGTTAAGAGGAAGTATAATGGATAGTTCCACACATGAGAAAAACAAGATACTGTACCCAGGGAAGGAAAATGGGCCTTTATTTCTGCTTACACTTGCAAAGACCCATTTCTCTGAGTGCTGAAAACTTCACAGGCATCTAATGATGAACAGCTGTTGTAGAAGAAGCGTAAGCTTGTGTCACAGTTGTGTATAATACTTGAATTTAGAGATCTAAAGTGGCACCTGTTTTCCAGTTTTATTGTTTGACCAGCACATGCAATTCAAACTTGAATCACTTCCACATGGGAGTCTCATTAAATACAGTAAATTGTGTGGAATACAACATTATTTAAATTTGTCCTTGGCTACAGTGTGCATTGGTTTGATCTTAATGCCAGTAAAGAGGTGAAGGAGGTGTAAGGGTGTATGCTATGGATGGTTTTCAAGAGAAAAGGAGATTAGGCCACACTTTAAGTCTCATTTCGTGGGGATCAGTATGAGTGCAGAGAAACAAGTGCTTTCTGAAAGAAAGAGAGAATACTTTTAGAATTGTCATCATCTTGATGCTCCCTGTGGAAAGTTTAGTCCCTCTATGGGAATGGTAATTAAAAAGAAAGATTCTGGTTTTGCTATCAGTAATAGAATAGTTATTCACTTTATCCATAGTTGCTTTCAAATCTGAAGAAGAAAAAAGGACCTATTTGTCTTCTGAGTCAAAAATCGATATCACTCTTTTCCTGGGAGGTATTTAATGCAATTATTAGTTTCACTTGAGGAAAAAACTTTGGTTTGCATGTTCCATTTCAGGGGTTTTGGGTATCACCCTATCCTGTTCATTTGCTGTGGTTGCCATAAAATTCCAAGTACTTGCATTCAGCCTGGTGGTCATACCATCACCTCATTCAGTAGCAGAAGTGAGGTACAAGGAGTGAGTGAAGTGTGTGTGTTGTGTGAAGTTAGTGCTCTGTATTGCTTGTAAGAAATGCTGTTACTGAAGAACTTTGGCACTGTTAAATGTCAGGATATTTCTGGGCTTCAGTATAGTATATATTTACCGCAAACCAAAAATCTCACCCCTGAAAGTGTAATGTAAAAATGTTAAGTTAGGAAAAAAATAAACCCCAAACAGGTAGATATTTACCCTAAAACTGTGACTAAGTAATTTTTTTACTAGGCTGAGATTGCCTTGACTTAGTTTACACAGATGTATCACTTACGAAAGGCAATCATTTTCTGAAGTCACCAGAGACAGATATCTAATAGGGAATGAGTTTTGTTTATCACTTTTTCATTGCTTTGATATCTAAATATGAGATTGTTTTGAAGAAATGTTTTGGTACCTTTCTTAATATGTTAAATGGGTGCTGAAATCTTTAGTGGGCTGCCTTGAAAAATCTGTTGGTATGTTGAAAAAGTAGAAATTGTTTAGAAAGGTGGTTTATGTGAGAGGCCATTCAGATTTAGAGGGAAGGTGGTCTAAGTCCTTCAGCTTCAGTGATGTTTCTGTATGGGAGCTTATTCAGATAGCCCATTGTGAACTTTTTAATA
Source organism: Sturnus vulgaris (assembly GCF_052056855.1). Lineage (NCBI taxonomy): Eukaryota > Metazoa > Chordata > Aves > Passeriformes > Sturnidae > Sturnus > Sturnus vulgaris. The sequence goes on along the minus strand of NC_142243.1, from coordinate 66,603,356 downwards.
TAGATTTTAATTAGAGTGCTATTCCTACCACCTGCTGAAGTAGAGTTGGAATGTCTGCTGACCTGAAATGAATGCACGTGTTCAGTATTAATACTGCATGTCTGGATCCAGACAGCAATCTTTCATTTTGACATGCACATAGTCAAAGTAAATTAATGTTTAAAATCTGAATACTTGAAGTTCAGCCAGAGTGCATTCATAATTATCTTGAGGCAAGTTTAAATGGAAATGCATATGCTATTTTTATTCTTTATTTACAGTATGTACAGGTAAAATTTGTGATAATACTATATAAGTGAATTATGTTAAGTTTTTTTTTCCTATTTGTGAACAGTATTTATGAAAATATTTTAAAACATTTCAGTGACAGCATTCAGGTTCTGCATGGTTCAGTGTGTGCTGCGTGTGTTTTTTTAATGTGTCTTGAAAAATTGATCTAATTTGTTTTCTAGTTGTGTATATACATGTAATTAGTCTTAGAAATTATTATTTTGTGTCAAGAAGGTCTAAATTGTTGTAGATTGAGTGGTCAGACAGCAAACTTCTGTCTCGGAAGAAATATTCTCCAGTGAACAGCGTTGTGGCCTTTCAGAGATTTGATTGTGACCACAGCATCCCCTCCTTTAACATGTGTATTCTTAAACCTCCCAGAAGGCAATTAGTCTAAATGTTGCCGTTCATTCTATCTCTGATCACATTACGGCAAAATTATTTTAACTTGTATATTTAAAAGAGAACTGCACCTCTGAAAACACAAACATTTTGACACTATTTTTGTCTGATTGTAAGTCAAGTAAAGTTCAAGCACTTAAGTACTTCTCAGTCTGTACAAAACTTTAAAAATGTTGCAAAACTAATGTTCATGCATGTGTCTGCAGAAATGACAATTATTGGCAAGAAAACTGATTGATGTACTGCTGCATCAATTGCTTTTTACAGTAACATGACAGCAAGAAATCTTTCCAGTGATACTTTTCTTTTTGTTTGTTAAAAAATAGTAAATAACCCTGATGATTACTGGAGGTCATATTCAAAGATTTGAAGACTGAAAAGCCTATTGGTACATTATCTATTTTGCTTCTGTTGAAACTATAATGAACATAGGTCCAAAGCTGTTACCTGTAGAGTGGTGTTCAGCTCTAAGTAGTTCAGAGAAACAGTGTTTTAAAATCTGAAAATTATCAAGAACATAAATTTGTGAAAATCAGTCAAACAAAATAGATCATCCCATCCCCCCAAAACACCCCAATTTATTTTGAATTATTAACAAATATAAAAGTATAACTGCATTTGCTCATGGATTGTGTTATCCTGATACTGATTTTTGCTGGTAAATGTCATCTCAGTAAGATTCACGTAAACACAAATAACATGTAAAAAGTGAGCTCTGAATGGGAAGTTTTGCTGCTGGCCAATGAACAATCTTTCTTCTTCTTTTGCACTCATGATTGATGATTGCTAGCTGAACAAAGAATGAACAACCAGATATTTGTACTTAATTTTTCCTTCATTAGATAACTATTTAGCTTGAACTCAAGTTTTACTGTCTAATTACAGAATTTCTTGAGTGTGGAGATTTATTGGTTAAATTTTCTGTCCAGTCTTTTATGTGCCCTGTTTATAGTGTTTATGGATTCACCTGATACCTTGCTTCTAGAAAGATTCATCTATGGTGAATCTTGTTTATTAGTTGACTGTGAATCTGTTTTTAAGCTATCTGCAGGGCAAAAAAAGATTCCTCACTACTTCTTGTCTTACTGGCCTCTAGAAAGAAATAAATATTGCTTTGTGTCCTTGATTTTACAGCAGGAGATGCACTTGTGTGATTACAGAGCCTTGTGTTTTTGAGTAATGTTGGTGTTATTTTATTGCATTATGCTTTGAAATACTAATTCTTTAGCTATTTAATTGTTTGATCTTCAGGTGAAAAGTAACTGCATTTCTAATCTGCTGACTCTCTTTAGTTGTCAGGAATTTTTCTTCAATTCTTACAGGCTTTTTTTTCTGTGTTACTTGTGTGAGTAAAAAAAGCCAACAAAACCCAGCCAGGGATCAGGTTATTGGCACATGTATTTCCATTATGCTATGTCATGTTCTTATATCTGTATCCACATCTTAACTTATTACACAGTCTTCTTCTAGGGAATTCTGTTCTAACAAAATGCAAGGTACCAGAATCAGAAACTGAAAATATCAACCAAGGAAAAGGGAATACTGCAGCTATCAAGAGTAATAATTCTCAAGGTTTTAACTGTGTCATTTCAGTAATTAGGTAATTTAAATCTTCATCTTAATATGACATAAATCAGAAAAAATTACTTTTTCTAAACCACCTTTCGGCCTACTTCTTCACTGGTCTCCCAATCCCTGGTGTAAAACAAACATTGGATTTCAACAGAAATTTTTCTTCTGTGTTGACACTTTATGAAGAGAGAAACATATAAAGTATGAAATGTTATAAGGAATGCTTAATGACTCTTACTCTTTAATTCACTACAGCTGTTGAATTTATGCAGATTTTCCTTCTTGTTCCTCTTAAGCATCAGATAGTGATCATTGCAAACATGTAACTAATAATCTCTGCCTACAAAGTAGTGCAGTAATAACTCGGGGTTCTCTACAGCAAATGTTACTGTGTCTTTTGCTATGGTCTGACAAGCATGACCTACATTTAAGAAAGCCCTCTGGGTCTGTCTGGTTCATTACTGTCTACTTGCAGATGCTTCTTCATAGATGGTTAGTTGAGATGCTCTTGCAGACCTCTAGGTTTTTTTTTGCAACATTCTGCTACAGTGTTTTTGCAAGTTCATGTTCTCCAGTAGTAAGAGCCTGGCTTGTTTAATAAAATTTATGTGGAGCTTAGTTTTAAGCATCTATCTGACTTTCTAATAGCAATATTGAGAGCATTTTCATTTTTATGTTACTGAGCTTCAGGTTGTTCTGGGTTGTTAGATGAAAGTAAATACAAATGAAATATCCAGTCTCTGTTTTAAATTGTGCTTGAGAGTCTGTTTTCAGTAGACCTTTGGAAATGGTTTTGCAATAATTTCAAGGCATTTCCAGACCAGTGGATTTTAATAGTCAAGGAGACTGCCTCGTATTTTCTCCTTTACTAATAGTAGGCTGCTTGTTGTAACTGGCATAACTTTTAAAGTTACATAGTAATGACCTTTAAATTCATCAATATTGTATGTGTTTGAAATGCTAATCCAGCAGACTGTATGGTTTGTACAATTATTAATACTCTTCGTCTGTATTGCTTAGTAGTTAAGAGGTTAAGCAGTTCATGGGGGGTGGTGGGGGCGAACAAAAGCAGTTTGCATTTTGTCAATTTTCAACTTCAGATATCAGTAAATCATTGCAGCAGCCTTCCTTATCAGTTGTTTGCACAAAAAAATAAGTGGAATGGGGGAGTGGAGAAAACCTGTTAGAGTTGTGTCTGAGGGGACCATCTGCTGTGGTTCCCAGTGTTGGCAGTGTGATAAGGGATAAGCTGTGTAAACAGAGGTACCACAAAAAAAGGCAGGCCCGGTTCAGGGAGGCATATGTATGATTTGGATTTGGGTTGATAAGAGCCTTAGAAAGTCAGGGATCTTAGAGTAAAAGTCTGTTAAGCAGAGGAGTGATGTATTTAATCTAAAACTCCAGATGTAGCTTATTAGCATGAGTTTGCTTTTGGACTAACTTGTGTAGTTTTCTTCTGATTTATTGGGACTTCTACAAACACAAAATATGGATGAGTTGTATGGTTAATCTGAATATTAGTACAAAATACTGACACTTTTGTGTTTTGGAAACATTCATTAGGGGTTTGTATTAGTGCTTAATCAGCAAAAATAGATAAAGATTTGAAGAATGACCAGCAATGTTAATAGATGTTTGATTTTTGGGGAAGAAATATCCAGGTGGCAGGAATAAGCTTGCCCATATGATCAGTCAGGATCAGATGATTGGTGACTACTCACCTGGCCACAGGTGTCTCTCATGTATCTCAATTTGATGTCTAGGTCTTAGACCTTTGGAAAAGATATGGAGCCTCTGGAAGCAGGGAGGGGATTTCCTGAGCTTCTTGTTAGTCACACAGTGGTTGCTCATTACAGCAGGGTGGGGTGCAGGTGGCTGCCAGTCCACCTGCAGTGTAGACAATGCTGCATGGATTAAAGAGCCTTAGCTCTGTTTGGACTAAGTCAGGCTTCTGTTACTAAGGCCTCTCTAAGTAGCTAGTTCCAGTTTAAATTTCTGTATCGAAGTCACTCGTGTCTGGTTCTGTGGTGACTGAAGTACTGGGAAAGGGGGAGTGCTTTTGCATTTAAAATGAAGTTAAACTTTTCACCTGTAAGTTTCTGTCTACTTACCACAATGTTTAGGGGAAACATATGCACAATTTGGATTTTTTTTGGTTAATATGAGGCTTTTGCTACTATGATACCTTCATCCATGTATAAGACCTAGTAGGGTTTAACTCTTTGGGAAAACCACACATAGAATAATGTTCTGAGGGAAGGAGAATATGATGAGCTGCTTACTACTTGTCCAGGACTGTCTCCCTTTCCATCACACAAACTCTCCTCTCCGGTAGCTACATTGAGAAAGTAATGATTTCTTTCAGTCAGTGATGATGTGTGAAAACTGAGAAGGTGCCAATACCTTTGCCTTGCTAATTGCTGGAATGGGAGATGCCACATTTGGGGAGACTAAGCCTAGGTGGATGTTGGCCAGAGGGTATGTGGTATTACTCCTTTGGGTGGAGTAGCTGCTGTGAACTATTACCCTTTGTGAGGAGTTGAAGCCTGGAATTTTGAAGTGCAGAGGTTTGGAACAGGCTGGAACCTGGAGTCTGTATCAAACCTTTATGAGAAAGAAGGAAATGTTCAAATCTAAGAGAAGTTTGAGCAGGGCTGACCTGCAGGTCCATTTACTTTCTGGTGACTATAAAATCTGAAGATTTCTATTGCCTATAATTGAGCCAGTAAGAGCATAAAAGTATTATTTTCCTAACTTTGGGATTTGGCAGCAGGTTTATAATAGCCCTGTTTAAAGTATATCTGCTGCTTTCTCTGATGAACGGTCCCAGACCATGCAGGGCTTGACTGATGTCCCTGCTGCATATGCAAGTAAGTGATGCCCGTCTGTGGTAAGATTTGCATCCATGGTGTCCAGTGATGGGACAGAAGGCAATGTGCACGAACTGAAATACAAGAAATTAAATCTAAACATCAGAAAATACTTCTTTTTGTATAGCAATTTCGATCAAATCCTGTAACATGTGTCTTGAGGTGTAGAGTCTCCATCCATGAAGACATTTAAAGCCTAACTGACCACAGCCCTGAGCAACCTGCTCCAGGTGCCCCTGTGGCTGAGGGTGGAGGTTGGACTGGAGGATCTCCAGAGGTCCTTTTCCACCTCAGCTGATCTGTGATTCTACAAAATACTGTAAGCTTCAGAAGCTTCTAGATAAGGAGGAAGATGTTGGGGAGGGGAAGAGACTTTATTTTCCTTTTTATATGAAGTCGTCTGAGTTGTGGGTCCTTGGTGTTTATATTTTCAGTCTGTGGGTCTGCACTTGGGTTACTAGGATATCATGAGATGTCTTTATCTCTCTCGTGGAGGAGTGAGGCTGGTTTTCTTGCACTTATGGGAAGTGAGGGAAGACAGAAAATAATTTTACACAATTTTCCTTTATCTCATGGCAAGTGTTTTCTAACTTATCTTTAGTCAGTTTTTATGAAGTTGAATTCTGTACTAACCTAGGTGCTACTGTCTTTATCACTTTTTAAATGAAACTGCCCAAGTCTCAGTAAGGAGAAATGTGATTCTGCTACCATTTCCTTTGATCAAACTATGATCAAAACTTTAGAAATGATGTACTGTTTGGAAGAGTGGCTTCATCTTTTTTTTCCTCTCAGTTCAGACTCAGTTATTGATTATGTGTGAAATACTATTGAGGGATGAGAAAGAGCTCAAAGTGAGCATAAAGTACTTCTTAAAAATAAATTTTCAAGGCTGAATGCAGCACTTTGTCTTTTTTAAACCAAGTGATGTTTCTTTTATACTCTTTTCGATTTGTGAAGGTTTTCTTCTTTTCTTGACAGCCTTTTACCTTTATGCTTTGGAGACCTTCACCTTTTATTGCTAGGGCTTACTTATACTTCCATTGATTCTCATCTTGGTAGAATATTTTACTTCTTAACAAGTTTCACATTAAGGCTCTCCACACAGAACTTTGACTGAAAATAATGGGACTTGCTACATGGTAGAAGTTGCTGGTTCTTCCTGAATCTTACAAGAAGACGATATTAAGAGCTTGTTTTTTGTTGTGGGGGATGTGTAGGAAATAGCTCACTGCTGGTGTATCCCTGTGGAAAGAGTAAAGTTGTATCAGAGGCAGAAAATGTGACCCGGAGAATTTAAGTGGCTACCTGTTCATCATCTGAACAAGATAAATTATGTGGGTGTATTTCTACATGTTGCTTAAAATGCTGATTTAGTGTATTTTCTTTCTTGTCAGCAAACATCTGGTATGCTAGAAAAAACCCTCTCTCCTTAGGATATAAAAAAATCTTAAGTGCTTTAAATTATTGAGATTCTGCCTAACTACGTGTACATAATTATGAATAAATTGGTGGTTTAATTAATGACACTTTAGTAATTCTTTTACAATTAGATTGAGTGATAGAAAGCAATCGCAAGTTGAACTGTGAAGTTACTTTGCACATTGTTCCTGTGTCATCTACAGCATATGTTTATTAATACTTTCTTTTGCTATAATTTCATCTTGGCTTACTGCAAACTCCATGCATTATGAAACAAAGCATTCTGTTTAATATAACCATGAGAACAATATTTCAAATCTGTCCTTATCTCTGGTCTGCTGCTTTAAAACGATTGTGAGAGGGGAACACTTTGGGTCAGATGCAGGGCTTTATTTTTCTTTATTCTGATTTGCTATAGACTTCTAAGTTTTTGTAGTGGTTTTGAAAGTCTGTCTTACCTGCAACAGCATATGTTAGACGCTTGTTTCTTTGTAAACACATCTGTCTTAATTATGTTGTATTCTTTTCATGTTTTGAAGCCAAATATTGGAAGCTATGTAGTCAAAACCTGCACTAAAGCTCCTGTCTTTTTCTCACTTGAAGAAATAAAGTTAACCTTTCCAGGCATTATTTAATGTGCTGAAGACATTTAAATAGTTTCAACATTGAGTTCAGCTTTCTGTTTGCTCTTTTCCAGTTTCTGCAGTTGTTCTGAGATTTGCTGCTTCAACTAATAAAACTAATTAGAACTTGAAGAGTGTGGTTTTTGCTTTTACAACAAGAGTAATTTATTTTCCATTGAAAGTAATTGCCAAATGAGTGGAGTCTGTCAACCTGCTGTATACCTGGAATATTCTGACAATGTAAGATGTCTAAAAGATGAATTGTGTGTGGGGAAAGACCACATGTCCTTCTCTGGCTTGTGCAGTGGAGAGGTGGACTAATGGAAGGGAATGCAGACTGATTGAGAAGTAATATTTTGGATAGCTTTTTTTAAAAAATATTCTTTCCTCTTTCAAGTCGTCTTTTATTTGTGCTGACTTTAAAAATCAGTGTATGAAAGATATAACAAAAATGTAATTCACTGGTTTCTTCAAGAAGACCAAAGAAGCCTTTATAGATGGAAAAAAATTAAAATGAGTAATTATTATCAAAATGAAAAGTTCTCTTGTCTTGAATTGTGATCAGTGTCAGCATTGGTTCAGGTTGCTTAATTACTGGATGATGACATAAGTACTGTATTGAGTGCTTTGGTAAGAGAAGCAACAAAGATGATCAAGTAATGAAAACGTGCAGTCAGACACCTTCCTTTGCTGCTGTTCCAAATCACGGCCACCTGATTTCTGTTGCTGGTGGCTGGGAAGCAGAAGGTGATTGGCACACAGATCCCTTCCCTTCCCTGTGGGAGTGCATCTCTGGTGTCCTGTGCAAATGGGAAGGGGGTGTGGGCTGCTGGTGGGAGTGTTGAGAGGAGCCAGCAGCTCACAGCCACTGCCCTATGCTGGGGCTGGGCATCCACTGTGGGATGTTGCTCCCAGCTGGTGCTGCAGTTCACTGCTCTGCATCCTTACAGGCCACCCTTCTGTGTGTCAGACCGTGGAAAGCTAGCAAGGATTACTTTCTTTTAAACATCGGTCCTGTATCTTCAGCCTTCTTGGAATACAAAGAAAGTATCTTGCAATTATATTTTGTTCTAAAATATAGGCCTCTGCTTCTGTGTCCTCTGAGACAGATAGATCAAAAGGGCATATAAGGTATCATGCATGACCTTCATAAAAACTCATGGAAGCAGTTTTGCTGTTGATTTTAAGGTGCAAAGCAGCTTTTCCCATTTGCTTGTGTTTAACTTGGGAATTATAGAAGAGCTGTGGAACACATTGCAGGGAATCTGCAAAACATTTATCTTTAATGCTTGCGTGTGTGTGGATGTGTTTTTTGGTGCATCTTAATTAACTAGCAGTATGGATAACACAATCCTTTATCCATAGTCTACCACAGAGGGCAGTTCCCTAGAATAAAAATTAGCCTTGTTTGACTAGGAATTTTATTTTATGTGTACAAGAAAACCTCCTTCTGCAGGATCAGGAGAGTGTTTGGTAGCTGCTGTTCAGAATTGAAAAGAGGGGGCAGCTCTGTACCGGGGTTTGTTGGTAGACTGTTTAGAGGGTGTCTGGGGGGAAGGAGAGCTATCACCACATAGGAGAAGAGGCAGGCAGACCCTGTACGTGGGCAGTGCGTGTATCTAAATTACGGAACAGGAGGAAGCAGTGGCAATGGGAGTGGCTGTCATTAGGGAATCGGGAGAACAGGACCTGATGTCCGGATTGTGTAGCTCAGAGTGCCCCAGTGCTCAGCCTCACCAGCTCTTGCCACCAGCACGGTACTGCCAGAGTACAAGAACCTTAAACTGTGAGCTGCCTGATGCCAAAAGCTGTAGCTTTGATACTGCTGTTTTAGAATGTACCAGTTCTGAAAAAGTGTGGCATAACTAATTTGTTCACGTTTTGAATGATACAGGATTTTAACAGCAGTGACAGCATTGTGGTCTGGTTCCTTCATTTCATGCCATATGTCACACTTGTAATTTAATTCTGAAAAGTGCTTGCATAATGATTTAAAAGTGCTTTAAGTATTTGACAGTACATCATCAGTGGGGGAGAACTCAGTTTGATTCTGTGTGAATTCCCTTCTAGTCCTTTTGACTAGATTATTCAGCACCTTGTTTTAAAGACAGATGACATGCAAGTGTCTTTTGAAAGTCAATTGTATAACTTGAAATTAGAAAGTAGTGCAGAAGTGTTAATGATAGCACCAGACAGAATATTGTGATGCACGACACAGCATGACAGACTTGTGCTTCCTACACGCTCACCTTGCCACAGGGCCTTTGTGGTGTCACAACTCCATGGTTTAATATCCATCAGACATCCAATCTCGCAACCTATAACCTCTTTAGCCTCTGCTGAACTCCTAAGGCCAACACATTTAAAGCTGAATGAGTTTTTGGATATTGACTTGGTCTCTCCTAAGCTCACCAGTGCTGGCAAGGCAGAGGTGGTAACAACTGTAATTAAATGTGGTCATCTTGTCATTGACTCTGTGAATGCTGAATAAAGGGCAGGAAAACCCCAATATTTTAGCAATCTAATGTGGGTTTTTCTTTTGATCAGGATGCTGTAGATTGCAGAGAGCTAAGCTTGCAAGGACCTATTTAACATTTTTTGACAAATAAGGTATATACACATCTTGCACACTTCTATTTCTAGCTCTTGAAGACATCTGCTTCAGTTTTTTTCTTTTGTAGAGTACGATCTCAGGTTTAAAACAAGCAAACAAAAACCTACCTAAACCTGCTGTTAGTGGAATCTGTGCTGTTAGGCTGGGATTTGAGATCTTCCTAGGACTCGTGGATTTTTGAGAGCTGAGCACTGGTTAAGTGAGGAAACTTTAGCTTTAGAGCATTTATTTGTGTATTTATGTAGAATATATGACAAGTGTCTTCTGAAATTGCACGTTTTTTATCATTTATGCACCAAACCTTAGATTACGCCACAGGATTTCCTTCTTTCCCGTTAATGAGTTAGGCAGCTTGGTGGGGAGTCTGTCTTTAGGAGTGCCATGCAAAAAATTAAATGCATTTTTTTATAAATGTATAATGAATTAACTTCCTTATTTGAAAAATGCGATTGCTTAAATGACAAAGCAGCATGGGGGCAATTTGCTATTTTGGAGAGTTTATTTTTAGCGCATGTTGTCTGAAATTTGTTTTTTGAATAGCTAAATAATGAGTGGCTCTAAAAATCAGATGATGATTGTTGTTATGAAAATTCCATTCTTGTAGTTTCCAGTTCTGAAAGCATTTGCTATTTATTTTGTTTGAGTTTTGAACACATTTTCTAACGTTTATTCAAATAAATCTTAATAAATTACTGAAAATCTGCTTGCTAATGGACTAATGGTTTTGGTTTTTATGTGAAGTAAAAGGACAGAGGCTTTCATTGCTAAGTAGGTAATAGTCTCAGAAATTTTGAATGTTAGCTGTTGACAGTTGGAATTTTACTGTGAAATGCTCTCTGTCCAGAGGTTGGCACAAATCACTTTTATATTTCTATATTAAATCATTGCAATTCCAAAATAATTAATTTTGTGTATCTTTAAAAGAACCCCACTTTTTATTCTGTTTTAAAGAGATGCTCTTTGTTTGCTATTGTTCAGCAGTTCTTTTGTTATTAGACAGAACTGTTATTTTAAATCTGCAGGATTTCTCCTGAAAGTTCTCCTAAGTGCAACTGAGTTTTACTTGATTTGTTTTCTTTTGGATTGATAAGCCCTGAGGTAACAGAGTAAAATATGTCTTCTCTTCATAGTTAGGCATCCAAATACAAAGTAGTAGCAACGAGAGGATAGTTGGCCCCCCTGCCTGCCATCTGTGATGGCCAGCTGCTGGATTGCACTGCTTTGTATTGGAGCAAAGGCACACGCCGGAGAGTTGCTGTGAGATGAAAAGCTGGGGTTGGGAATGCTGCTCCCCTGGAACATGCAGCCTGCCTTGGGCTGCTTCTGTGGGGCAGGTAGCTCTCAATGCCTCACATTCCATGCTTCCAGCTACATACCTGGTGTTTGCATTGGGCAGCAGAGAGGGGCTGGCTTCCCTGTAGGGGAGCAGCACTTCCCATTGCATCCCCTTGGTTCTGTGTTCAGAGGCAGGTGAGGAAGTGGCTGCCACTCGTGCCCGTGTAAAGGCTTTCCCGTGGGTGTTGGCCTCTGCAGAACAGCTGGAATTCTTGCTGCTTTGGGCAAGGTGGCCTTCAGGACCAGCCACCTGAGCTGCTGCCATGCCCAAGCAGAGCCTCTCTGTCCCTGCCTGAGCACTGAAACAGTCATCCACCAAACCTGGCTTAGATGTCATTACTTCCCAAGATGTGGAGTAAAAAGGAAAGAAGAGAGGGGAAAAATAATAAATAATCACATGATCCGTTGGCTTTCTGTGAACACTGGGATTTCCTGCAGAGATTCAGGAAGGAATAATTGTATGCAGTAATATTATTAAATTTATTCTAGATAAATTATCAGGAGATTGAAGTTTGTTTGAGGTTTTTTTTTTTTTTTTTTCAAACTACTCTTTGTCTCAATGGATGGTTTCTTTAATTTATTCAGACAGAAGTTGCATATGCAACATGTTAGGGCTTGCTTCGAAGAAACTTATCAGGAGCCATAAAAGGTTGTTGGTGAGACAGAGGGAAGAGGGACAGGAGGACCAAACTGAAGCTTTGCTCTGATCAAGAGTCTGAAAATGATTGGTTTTGTTTCAAAAGTGTCTGATTTGAAATATGGTGAAAGAAAAAGAGCAAAGCTGTCTTGAAAGTTGGGGGTTATTTTTTCTACTAGTGTCAAAAGGACCAGGATTGCTAAAGCTAACAAGCTAGTTTTTCCTTCTCTTGAAAAGGATAATAGTAACAAAAAAATTCAGGTTATCAGTATGGTGATTTGTATGTAGTAATTTTAATTTTCAGTTTGATTGTACTTTGTTCTTCTGTGTTATGGCATGTGGCTCACTCTTGGTGAAAAATGACCAATTCTTTTTTGTTGCTTTTGTGGTTGTATGAATGCTTTTTTCCTTGATTTAAAGCGGTGCCTATGATTAAAGTGGTACGAGCAGTGTTCTCTGAGTTACTGGACAGACACAGCTAATTAAGGGAGCTGTGAAAATGAGGTTTGATGTAGAGAATGATCAGTGAGAATATGCACAAAAATGAGAGCTCATACTAGGTGAGAAACATTGGAAGGGATATGACTTGTTACACTACTGTGTTGCTACTGTTGTGACAGGCAGCTAAGCTAAAACCACAAAAAGCTAAATTTTAAAATACAGTGCTTTTGCATGTGCTGTAAGCTTAGCTCCTGAAATTCATTACTGGAAGTATCTTCAGGGCCAAAGACTGAGGAATGAATTCATACCTCATAAATTAGGTGAGGTATCATTACCTGTGGGCCTAGAAGCAGCTTCTTACATAACACGCTTGCTCTTGTGTTTTTGACAGCTTCTCATGGAAAGAGCCTGTGTGCCCTTCTGCCAGACTGACAGACAAAGAGAGACTGGCCAGCGTGCTAGCAGTGAGGAAACTGCTAAGCAAAAAGTGCTTATCCTATACTACTGTTATTTTGAATCAGCTAACTATCCAAAGAGTATGTGGAAGAAGTTGTAAGGATTATTTGTTATTCAGATAATATTCTTGTAATTTGTGCAGCTTCCAGTGCAGAGAACAAAAACGTGCCTGTTTTATGAAATCACTGGATTTTAACAAACAACAATACTGTTAAGTGTGAAAATCCTTAAGAAAATTTATTTTCTTCATGCAGAGTAAATACGTCTTGCACAGTGTCAGAAAGAGTTTTGCAACTTTCGTAAATGTAGCTGGCATTTGCCTGTCAGGAAAATGTTAAAGCTCTTAATATTTAACATTTACAACCTGTACACAAGGCTTTGTTTCGTACTGTACTGCTTTCTCTGTCTTCACTCATCACGTGGGTCTTGGACTAAACTTCTTGGCTTTTGTATTCATAAAACATGTGACTGTGTGTGAAATAGAGATGTATATTGCCACTGCCTGATCCCAAAGCCTGCTGAAGAAAGGGATTTACAGAAAGGGATTTACATATCTCTCTCATAGTATCCTTTGTATCTGTGCCTATAACTCTTTGAATGAAAATATTACAGAGCAAAATCTAAAGTAGTTTTCTCCTAGGCACAGCCTCTGTTTGGTACAGAAGTGATTTCAAAATGATATGTAGTCATGTGTAGAGAAATGGGACAGTGCTATCTAGCACAAAAATCCTCATGTTGTGTAGAGTTTCAAAATGTTTTATAGGTAAGTTCTTAACAGTGGGCCAAAAGCTTAAGGAATAAAAAATGGTGACACAATCTGAGCAGATTCTTCTCCTAGAACTGCTCAGGTGAAGGGAGGAGGAAGTGGATGCTTTTCTATGCTTGCTATTGAGTTTTTGAGTCCTTTGGTTTCCATCCAGAATACAAATTTACATAAATGACAAAGCAAAAGTTAATAATTAATTAATTGGTAAAGAAAAATACTTAGCAATTATTCTTAACATTTGAAAATTCTGCAGAAGTCCGTCCTAAAGTTGCACAACTACTTAAGTATAGAAAGAAGTGTATTTTGTGGTTAGCAAAGAAGGATTTTGGTAGAGGCTATAACTTACTTAGAGACTGGAATTCAGAGCAGGCTATTATTTTATGACATGAATTTGAAGTTGTGCTTCTTGACTACAGAAAAATAGAAAGCAAGTAGCTTTACATAACTGTGCTTAACCTTGAAGCCTTGCTGTCTTGCTTTTCAAACCAAGCTGATATTCAAAGCTGCTTCAAAGCAGCAAAGTCATCCTAAAGATAACATTTAATCTTTGCAAGTGTTGAAGTGGTGACATGTTTTGTGGCTAGCGTTGTTGAAAGACTGTAATAGTTAAGAATTTGCTACTATTCATGTGTTGGCATAAACTTCAGCATGTGACTTTATATTACTTTGTCAGAAGCTACTGTTTATGATTAAAATGGTTAAAGAAAAACAGATTTAATTTTTTGCATTTTTTTTGTTCTTCCATTGTGTCAAATGTTACAATTTGTTTGGAAGAAAAAGACAGGCTTTCAGCAGAGGAGGAAAATATGTGTTCTTCTTCAATGAAGTGTTAATTTAGTGTTCATTTAAGTTTTTAATCTGTTTTGGGCCATTTTTCAGCTTCAACAAGCTACTGGTGTGAAATGACTAGAACATTAAGATTGAAATGAGAGATAGTAAACTTCTTAGTTCCAGTTAGGAATAATGCAGAAAAATTATATTTTTCTCCAAAATAAAATAGCAACTTGAAACATTTTCACTGACATTTAATGAAAATTTCTTAAACGTTTCATATTGATTCATATATAAAAGGAGGAAAAGGTTCTATTTGAAAACCATTAAAACTGTAGTTTGTAACACTGTAAGGATCTTTGCTACTTTTTTTGTGGATTGATATTTAATGAAATTTTAAGTGTTTCACTTTCTGTATTTTTTCAAATGGAAGATACAGTTTCTGTTAAACTTCAGTATTGATGTTTTTGAAATAATGTTACCACTGAATTTGAAAATCAAACAATTTGTTTACCTTATAGCACTGTGCATTTAACTTCCCTCTACTTAAAAAAAAATCTATTTAGGTTTCAATTTGCTGGTGCACACTTGATTGAAATTAATTTGATTGGCTTATCTTGCCAGCCCACTGACAAGGTGGTTCTTGTGCTCAAAAGTCTGCTGGAATTACTGGGAGTTGGTGACATGGCATTGGAAACTGAGCTACAGTAATGTGCCTGCAGATTTTCCTTCAGCAAGCATTTAAAACATTTTCTTGAACTGCAATAGCACCACTGGCTTGAGAACGTGTCCGTGCTGCCTGTTGATGTACGACTTTCCTGCCAATCATCTGCTTTTGTATATAAGCTCTTCTATGTAAATGGCATTGAGGGTGAGATGGCACCTTCAGTAAATCAGTTATCATGGGAGAGGGCGTGTAGTAAGTTTGAAAAGTTTCAAGTGCAGGTTTGAGATTGCCTTTTGACGTTAAGTTGCAACAGATGTTGGATTTATTCCAAATCCTTAATAAGAGATGCGGGTTATAGTTTCCACTTGGCAAGTTACCAGCCTAAAGAAAAAGGCTTCTATTCATGCTGTTATAATGGAAACTATTCTCTTTACCTTAGTCTTCCACAAATGCAGCTCATTTAGTGGATAAAAATATCTCCTCATATTCATACATTTCAGTCTCCTGGTTATTCATGGCTAGATTGGTTTGTTTCAGAGGTCTTGGGCAATACAGGCAGATCTGTACAATAGTGAGAAAGCCTCCTTTGAGGCTTGACTGATACCTTCTTCTAAAATAAAAGGAGCTGAAGAGAAGTCTGGTGGTGGACTTAGTGAGTCATTTGTCCTTCAAGGAGTACTGACTTAATCTTGTGGCATCAGCTGCTGTACTTGCCTAACAGGAACGGCTCTTGGGCCGGTGTTCAGCTTATGGGCTGCTCAGTTTGTGCAAGGAGACCAGGTTACTGGAATGGTAAGAGCAGCAAGACATACTGTTCTTTTTGGCAAAAAAAAAAATTATTCACCAGAATAATTTTTAATTCTGTATGTCTGTTTTTCAGAGGAAAGCCCTCTGAGGGCTTGATGCATCACGTCTTGAAGCTTGCTCGATGCATTGCAGTGTTGATGGAGATGCAGATCTGTTGCTATGATGTGAATAGCAGGCAGAGATGTAGATGTTCTTCAAAATTGTTTTGCTTTATACATTTCATGTCTGTTCCCCAGACAAAAAAGTCTTCAGATACAGCCTTCTAACAATAGCACTTAAGCAAAATTCAGTGAAGACTGGCACAGAAAGCAGATGAGTTTTGAGCCACTGGTTACAGGACAGTTAAATAGCTGCTTTTATTTCAAACCTTACTGTCCAGTGCACTTTTACAGGGCTCATATTAGCCTGAGCACTGAAACTTGACAGTGCTATATAGCTGATCCTGGCTTTCATGATCTCTACACCAGTAACTAAAAGAAGGTTATAATTTTAAGAGCAATGATACACTTGCAGCCCACATTATCACTGCATCATGTTGCCTGCATAGTGCATCATGGCAAAACAAAAGTCAGCAATGGCAGACATGTTGTGGAAGAAGCCAAATGTGAAGGGAATTTGAAATGTGTAAGAAACACTTAATAGAAAATGCATGGCTTCAGTAATAATCTGTAAAAGCTGGTCTAAATTATTCATACGCAAACTGTTTTGATTTTAAAGTTTTCATTACTTCACACATTTTAAGCTTTGTTCAGTCTGGTTTGTTCTATTAGATGTTAAACATGCATGTACTGTCTTTCTGACTTTTAATAGTACTGGTAGCCAATTGCATTATTCCTCTGAAGTAGAGGATGAAAATGGGAAACATTTTCAAGCAAGTTTAAGGAAAAAAGAGTAAAAATCCAAGTCTGTAATTCTAATTCAAAATTCTTTTTTCTTTTACTGAAAGCTAGTTAATAGAAGTTCATAATTTCACAAGTCCACCACTTTCTTAGTCTTATGGTGATTTTTTTCAGGTTTGGTGAGACTATATTACTGTTTGTTGGGGTTCATGAAACACTTCTACTTCAGTATCATTCCAGACTTCTTTTTCAGTAGTTGCTGAAGATGTCTCAGTTACAAATTTGTAATTGCCTAAAACAGAAACATTTTTTTCATATTTGTTAACATATGGGGACTCTGATGCTGCTGCCTGATAAAAAAAATTATAAATAGAGTTAATGTGCCTAAAAAAGTCATGACATTTGAGAAAATTAGTCATTATGATAGCTCAGTAAATCTGCAGTGCTACCTGAAGTCTCCTAATTTGAGGTTTGCATGGTATTTTACAAATATTTTTATTCTTGCACTGTTTTGTACTGATTTATTTCTTACTGCTCTGTGTACTCAAGTTGCATTGTTTAAAAGGAATTTAGGAGGTGATGCTACACGTGCTTCATTTGGAGAAAAAATTGTGTTCATTGAAAACAGTCTAGCAAACCTCTCTTAATCCAGCATTAGTATGTACTCAAGGAGGAAGCATCCTTTCTGAATGTTTCAGTTTGACCCAACCCGTGCAAACTTGTTTTCATAGGCAAACAGTCTGTGTATTATATAAATATGGCCTCCTTTATTGTTTGATGTTTCTCAAAGTGGTTTCTTTTGGAATTTGCCTAATCACTTGACTCGGTATTTTGTATTATCAGAAGTGCGGATGTTATGGTTATGAAAAATATTACAATGTGCACAAAACACAGAAAGGTAGTGTGATAGGCAGTGTTCCCAGGTTAAAATCTTTCATAGGTATTTGCATGCATTTTGAATATTGAATATTCCCAGGTTAAAAAACTTTTGCAGGTATTTGCATGGGTTTTGCATAGTGAAGCATTCATGTGCTTATTAGCCCCGCACTATACTTGCAGTTAAGAAATTTGCATATGATTTGCTTTCTGTTGAGTGAAATAAGCTTTACACAGAATTCAGGGCATTAACTCTTTTTATGCATGACCTATTACTGGGTGGAAGGCACTTGAAACAAAATCTGGTACTACTTAGCATTTTGTAACAAACATGAAATTTAAAAGGGCAACATGAGTGCAAAGTGTTTCTATCAGTAATACCTTTCAGGAGCATGTGTGTGCTAGGTGGCACGTTTCCAGATTTAATTGCTGTTTGTACCTTACCAAGGACTCAAATTTGAAGCTTGTTCTTCACAGAAGATGCAGAAAAACAGATATAGGGTTTGTGTGTGAGAATTTTGTTGTAGTTTACTTTTTTCCCCCTCCCTCAGTTCTTCCATTCGTTGTTGCAGGAGCATGATTCATTGCCACGTTTGTGATTGATAGTGTGAGCTGTCGATTTGTTGTGTTCTTGACAGTAAATTGCCATTTGTGTTCAGAATATTTCCTAGTTAATTTTGGCTTCCTTTTGAAGCATAATCAATATTCATTGTTCTTTCAGATTTACAGGCTTGAATTGATATTACTTAAATCTTTGAAAACTTTGTAAAATCCTACACTTTTTCAAAGACTAGTGGAAAATAATTGTACTTGAAGCCTGACTGTCAAGTCACTAACAAATTTTACTGTGTGGTGCTCTGTAGTTCCACAATTTGTGTGTAAAAATCCTACCTCTGCATGTCAAAATAATCCAGCCATGTGCATGTGACTAGTTCTTTTTGAGCTTGATTTGCTTTCAGTAAATTCTGAATTGTGGTAACTTTATTACTTTGGCAATATCAAATATGCTTGATAAACAGTAACTAACTTGCCTATTAGCATATTCAGGTAGGACAGCCAACTTTTTAAAACATTTCCATAGGTTCCAGTGCTCTTACTTTCATCTTCATGGCGTTGGAAAATGATTTCCCCTGCTTTGGCTGCACGCCTCTTGCTGTAGGCAGCAGTGCCAGTGTGGGCAGCTGCTGTTGTGTTCCCCTGCCTGCCCAGCTGCACTGGTGCAGATGTGCTGCATCCCACATTTCACTACCAACAGAGACTGTCCTTTGGCCCGGTGCATTTTTTTTATCCCAGGTCAAATATCCAGCTGATCTGTATAGTTGTATCATTCCCATGAAGAGGTGGTATGAGAAAGAGGAAAGCTGCTGGAGCTTCGGCTGCTACTTAAGGAAAGCTTTGTAAAGCTGTACTCCAGGTCTGCTCAGTGTGTAAATTAAATGTAAATTGTGAGAGGACCAAGGAATTTCTGTAAGGAATGAAATGGCTGGTTTTACACAATGATTTACTGCTGTTGCTGATGGCTGCATGTTTCTTTAGCTTTACACACTGCACTAGGCAGAACAATAAACTGTATTTGAAAGCCTGAGCTTTGCCTGTGGTTTGCATATTTTCTCTTTGAATACATACTTGGAGTTCATAAGCCTAAGTTCAAAGAAAGTAACTTTTCTTTTTTTCACATGCTCATGCTGATCTTGAAATATTTATTTTCCCTATTTAAGTGATTAACAGGAAAAAAATAATAACTTTTTCATTACATTGGTTGATGTCAACACTGTATGAACATCAGAAATTCAAAGTAGATCTGATTATGCAGGAGAAAGTATTTTATGTAGTCTATCAGTGTACCTTGAAGGGGAAATGTGTTTTGAAACTTATTATAAAACAGATAAATATGCATTTTCTCCAAGAAATGTTCTTTAACTTTTGTATCTGAAAATCAGTGTTAGTGATTCCAGAAATAATTTTCATATCTGTAGTAAAAATGCTTTTTTTTAACTTCTGAGATTGAAGAATTACTCTTGTACAGATTGATAACCATTTTTAGTGAACAGGTAGCAGTGTTTCTGGGCACATTAGCACAGTATGCATAAACACTTTATGTTTAAAGCCTCTGGACATCACACCTGTAGTCAGGAAGTGTTTTGGGAGCTGGTTTGTGCTTCCTTACATGTGCTGTCATCTTGGTGTTGTTGAACTCATTCTCCAGTGGTGGAAAGTGTCAACAGAAGGTCATGCATAAAGACCCTGTTCCAGTCTGCCTCATACTCTTTCTTGGCTGAATAAAAATTAAAAATCATTATCTGACTTTTTAGAAGGTGTTACTGCTTGCTTTTATCCTCTGCACTGTGTAAAATTTTAAATCTTCTGGAAGAGAAGCTGAGCAGGGTTTTTAAATTTACCACCACATAGACCAAGCCTGTATTGTGTATTTTAGCATTACAGCTCACCTCTCCTGCAGAGTGAAAAAGATAAAAATAATCATCTCCTGTTACCTGCTGTGGCTGAATGTCGCTTTGTGAGCATTGCAACCACCACAGTCCACTTAAGAGTATCTGGTTTTTCACTGAGGACTCTGGTGCCAGAGGAGGGATGACTTATGTTGCATTTTGTTTAGCTAGTGGCTAGTTTCTTTTAAAACACTGGGCTGCCTGGGATCTGTTTTACAAACGATTTGGATATCCAGACCGTAGGAAGAGGATACCCTTGAAAGCTGTCTCAGTAGAAGTTACCTCTTTCTGTCAGAGCTCTGTAATTGAGGTTACTTTTTATGTGGTGCTTAGCATCTAATCCTTGAGACTAAGTAGAAGTTCAATTTTTCATTATAGGTATATGATTGCAACTGTATTTTAATTACTGCTATAGCTTTTAAGGCTTCTTTTTTTTTAATACTGTAGATATGTAATTGAAAGAATTGTGTAGGTAATATACCTGATTTCAGGATGTGTAGCTTCTTAAGTGGATTCTCCCCCCTCCCCAGCACTGGTGAGGGCACACCTGGAGCGCTGTGTCCAGTTCTGGGCTCCCAGCAGACAGACAGGGACATAATGGAGACAGTCCAGTGAAGGAACATGAAGACGATTAAGGGACTGGAGCATCTCTCCTATGAGGAGAAGCTGAGAGAGCTGGGATTATTCAACATGGAGAAGAGAAGGCTCAGAAGAATCCCATCAATGAGTATTAAATATCTTAAGGAAGGGTGCAATGAGATTGGAGCTAGACTTTTTTCAGTGGTGCCCAGTGTCAGGCCAGGAACCAGTGGGCATGCAGTGACACACAGATTCCTTCTGAGCACCAGGAAACACTTTTACTGTGAAGGTGCACAGGTTGCCCAGGGTGGTGGTGAAGTCTCCATGCCTGCAGATATTTGAAAGCCATCTGGACGTGGTCCTGGGCAGTTGGCTGTGGGTGACCCTTCTGGATTAAAGGATTTGGATCAGATGACCTCCAGAGGTCCTTTTCAAACCCAACTTTCTGTTGATTTTGTAGTATGGGAGAAACTCTCATGTTGTGTCTTCCATGCATTGCTTCCTCATACAGAATTCAGACTGGAGGATGTGTTTCTGCTGCATCAAGGTAACAGCCTTAACCTTGCCCAAGTATTGTGTGTATTTGTATACTTTTCCCACAAAAAAACCCAGCAGTCAGCAGGAAGGCTCTACCTACTGCATGTTTTGATGTATTTTTAGTGTGATAAGCTTATCCTGTTTTTTTGGTAAGGGTCTAAAGCAGGAATGCACTATGTGTATTTGGTTAGTATGGGAAAGAAAGAAAGAAGACAGATGAATATTTATCTGGTGAAAGGCAACTTGAATTTTAGTATTCAATATAGTTTTGCTCCAAATCAATTTTTGTAGTTTACTGTGGAGTTGGTGTGCATTTATGTGACACAAGGTCAGTATACGTGACTTAGAAATCTTTCCATTTAAACCCAAGAATACATTCATTGTCTTATGTCCATCAGCTCTTGAGTTAGTTGGGGGCAGAATGGGATTGTTTAAGGATTCAAGAATCAATTTGTGTTGTCAGAAGCAATATTCTGTTGAATTGTAATGTGTTTTACAACTTGTGTGTACTTGATTTGTGACATACTATTCCACGATGTGTTATAAACTGATGTAATGTCAGATATTTGGAAGGCAGGAGACATTATCTGGAGCAAATACCAACCTGTTCTTGACATTTGTGAACTGGTTCATTAATTATCAGAACTACAGACTCAAAGCTCAGCAACATTCTAGGATCTCATAATACTAATTTCATATGACAGAAAAGCCACAGGAGAATAGGAGTATGGTTTTAACGTTGTGTCTGAGACAATTCATTGTTTCCAGGTAATAGTAGCTAAATACTAGTTTTAATCTAATCATATTTTGTAAATTTTTAAAGGCCACTGTATCTCTCTGGGATGCTTTATGATTTGGTGAGTGCCCCACCAGATTGGACTACATCTTTTGAGAGGAGTCTTGGTGGCTGTTCCTGTTTTTATTTTCATTCCAAGATGGCTGATTACCTTTGAAAGTGCTTACACAAGGTTTGGAATGTATACCCCACAACAGTCTTTATAATCTGTACAGCATTTATGGGTAAGGCTGATTCTGTTTTATTACATAAGAATTGAAGAAGTAGATGTGCTTTTGCATACACAGACATAAGGTCTGAAATAAAAACAGCTGGCTTCAAAGGTAAATAAAGCTTGAGAATGGCTGCTCAGTCACATATCCCTGAAAAAAACAACAGCAGAATTTATGGTGGGGCCAATGATAAGGGATGATAAAAGGGTTCTCTTTGGGGAAAGAAGAGAGTTTACTTTGTTTCTTATAAATGCCCATTTGGAGTTCTGTTGTGGAGAGGCACAGAGGCTTGCTTTTCTGTGAGATGTGTGGTAGCTGATCTGGCTTCCAAAGCTGATGAATTGTCCCACCTGGACTTGTAGCATGGGGCTGTTCTGGCTTTTGGGGTGTGTGCAAGGATGCTGTTGGGTAGGCATTGCTGGTCAGTGTCTTTCTGTTAAATGTCTGGAAATACTGCTGTATGCTGGGTAGCTCAGGGTGCTGATGAAATAAAGTTGTAGGCATTATTGGATGAGTGTGCTAGTCCTTTGGGTTGCTAAGAGTCCTTACTTCCTAAAGATTTGTCAGAAACTTGCTTTCTTCCTGAGGGAGGTAATTCATACTTTGTCATTTCTCTATGAAATATTCCCTCTAGTAAGGTGATACTTATATTTCTGAAACCCATATGTTTTATATTAGTTTGTGTTAGTTCAATTTCCTGAGAGGTTTGGTGGTCAAACAAATCAGTTTTCCATTTGCTCGTAGATCTTACTATACCCTGAATGGCAAGATGGTTTTTCTAAATAAACATTTATTTATCTTTCAGGTCAAGTTCACTGTCAGTCTGGTATAATTTAAATGCTACCACTTTCAATTTTTCATCATTAGTTCTTAATCACAGTAAGAATACATTTCTTGCAAGACTCCTCTAGTTGCTCGAATACTTGCAGTGTAGCTCTGCAAAGTATTTCTGGTAGTGCTTTGTGTTGTGAGGCTGGGAACACTGAACTTGACATGGCATGTTTGGATACACTTTGAGCAAAACCAATGAATTGAAAAACAGAAGATTCATGTGTATTTGGACTTTATTTAACACATCAGAAGATGATAATACAAAATGCAGTGAAGACAGTGTTCTGGCAAATAACTGTATCTTGTGGTAGTAAATGCATAAAAATAAAGGATTTAAGGATCATATAAAGTTTTTCTTTTAAATCCAACCGTGGTTTCTTTGAAGGGATTAAAAAATCCAAGCAACCTAATAACTTATATTGTACTTTACCTCTAGACTGACATGTGTTGATTATTTGTACATATTTTGGTTTTGTTTGCATGTGTGGGCAAAAAATATAATTAACAGCTAGGATTACTTCTGCTAGTAAGATTCCTTTAATATTTTCATGCATGGTAAAAAAGACAGTGGTTGTACACTTAGCAAAGGAAACAAAAGCAGCCTGAAGACTTCATGATCATATTATTTACAGTGTATTATTAAAGGTAAAAAATATCTATGAATAGTGACTTTTTAAAGGAATAATGCCCACTTTTTCAGAGGTAATGGTGTTAAATATACACCTGCTTGAAACAGGCGTAATAAGTTTTCCTCTTTGAGGCAGTCATCCTAGTTGTATATATCAAATTTGCTTGTGTAGTACAAAAGAGACCCCTTAAATGCCTATGTTGAAACTGAAATCTTCCTGTGAAATCAAGGGTGGCATATAGAATATCTACATTTCACAGAGATATTATGAGTTTGTTTTCTAGCAAATACTCAATTCTTCATACTTCTCAGAATATTCCTGTGTGCCAGTGGAATGAGAATGTTATGTATGGCTTTTGCTTGCTTTTGTAAATGGTTTTAAGCAATTAAATTCTACCACTTAATTATTTATTTCACTAGCCATCTGTTTCAGATGGATGAGTCAGTAAACATACCTGTTTATATATGCTACTGTTACTTTTTCCAGTCATTAATTTTGTATGTGTTTTGTTGTGGATATGTTGAAAAAATGTACCCTTCTGTGATTTTACTCTGTGCCTCTTAAACATGGTCTTAACCTGAGTCTGCTTCCTTCCTAATCTCAGAGGCCTTGTGAAAATTCAGAAGCTGTTTGTATTATCTTTCATGTATTTGTGATGCAGTTATTGCCCCTTTTAATTTAAATCTTCAGCCTGAGCTTAATGATGACTGATCTGTACTTTTTTAGTGCCTACCTTAACCTTTTGAATAGTTTAAGCCTTGCAAGAATTCCTTGAAGTTACACCCTGCGTGAAAGAATAGAGATCTTCATTAAATATCCTCAGTTAGGACTTGAACAAATGCTGAAACAAATCAGAAAGTGTAAGAAAAATGAGGTAGCTGTTTATTTTATGACACTTAAGTAAGGTTTTACCTTTAATATTACCTTTTATTTTTAAGGAAAAAAGTTAACTATATATTGAGACTGTAAAAAGATAGTGAGGAACAGAAAGATAAGAAGTCACTCAAAGTTTTGAAAAGGGGATAATAATCTATTTGTCATAAGTGCTGAATATTGCTTTTGAAAGTAAATGCCGGGTCTCAAGTAACCTCAGCAAAAAATGAGGACCTTACAAGAACACTGATGGTATTAGAAGCTGCAAACATTTGATTTCAAGTAGTTTTTTATTTTTTTTTTCAGTGTTCAAAAATAGTTTCTTCAGTCCATCTGCTGTTGATCGATCTTGTTTCTACTTAATAATACTGGCTAAGTTGTGAATTATTAATGTCCTTTTGTGCAGGACATTTTTGAAGAAATTACACCTGTTATCTTGAGTGTTTGCTTTGATCTGAGGATGTAATTTTGCTTTGTGTAAGAGTTCACATTTGTTGGGAAGTTTGGACTATGTGTACAGTTTAAAATCAAATACAGCAATTGTAATAATTATTTTGATGATCCCATACCAATTGTGAATTTAAGGATTACACAGAATGTGACAGAAGTACATTACTCAGTATCAGGAATACCAGGCTGTGCATGACTTCTGGATTTGAGTGCAGCTGGTGATTTTACCTGCCCACTGGGGGTACAGGTAGGGCAAGGTGCAGCAGGCTGGACAGTCCAGAAGAACTGAAGTCACCTCCTGTGGGACAGTCTGAGAGCTACAAAGGTTTGGGGCTTATCTCAGGGCTCTTGTGGAGCTTGGATAAAAATTGTCAAAGTCTGCTGATGTTCTTGGAGCTGAAGGTTGTTTTTTGTACTGAGAGATGATGGGAGTCCTGGCACGGATGGGTTGTTGGGGGTGTGGACACTGAAAACACCTGGGTTGCAGCTGAGGGACCTAATAAAGCAGCTTCAGGTGTGGCAAGTGCAAGAAACTCTGCAATGAAGTGGATGCTTTGCTGGTTTTACAAGTAGGAAGTATTGGCAAAATACATCTGTCCAAAGCCACTTCCAACACTGTGTATTAAGTACCAGATGATTAATGGAAAATACATGGTGTGTGCTTGCAGGACCCAGTGATGATTAATAGCTACTAAAAGCTCATAACAAATAAAAGATGAGGAGAAGGCTGAGGTACTTAATGCTTTCTTTGCTTAGTCTTTAACAGTCAGACCAGTTGATTTCAGTGTACCCAACCTCCTGAGAGGGAAAATAGGGACAGAGAGCAGAATGAAGCCCCATAATCCAAGGGGAAATGGTCCTGCTATGCCGTGTAGATATGTCTGTTGGGTTGGGTGGGATCCATCTGAAGGAGCTGTCAGAGGTACTCACCTTCTCTGATAAGTGACCCCCTTAGTGGGTGAGGGAGAGGCTGTGCATGTTGTCTTTCTGGACTGCATCCAAGCCTTGGATACTGTCTCCCACAGCATTCTGCTGCAGAAGCTGGCTGCTCATGCTTTAGAGGAATGCACTGTTTGCTGGATTAAAAGCTCTCTGCTCAGAGAGTGGGAATGAAGGGAGTTTGATCCTGCCGGTGGTCTGTCACAAGTGCTGTTGACCAGGGCTAAATGTTGGGGCCAATCCTGTTAAATACCTTTATCAATGATCTAAACAAGTGGATCAAGTGCATCCTCAGACCAAGCTGTGTGGGAGTGTCAGTCTGCTGGAGGGTGGGCAGGCTCTGGTGAGGCATCTGGACAGGCTGGATCCATGGGCTGAGGCCAGTTCTATGGAGTTCAACAAAGCCAAGTGCCAGGTCCTGCACTTCAGTCAATCACAACAATGCCAGGAAGTGCTGGGGGCAGAGTGGCTGGAAAGCTGCTGAGCAGAAGAGGACCTGGGGATGCTGGTCAGCAGTGGCTGAACATGAGCCAGTGTGTGCCCAGATGGCCAAAAGCCAAAGGCACCCTGGCCTGTGTCAGCAATGGTGTGGCCAGCAGGAGCAGGGCAGTGATTGTACTCGGCACTGGTGAGGCTGCGCCTCAAGTCCTGTATCCAATTTGGGGTTCCTCACCACAAGGAAGACACTGAGGGGCTGGAGCAGGTCCAGAGAAGGGGAAGGGTCTGGAGTACAAGTCCTGTGAGGAGCAGCTGAGGGAACTGGAGCTGTTGAACCTGGAGAAAAGGAGGCTCAGGAGGGACCTTTTCAATCTCTACAGCTGCCTGAAAGGAGACTGTAGGTGGGGGTCGGTCTCTTCTCCCTGGCAAGCAGCAGCAGGACAAGACAAAATGGTCTCAAGTTGCACCAGGGGAGGGGTAGATTAGATATTAGGAAAACTTTCTTTGCTGAAAGGGCTGTCAAGCACCAAGTCACTCAAGTGATTGAGTCACCTTCTCTGGAGGCATTTAAAAGGACTGTGGGTGTGGCACTAAGGGACATGGTTTAGTGCTGGATTTGGCAGTACTAAGATTTCTAAGATCTTAGAGGTCTTTTCCAACCTGAATGATTCCATTAAAGTGCTGTGGTGTTTATTTTCTGAATAGATTAATATAAGTTTGAGTACAAATTTTTAAATTTTTTTTTTAAATCCAAACTTAATAGAAACGACGAACAAACTTCACTATTTGAAAAAAATTATTTACTTTTTTTGGTGATAAAATGTCTGTCATTTTTAACAAACAATTTGGCAGATTGTATCCAGGATGTAACAAATATTTCTCTTTCAACTAAGAAAAAATACAGTTGGTATACAGTGTTTTTATTTCCTAATTTTTTCCTGTCAGTCTGTATACTGCCTTTGCTCCCTCTCCATTACAGTTGCCTCTTCACTGCTACCATTACATGTATAAACCCTCTCTCCCCCTCATGGTATCATTTTTAGCTGTTTGGTTTGTGAAATAAATTATTAAAAATGACTGTAAAATCTCTTGATGGAAGACTGTGGTTAACACTTTCAAGCTATCATTAGACTACTTCTTTTTATGTGGGTATTAGTTAATTGTCCATACATTGCATGTATCTCGTTTTGCCCCCTGTGATTTCTCATCCAAGAGGATGTTCTCTGTATCTGTTGGAATGCATCACAGTGTTTCCTGGAGTCAGATGGAACGTGACAGTAACTGTAAAGGATTTTCACATCAGTATTTTCACATTCAGTATTCTTATGAATCTGATTTAATTCAAACTAAAGGATGTTGCATTCTCATCGCTGGCATTTGGAAGACATTTAATTTTAATTTTTTGTTTATATCATGCATGTACTTTTTCTTCTCGGCACTTAACCTTTAAAAGAACGTAATGCCTTTTTTTCCCCCACAAGTAGGTGCTGTAAAGTACTTGCTACTTTATGGCAATAATTGATTTTTAGTAAGGGAAGGGTCATTGGAGCAGTAGGCAGGGTGCTGTATATTGTCTTATGTACCAAACGTTAAAGTAACTTAGCTTTATAGAACTTAAGTATATGGAGCTTAAATTCAATCGAAATTGCAGCCTTGTTGGCTAAATGTGAATATGTGAATGTAACATGGTTGTCTCAGGGTATCTTTATTTTCCTGGTTTTAGAACAGTAGTAAATACTTTTGTCTGAGTTCAGTTTCAGTTGGAAGAGCTTAGAGTGGGATCTTTAGTAAAGTGCAAAGGGTTAAGCACTTTGTGGCAGCTAACTTCTGTACTTGATAAAGGTTGAGTGTGTGGATGAACCTGAAATGGAGATGAAGTGATTTGAAAGACAGGCAGAGCAGATGGCTTCCTGTACTTGTGGGAGACCTTGATGATTCCATGGTGTCTGTTGCTGGGACTCTGCTGTGTGAGCCACACTGTGTTCATAGGCTGGATTACCAGCTGTATTTCAATTTAGATCCTGCCCACTTGTGCTGATGACCCCGAGTTTACTTGTGTTTCTCTGTCTTGCTGGAGGCATCCTGGCAGGGTGGCACTCACAGATTACTTTTTAAACTTTCCTTACCTAAAGGGGTCTGTTAATGCACCTAGAGGTGATTGTGTTTTTCAGGGTTATGGTTTCAAGGCCAGTTGAAATAAATAAAGATTAATTACAAACCAGTACCATTGGTTACAAATCAGTAACTTTATGGACTGAAGATAAGTAGTCTAGGCTTCCATGTAGTGATGGGCCTCCTGGTATCCTCTCTTGCCACTGTACCACTTCCCCTTACATCTAGTAACTTCTGATTAATTACTGTTGGATTTTTCTCTTCTAAAATGTATAAAAGACTTAAGGTGTGGTACAAGAAACAGCTAATGTCTTTAGCCAAGGGAGTTTACAACCATAAGCATTTTTACTTCTGCAAAGTATATGTTAAATAAAAAGTAGTTTGGTTTTGTTTTTTGACCTTTTTTTTAAGCTTTACCACTAGAGTTCACCAAAAGCTTTCTAAAAAAATAATGTCAGTATCAAGTACTTGGGTAGATAATGTGCCAGAGTGGGATGGGTTATGTGACTTTTAGGAACTTGATACGCTATTTTTAAAAAATTCATCTTTGAAAGCAAGGAAGAGGTGAAGTCATAAGATGTAAATATGCAAAGAAAGATAGTGATCGTAGGAGACACCAGATTAAGCTTCAGTCACTGACAAAGAAAAAGAGAAATTTGCATAAACATCCCTCTCACATCAGAAAATATAAATTAAATTGTGGATAACTACAGGCCTTGAAGTCTTAAAAGTAATGAAGTGAAGTATTCTCAGTTTTCAGAAGGAAGAAAAGTCAAAATGGCTTCTTCAATACCTTGAGCTGTGTAATGAAATGTAGGTTTTCTGTTGTTACCTTGCCTTCCAAGTAGGAAAGACAGAGGTAAATCCAGCCAAAGGAAGATACTCCCAGTGTGGAGCCTGGGGCAGGAAGAAGATAACAACCCAAAAAATTTTGACTCCTTCTGTCATTGATTTGTGGAGTTCTTCCAGCAAATCTTCTACCTTTTCCTTGAAAGAAATGGAGAAGTGCTAGACAGCACTGTGCACTCTTTAAAGTGCAGCTCTCCTTGCTGTAATACACCAGCCTCACTCCTTGTGACAGTCCTTGAAATCTTGAGATGTGGCTTCCAAATAAGATGAGAAAACGGATCCTCACCCATCTTCTCTTGTTTGTCAAAATGTTCTTTTTGTTTTTGGGAGCTGCTGTTACATCAAATAATACATGTTTCAAACTAATGCTTGAACTGGTTTGTGCTTGATGAAATTGAACCATTCTGAGGTGATAAAGCTACATTTTTCTATGCAAAACTGGCATGTTTTAACTTCTGACACTTGTAAGTGCTACTGAAAGTTTCAAAATAGGCTTGTCTTATTCCATGCAGCCTTATTAGTACTGGAAGAATATTTTCTGGCACTTTTTTTTGTAGAAATGATAGCAATCTAACGAAACTGTCTCTAACAAGGATATCAAACCTGCAGTCAGGATTGACAGGAGACATAGTAGAGAAATAATGTGTGAGGCTGTAATGGGTATCTCAGTATTGGTACAGAACTATTCAGCCTCTTTAAGGCATGGCTCTGTAGCAGCTGCATGGGCTGGTGTGTCTGCTCTGCATGAGTGAGGGCATGGAGAAAGGGCAGGAGGGGTTGGGATATACTTTTGCACAGCTGCCTATGATATCTTTGCTTTTGTTTCCCAGTGCATCTTTACTCCTCTGCCATGAACAGAGTTCCTTACTATTCTGGCTCAGTGGGCATAGAAGTAGATATCCTTCTTTGTCCTAAATGTTTCCAGATGAAGCTTATTCCAAACTTGGTGGAATTTTGTGAAGAAGCTTGGACTGCTGATTGCTGTGCTGCATTTACTGGTTGTGTGTGTGAAGAGTGAACTTCAATTTCTGCTGTGCTTAGTCTGGAGTTTTCACAAGCACTATATTTTGCTGATAGTCTGAACTAGGGATGATGGTTGGGAATTAACCACAGCAGAGGCTTATCTGGCTGCTGGGTATGGTACCTTAAGCCCATATCTCCTGCTTTTCAGAAAACTGATAAAGCAGAAAATAGATGAGGTGTGAAGGTAGTTCTGAAAAAGTCAATAAGTAGCCGGAAGCTACAATTTAATAAGTGTTTAGACATATCTGGCTCAAATAGCTTATAATTTTAACTCTTTTAAAAGTGATAGATAAAACCTAAATCCATATTCCCTGTGGCATTAGGTATCAGGAGAAATAAGTGGAAGCAAGGCATTTGAAATCAATAAATGGCTTCTAGGTACAACTTAATGCAGACAGAATTTAGAGAAAAAAGATTGTGAAACAGATACAGGAATAAAATTTCGGTTTCTTTTGCAGACTATAGCAAAATTCTAATCCTGGCTCTTGTGAAAATGAACAGAGATTAGAAAGTTGTAGAAATGTGGAAGTTCAGTGCCATGGGCCAACTTGTACAGAATTAGATGTACTGAAAAAGTAAGAAATCTGCAGAGTAAAGCTGCTCTCTTTATGCTTTAAATGAAACCATAAATTAATAATGTTAATTACCTAAGATCCATTTTGTATTACACTGGAAATGAAGCTAAATTTTTTTCCCCATTTACTTGGGAATTGTGTTGTGCTTGAGGATCTTCTACTTCACTGCTTTGAGTTTCCTGTTGTTGGATTTACTTGTGGCTTAGAGGGACTAGAAGTGCAAGAGGCTCCTTTGGGTAGGTAATTCAAGTGATGCAACTGCATTTTATAAAGGCCCTTGGTTTCTCTTTCTATTCCTTAGCCAAACAGGTTGTACTTGGGTGTATGATGGGACTGAATAACCTTCAATTTATATTTTCTTTGTTCTATCCCATAGACATGGTGAGGAGGAGCCATTAACATTCTATTAGCTCTGTAGATAAAAGCATTTATATAGGTGAGATTTGTCAGTGTTGCACGTCAAGGAGATTAAAATCATATTCCTGGGGCAGGTTCCAGTCAATTCTTCTTGTTTCTGAACTACTTACTGCTGTTTACATCAAATTCATGTGGAATCATATGACTCATAGTGGAAAACATAGACTTCATTTTTCATTTACCCATGTCTTTGCTACCATCATATGAAATACCTGCTTGTGCTTGACTGCAGTGGTTTTTTTTGCTATGTTAAACATAACAGTATGTGCTATTTTCATATCAGTAAACTTTGGCCATTTTTTAGTAACTGCGATCTGCAAAACAATTGAATCCTCTTTCATCAGTTTTACCAGGTAAATCTGAGACTACAGATAAAGCAAGTGGAGATTTCTGAAGTGTTACATCAAAAATGAGAATGCAGTTGCTTTTCATTGAGCCCTGTGAAATCTGGAGATTCTTTTGGAGCTTACCCATCATCTGTTGTCCTTCTAAGGCCATAGTTAGACTTGAGTAGATGGTCTGAGACAGTTGGTAACACATCTGCAAGAACTATGATTGAGCACACATGGGGAGTTAGAGCTCTTGTCATCTGTTTGGGTTAGTTTTTTGAGGGGGGCTTTCTAAACTCACTGACTGAGAAGGACAAACAAGGGACTTGTTTAGGGACAAGAGCTTTCTTGTCCCATAGAAAGGAGTCAGTTTGACCTGCTGTTCAGTGTTTTCAATTGATTTGCTGTGCAACCCAAATTACTGGAAGGTTGCATTTTGTAATTGCCTTTAAACTTACCAAAAATGTATTTGATATCACCTATCTGGCCTCTAAAGGATGTATACTCTGTGCATATGAATCTGGGCAATGGCTTTGTGTTCAGGGACAGGCCTGAAGGCAGGGACAACTTGGCTAGGATCTTGGCTTGTTTGCATAGACATCCTGTGTGGCTCAATCAAGTTATGGAAACTCTGGAACTACTTGTCTACATTTATAAGATGAAGAGGAATTGGCGTAGGGAAGGGTGCATATTTAATATGTGGCTGTTGAAGGTAAATCAGTTAATGTTTGCAGCGTGCTTTGAAACTTCAATTGCCTGGTGTTGTGCAAGATGTTTTGTTCATGGTTGGCTTTGGAATTTGAGTGACTAAGACAGAAGCAATGAGTCTGTGTTTGCTCATTTGAATAAGTCATGTTTTGCGTATGAAGCTGTATGTAGGGACAGAAAAGCACTGAGTCGTACTGTGTGTGCTATTTCTGGAATATCAAGCAGGCTTAAGACTCAGAGGAGGAGTTTCTGGGATTTTTCCAAATTCTGTCAACAAAACAAATTCTACCCGCATTAATCATCAGAAGGAGTTGGAGTTATTTGTGTGTTGTTGTAGCACAGCCTGGCTGAAACAGGCTACTTGACCTCGTTCTAATGTAATGGGGCTTTTCCCAAGAGACTGATAAATTGCTCATCACTACTTTGCATATTGAAATTATTTGCACTGATCATTAAGGTGCAGTGAAAGGAGCAGTTGACTCTTGGAATGCCTCTAGATTATGCCTGTTCTCAAGGGCAGGGTGAAATGCCCACCATAGAGCACCATGCTGTGGCACCTGCATCTGCTGTTGCCCAGGGTACTTTGGGCACCTCGATACTGTGCTGAACAGCCATTGGGCAGTGGTAGTAGGCTTACTGCAAACACACCTCTTAGCTAGTAGTGAGATTTATCCTCTCTTGTTTTAAGGTCTTGTTTTGTTCAAGAAATAGTTGCATGATCCACTTTTCTCAAAGTAGTGAAGTCTTTATTTTGAAGGAATGAGTTAAAAATTCAGCCTAAATTTTCCACCTTTGGTATATAATACTATGTGCAGAGTGAGCTTTGGCTATTTTATAACAAAAAAGAGCAGCCCATTAAGGTCGTGTCATGTTGGAATAAGCTTCCTTTAGAATATGGCCATGGTTGTATACTTGTAAGAGGGGTACCTTTCCTTTAAAATGCCTGTCTGGGAGCTGTTTTACAAGACAAGTAGAACTCTGGAATGTAGATTAAAATGCAGCACATTATGGCACAAAAAACTCTACCCAGAGTTGAACTGAAGGATATATTTTTTCTCTCTGATCAACAAAGATAGCAAGCAGGGAAGATGTGGAAATGATCAGTCCCTTTCTTGACTGGAACAAGCACGAGTTGTTCAATAGCTGTGGGCTTGGGAAGGTTCTCATTCATATGGGGGAATTATTTAAATGTATTACAGGTACTGCAGTTTTAGAGTATTAAAGGACACCTGCTGCTTTTCAAAAGAAACATTTCTAGGTTTAGCCTTTTTAAACATAGTTTTGCAACTTCAGGTTACCCTCAGGTGCCTTAATGCTTAGAAAATCTAGTGAATTAGAGTAAAATGAACAAAATACTAAAGTAATTTGTCGATTCATGTTGTCTGTTCTGGGTGCAGAGGCAGAAAAATCAGTTGGACATGCCAGAAGGAGTAAAAATACAAGTTATAGCCTAATTGGATTTTTTTACATTGTTAGAAGGTAAACCTTTAAAGTATGTTTAACTCTCCTGTTCTTTACTTTGTGGAGCTTAGATGTTGCTAAGCATGGATGGGTTGAAGCCTTCCCAGCCAGCTGTGTGTGTCTGGGTGCTGCAGTGCAGACTCAGCTGCTGCAAGCAGTGTACCTGGGGAATCCTGCTGGTCTGACACAAGCATGTAGGAAATGGGAGAAAAAGGGGGCTTACTCCAAGGATCGTCTCAGCCCCAGACTGTAGCCTGTGCTGTGTCTAGAGCAGAGATGCAAAGTACTTAGAGAATGGATTACTCACTTCAAAATCCCAGTATAAATGAGAGTAAGTGCTACTGATGGTTGTAGAGTGGAAGTGGGAAGTAAAGTTTATCATCGTTAATATTTTGAAGCTAAATTTATTCTTTCATGTACTTTTTCTTCTGTGTTGTCTGGTGTTCAGTACCCCCATGCCAGGCCTGAAGTATTCTGTTAATGGGCATGCTCTGAAATACAGATTGTTTTGTCTGCACTATTTGTAAATATATTAATGTTCAGGTGTTCACCTATTGTAATTTTTCACGTTCCAGTTTCATGTTCTTATTGATCTCAATGTCACCCTTTAGTTTTAGTGATGGTGGCAGAAGCCATAAGCTGTTCTGTTGGCCTTGGTAAACTTCAGCAAACTAAATGTAATTTGAAGGAGTTTGTTGTTGGGAAGGAGTGGTAAGGCAAAGTTCCAGGTCATTAACAGATTGAATGGACATCAACTGATAGCATAGTAGTTTGTCCCAGTAACTGCACAATACCCCCTGAACAGCTGCAAACAGAGGTGTATGTGCTTCCTCTTTGGGAATATGCTTTCAAAGGTGACTGGAAGTAAACCAGTGTTTTTTTAGAAAATTTTCAGTCCTGAAAGTAGGCATGAGTATGTAAAATTGAATTGTCTATTATACTGAAATGAGGAGAGGCAATCATTTAACATGTTATATTTTGAATCCAGTAGCGTATTACTGGGTTTTAACTGACTACAACTTGTGTGTTTAAACGTGCTCAGTTCCTACTTATTTGATGTGTTCAGTGGACAAGTCCCTGTGCACCTCTCTTTTGGTGCTGGACAGTGAGAAATACCCTTTGATAGCAAACACAGCATCCTGATCTAGAAGGCTTTAAAAAACCTGTTTATAGTCCAGCATTAGCTGCTGTTGAGATGACTGCCTGCTCAAGAAAATTTGCTAAAAATATTCAATTTCCTAAAAAACAGAACATCCAAGAAAGCTTGCTTGCAGTATTAGTTCAGTAATGAAAATGTTAATGGAGAATAAAAATGGCAAATTTGTGTATTTGTAGTGTAAATCAGGGCAAGATTCATGATGGGAATTTTTTTTTTTTCATGAAACCTTTGATAAGCAGCTTGGCTTTTTTTTTAAAATAACATATATGCAGGGTGAACCAAATAGTTGTGTTTTCATTAATTGTGAATGAAGTAATTTGTTATGTCCAGAGTATCTCAGAAATTTAATTGGAAAACAGAAGTCATGTTGCAATCAGGCTGATCCTTTTATATTTTACATCCTGATACTGTTGATAAGATATGAGTGGGATTGTTTTGAAAGACATTTGCAATCTGCAAAGTTGGTATTTTCAGCATGCCTTTGAGTGTTTTGTATCATTGGCAAATGCCTGGTATGTCTTCAGAGGTGGGAACCGATAATATGTCCCTGAGATTTCAAACAAGTACCATCTGGAAACTCATGATAACTTGTGGTTGTGATTTGTAGTTGCTGTCGGGGGTGCAGACACAAGGAAGGAGCTTGTTTGCTTGGAATCTTTTCTGTAGGACAAGTTATATAAAAGTTGATAATTATCTATATCTTATATAATATTGAGAACTAGCAAAATAGTAGCTGAGTATTTCATGTGCTAAGGAAAGGCACACAAATAAAACCCTAAACTTTTTCTTATTATTCTCAACCTTTTTTGAACTTCTTTCTTCTGCCAAGCAAAGCCTGTTGTCTGCAAACAAGTAACCAAATTCCATGTCCCCAGAGGACGATGTACCTTCCTCCTGCACTGATGATTCACAGCATTTCTGAACTAGTATTTATGAAGAGATTCTTTCCCAATACTTGTTGAGGTCTCTCAATGCCCAGTGGTCCAAGAAATCATTAAATTGACCAGTACCTAATTTCTGTAACCTAATTTGAGTGACAGTGGGTTTCTGTGACACAGGGATGTTGAAAGAAAAGAATTAGTTTGGCAACTTTGTTCCAGTCAAGATGCTCCATGACTTCTGTAACTGGCTGTGAGGTGTCCTCATGCTTAGATATTTGTGTCTTTTGGGGGCAGATGATTCCCATGGAGTACAATTGTGGGCACACATTCCAGATACCTTGGATGTTACTGGATCTGGCTCCAGAGCATGAAATGGCAACCAGAGTATGAAGGGAGAGAGCAGAGCTGTTTTGGGAAGGAAGAATACACAGGACAAAGTGTTTAATGGGGAGGTCCATGAATAGGAACAGAGACTAAAATATAGCATGTGGAAACAGAGAAACTGGAAGTATATTTGTTGTGCAAGAGAGTTAGAAGCAAGAAAATCAGAAAAGGTGAGAAGGGAGACTCGCAGAGTGATTAGGAACAGGATAAGAACAGCTGGAGGAAAAGGCCCTGGAGGAGCCTTCAGTGATTACAGAGAAAGATCTGCTTTCAGATTGATGTACAGTATTTAAAAGTATGTCATGCTAGTTATGAGTCATATTTTTTGAGCAAACTGTGCTGAGCAAATCTGGTAATGGCTTCAGTGCAGAGAGGGGAGTGATGTGCTGAAGAAAGTAAAGGAAGGCTGTTCTTTTAGGGCTTCACTAGCTGTATTTCTTCTAATTTTTTGCTTTGTGAGTGTTTTGATTTTCAAGGAGATGTGGTTTGGGGGGGTTTGGAAGAAAACAAAGTTTTGGAAAAAGAATTGAAAGAAAAAAGACTAAAAGTTAAGAGACCAGGCAGACCCAAGTTGTTTATTTTCAGCTGATAGTATTACTACAGTCTTAAGAAATTCTGCTGATTTATGATTTCTGTAATGATAACAAACCTGACACTGCTAGTTAGAAAAGAATTGTAAATATTATTTTCCTCTGTAGGTATACTGATGTTTCAGACTCTTGCCATTTTATCATCTTAGTATTGCATAATGCAGCCAATTCATGTTTTCCAGAGTTTCCCAATTAACTTAAGTGTTCAGAAGTTTCCGTGACCTTTAGGTTCCTTTGTATTCTATGTTGTTTTTCAGAGAGCATGGTAGACTTTGTGGTTTACTTCTAGTGTAGCCTTTTTTTTTATGGAAAAGATGTCATGATGCAAAAAGACCATGGTTTTGAGTTGTGTTTTTGAGCATTTAATTCAAGGCAGATTTGACATATCCTTTCCCCCCCCCCCCCGAAAATGTCTTATCATAGAAGAAACTGTTCAAGTAGCTCATAAAAAAAAGTTGGAAGCAAATTATCATAGTTAAAAAAATATAATTAGGCTGAATATATAGCAGAAATAAGTTGAAGAAGATCTCCTTAGAGAAGATTGTTGCAGGATATATGCACCTATATCATATTCACTGCCATAATTGACAGTGTCTGTGACTGGAAAACATTCTGTAAAGTTTAGGTTGTCCTGTTCACTCAGATCTGTGTGAGCTCCCAAACACGGGCCTCTGTTCTTCACTGAAATGTTTCTCAAAAACCTTATGGAGCTGGGGAGGGTGGCAGATGGAGACCTTCCAAGGAAAGGTACATGGGCTGCCTTAGTGGGTGCTTCCCACCTGCACCTAAATGCTTCATCTGTCTGCTTGGAGTAAAAACAGGGAATCCTCAGGGCTGTCTGCTCCTGTCCCTGTAGGCATGTATTTAGAAGCCAGAGCTATTTGACTCTTTATTTGGGGATAGCACTGAATAGTAGCACCTACTTGTGTCAGAACACTTCCAGGTATATACATACATACATACATACATACATACATATATATATATATATATATATATATATATAGCCAGTCGCTCTAGTCTCTGTGCCCCAAATAAAGAATTGCTACCCTGATGTTGCTTAATATTTCGTAATTATGAAGGCAGAAGATGTTGTTTATACATGCCAAGCCCACTCTGCTGCTTTGGTCCATGTTTGTTTCCACACATCCATCAGGGCCTTGCAAAGCAAAATGTGACCGCTGACAAATTATTCCCACAATGTTGCAAATGTTCAGATCTTCCTGCAACCTGATACGAAAAGGCCCAGTTGGCAGTGTTTTTCTTTTTAACTGAAATTTTCTTGAGAGAATGCAGTAAACTGTGGTGAGTTTATGCATGCAATCATTTTAAGTATGAATAGGGCAGTAAAGTACTAAGAAAATTCAGCTATAATTTTGAAGAGTTGCGATATGGACTCTTACTTAATAAATGAATATAACTCCTAAGTGTATGTCTATATGTTTATATATATGCATAATCAAAACTTGTATGTACATATGTTTGTATGAGAAATCATTATAATTAAGTAGGAAAAAAAGATTTAAAAATAAATACAGAAATAGAACAACTAAATATGGTAAAACAATACTGTTGCTATAAGAGAAGGACAAACCTCAGCCACACTTTAATTTTCCTTAGGTGGTTTTTAGATATGTACATGAATGAGATTCCTTTTCCCAAAACTGCTCAGGAAATTTTATTCTGTAAAAGCCTTTGCTTTTCATTTTCTGTTCTGCGGAGGCTGAAGCCTGTTAAGGAATGAATTTACATGTATTTGGGAGACTTTTTTATATGTGTAAAATATATAAAGTATTGCAGTTGTCCCTCAGTCAAGAAGTCAATATATTAATAGCCTGGAAACCAAACTGCTGTATGAAATGAATGCTGTTGGCTTAGTATGTAAAGACTTTCTAAACATAAATGTGTTACTTTTTCTAAGGCTGTTTTGAAGAGAGGGGTTTGATTTTTGCTTTAGGGGAGAAGCATTGCATTTGCCATTAGGGGAGAACTGTTGTCTCTTCCTGCACACCTGGAAACCACAGTATAAGGAGGAACTCAAACCAAGCCAAGAACTGGTGTTCTCTGTCTCAAGGCATCTCTGCTCTGAATAAAGACATCTCTTGAAAATGGTTGTGCTTTACAGTGGTGAATGAGTGCTACTGCAGCTGTTGTCTGTTAAATGTAATGTCTCACTGAAATGTTGGCCTCTTGCTATTTTGTGTGTGTGTGTCCCACCCCTAATTCTCAGGTGGGTGTGTTATGGGTGTGGGGCTGTATTTATAAACATTTTATGCTGCTGAAAAGAATAAGAAATACAAGGTTTTGGCAATGTGACTGGAAAACGACTTTTAAAATGCATTTGTTTTCATACTTGGTACATGTGACTAGGCCAAGAGATCACTCTTTCTGACATTGAGACTGTTTCTTTGCTTTTCTGTACATAAGTCCTAATATTTTTTTTTACCTCTGATTATCATTCTAATATCTTTCTAAATGAGTCTGTTCATTAGTCTAAAAATGGAGTTTTCATGCAGCCTGGGTTGGAGGAGAGGTTCTTGGTTTTGTTCCATTTTTTTTTTTACTTCTATGTAGGCTAAGAAACTGAGTGCTCTTTCCCAACCTGACAGGGTCAGATATTTGTTTTGTTTAAAGTAGCTAAAGGTCTGAATGTTGTTTTGATGACTGCTTTGCAGTCTTTCCCTGTTGTGAAAGGTAGTTGTGTTTTAGCCAAATTAATAGTGTAATCTTGGTCAACAATGATTAGAATCTCCCCTGAATGTTTTGTCTTATTTAGCATTAGTTGCATTTTATGTATTATTTTCAATTTACCTTCTTCATAGGTTAAGTGACCAATAGTTAATTGTAAATG
The DNA here is from genome assembly GCF_052056855.1 of Sturnus vulgaris. Lineage (NCBI taxonomy): Eukaryota > Metazoa > Chordata > Aves > Passeriformes > Sturnidae > Sturnus > Sturnus vulgaris. The sequence continues at coordinate 66,563,921 of NC_142243.1, read as the reverse complement.
ATGATTTCTTTGAAGAAAATGTCAATGAGACAGAAAGCTTTTTCAATTTTAGCATTTCATCAGGAGTGTGTGTACATGGAGGAAAAGGATATCTATGCCTGTAGAGACACATTCATGATGAGTATATAAATATGCCTAAGTCTTGGCAGGCTTTCTCCTGCTTTAGCAGGATGTCAATTCGAGTAAGGCATCCTAAAAATTATGTTTTACCTGTATTCATTGCTCACTGGCTTATGTTATTTAAAGATACATCAGTCCATACTTCAATGCTCAATATGCTGAATAGTAGTGAGTGGCATGAATTATATCCAGACTGATATAAACTATTCTGATGAATGCTAACGCACTAAACTATTTGAGATAGGTGATTTTTATTCTTCTGTTAGAAAAAAAGCAGCTCTAACTTCACAAGAATAATGACTGTGCTAGTAATTCTGTACTATAGGCCATGTTTTATGGGATTAGAGTTTATAAATGTGCTTCTGCAGATAATTCTGGGATTCAGTTCTGTTAATGAGTTTAGATATCAATAGGCTCTGAACATACAGAAGGGTTTGGATCCTGAAAAAAATAATACCCTTATCTGAATGGAGGCAGATATTGGTTGCATGAATATCTCTTGTCTGAAAATTGCTGAGCTATAATTCTACCATAAATAAGATATAATCAAAACTAGAAATACGTATGTTTTTTTCCAAACCAGCTACATTGATTTTTTCCCCCTTAGTAGAGGTTCATATTTTATAAATTGTGGTTTGTTTCTTTTGTAGTATTAATTCACAGTGGAGTTGAAGCAGGGATTTTGTTTTCACAGTGAAACCTGCTTTTGTTGACCACTTAATTTTGCCTTTGTCTAGGCAGCATCTTTCTGGGAGTAAGCATTTCTGAGAGTTGTTACCATTCTTTTTAACTTTGTTTTCCGTGATGTGCAACCTAATGGCATCTCAGCTGGTGAATGAGATAACGATTTACTCCCCATTGGCAAAAAATTAAAAAGAAATGACAATAGAAATGTTCATGTGCCTCTTTTTTTTCTAAAACACAAAATAACAACAACAAACCCCTTCCACGAATGTAATTGAATATAAAGTAATCTTGCAAATAGCCACCTTATTATTAATGGCTCAATTTGGTTTTTTTTCTATACGATATAAGTTAGGAGTTGACAGGTTAAATAATTCTTAACACAGGTTTGTTTCTTTTTGTTTTGTAGACAACTCTGCTGAAGCAGATTTATGGTTGCTGAACAGTTGTACAGTAAAAAATCCTGCTGAGGACCATTTCAGAAACTCAATCAAGTAAGTTGTTTCCTTACAAAGATACTTAACTATCAATGAATATTGTATGTCTTAAAGCTTTATGTTTTCAATCTAGAAGTAATTTTGTGTTTTAGAACAAGAAATATGCTGAGTTTGAGTGTTACAATGGTGAATTCTCTAGAATGGATTTGTAAGGTAAAGGGAATTTTTTTTTTAATAGCAATAACTTGCAAATGATTATTACTACACTTATTTAAGAGAAGTGCTGATCCATTTAGATAGGAACTTTTATATAACTTTTCAAGACAATGTTGTAATAATCTCCTGAAGAGTTGACAGTACCTTTGGCTGGGGGTGGGTTTGTTTTAATATCTGAATTGTTAGGTTGTTTTGTTTTTTGTCTACTTTTTTGTCTACTTAAATAAGGCGTAACTGGGACCTTCTTTTCAGTGGTGTGCAGCGATGGCCATAAATTAAATGACAATAAATACTTTAACATGAGGAAGAACTTCTTTATGTTGAGGGTGTCAGAGCACTGAACAGGCAGCCCAGTGGAGTCTCCCTCTTTGGAGACATTCCAAATCCACCTGGACATGTCCCTGTGTCACCTGCTCTGGGTTACTCTGCATTGGCAGGGGGATTGGACAAGATGATGTCCAGAAGTCCCTTCCAACCCTACCAATTCTCTGATTCTTGGAAAAGGGTACCTGGTATATACTTAAAACCAGCTATTTTACTATGCATTTTCTTGAAAGATTAGCTGATTAGCTTATAATAGAAGTCTTGTGAAGAATGTGTTTTATTACTCAGTACCATTCCATTGATGTCAAACAAAATGGCATGGTAGTGACTTCTGCCTCCAGTTTCTGCAGCAGTGTAGCTGTGATGAGAGTAACTAGAAAACCTGTACACATATAGCTGTCACTGCCCAGTATAAAGAAATACTGTGATATGTGTCTTGTAGATTTTATCTTTAGTAAACAAGTTTGGCTATTTGTGCAGTCATTTGTTTAGTGTGGTGCACTGAGGATGGACTGGCTGTTGAAATCCAATTTGATTAGAAAGACATAGTTCTCAGGAAGGTAAAGAGGAGAGAAAACTGGGTATAAGCTACTCCTTGCAATGCAGGAGTTAGCAACAGGCTCTCAGGGCTGTAACCTGGAACAGAAATCACTTGCCTGCTATAGGTGGCACAGCAGAAATTTCCTCCATCCCTGAGAGTGCTCCACTTCCTGGCTGCTGGTGTTGCACTTGGTGACCAGAATGGCTTATGCCTTTTCTTCTCTGTTGCCAAAAAAAAAAAAAAAAAGCAAACTATTCCCAGAAAACTTCCAGCAGTTAGTGTGTGTTGGCCAACAGAACTGATGACAAGATAGTTTCCAGTTCAGTTGTGGCCATCCTTCTATTTTACTAATCCTGGGCCAGAAATGATGTGGTATGGTGTGTGTCCTAGCCAGGAGAATAGAGTTGGTTAAGTAAGAGGGCCTAACTGAAAGCAAATGACCAAAAATATTTCTTTGAAGAACATGTTTCTGTTGCTGCTCTGATCATGAACCTGATGTTACTTATAGCCTGGATTATTCTCTTTTATCCTTACATCTCCCTATACTTGTTCTTTTCCTGTAGCATGCATCATTCATTCTCTAATCTCAGATTCTGGCAGTTCCCAGCCATGGAGAATGACATCTTCTGTAGTTGTTTCTGATTTTTCATAAGTTGCATTAAACACAGGGGAAACACATTGTGTCTCTAAAGAATACAACTTCTCCCAAATAGTTCTTAATTTATTACAGCAAAAACCCAGTGCATGAAATTTGGGTGATACAAAATGAGCTGCCATTATATCCTGTAACAGCAGCTTGTTGGTAACTATGGAGATCTTTGTTTTCCTCAGCTGAGTAGCAAAATAAACATGTAGTGTTCGTGTGTTGTCAAAGCAAACACTCTTGGAGTAGAAAAATTAATACCCAGCCCTGTAAAATTCTTCTTTTAAAAAAAAAAAAAAAATCAGTCTGAAAGTGTTACATAATATTATGCATGTTATATGAGAAAAGTATTTATTTGTTCTCTTCCCACTGCAACAGTTCCTACATTGCTTGCCTATATGACTTTAAAATGCACTGATTGAAACCAGTGGTAGCGTGTTCACACTGGGGGTTAAGGAATGACTGTGAAAAGTCATTGACTTTTCACATTGACTTGATCAGTCAATGACTGATCCCTCACTAATACCATGGACCAAAGGAAGTGCCAGAACCCAACAAGTCCTGTAGGTTCAACCTTTTTTCGCCTGATATTCTTCTAAAACAGGAACAAAACCACTCCCAAACACTCTGAACCTTTGCAGATGTGTATACAGCTGATACAAGATGACTGACAGTATAACCTTTATGCTCTTCTTTTTTTTTAATTTTTTCCTATAGCTCTTAGGAACAGTCTCCTGTTCTTCAGTATCAATAAATTTGAACTCGTTGAACCAGAGTAATGGTATGGGAGGCAAAGAGTTGTTTAAAGACATTAACTTATGGATAGGAATTGAGAGAGTTTCCTGGGCAGATTTTATTCTCCATTGGTTAATCTTAAAATAAGATTAAAGTAGAGTTAGGCAATAGCAGCAAAGAATTCTCACTATAATAAGTGGGTGGAGTTAAAAAAAAAATTATTAAGGCTTGTGTTTTGATTAGTGATAGATCTACCTCTTATGCTTTAGTAGAGTAGTTGCTGGGCATTCCAGGAAATTAGCAGCTTTTGGAAAGTTCAGTTTTTTGAAGCTCACTTCATTTTGCCTTAGAATTTAAAATGAAATAGTACTTAAATCTATTTATTTAAAATTCAGGCACATCCTTTTTTTGCTGATAGTGTTTCAGTATGATGTCTTTGTTTTGGACCTGATCATCTGTCAGTGTGACCAGATTGGATGAGTGAACTGTATATTTATGTATGTGTTTTATAAACAGTATAAATAATAAAAAATAAGTAAAATATCATTAAGGTTCTTCTAGAGAGATGTCACTATTTGTGTTGGGGAGTGTTGGGCAGCTTTTTGGTAGTTCATTTATGTGCCTCTGCTTATTGTGTTTGCATTTTTTTTTTTATTTTTTCTCATTTGCAGAAGGTTATCAGGTAACATTTTCTGCTATAATTTATTTTAGTCAAAAGTAGCTTTCTTAAAACTTAGCTGTTACTAATAGCAAGAATAAACATTCAAGAAGTAAGTTGCTAACCTTAACTTGTGTAAATCACAGTAAATCTGGTAAGACTGTTTGATTAAGAGAATTAAGCCTAAGAGCGTGTGCTAGAGGAGCTTGCTTCCTTTAAAATAAAGTTAGTTTGCTCTACAGTTTCATGCTCCATTAATTTCAGTGTGCTCTGATACTCTTCTGTTACATCTCAGATATGTAATCCAGTTTTCTTGATGACCTCTGAAAATTCAGAGACTCCTGAGTGTTTTTAGCTAGCAGACTTTTTCCTTGCTTGATCCTTTCCTCACTGCTGGTATAAGTTACTCATGTGTTTGGGGACTTCGGCTTTTCCTTAAGGAGTTCTCCTCTTGGTCGAAGTATTATGGACAGGAATTTGGTGTCTCTGTTATCAAAACAGCCAGAATGATGTTGTCTGAGAGGAAAGATGTGGTTATGCTGTTGAGGTGTTCATGGCTTGTCTGGTGGTACAGAATAACCACTATAAATAATCATCTTTGTTGTTATCTATAATTAACATGTAGCATTAACACAAATTTTCTGATGTGTTTGTTACTGCATTCACTTTAAGGCACGCTCCAGTGTGTGTTCAGCCCTTTTCTTTCTGATAGCTATGAGTTGTGACAGAGATGTGAGGGCTTTTAGCACTGAAGTAGCACCATGTGGCTTCCAATTCTGTCCTTGCTTCAGTTTTCACCAATTCATGAATAAACACTGTGTGTGGGATCTCACTTTCATGCTAGAAGGAGCATCAAAAACTGTAGAATTTGTGGAAATGTTAGTTTCAGAGGACTGTGATTGTATACCTTGCAAGTTGTTTAAAGCCCTCAGCAGATTAAATAGAAGAGTAAAAAGGCATGACTGCCTTTGGAGGCTGCAGGATTTCTGTTCACCAAATGCAATTCTGTTGATGTTAAGTACAGAAGGAGGTTATTCTTTAAGAAATACAAAAGCTTGTTCAGAGATAAGAATAACTGTTTGCTGCTTGAAATCTTTGCAAATGAAAATAACCCTGAAGTAAGGGTTTTTTGTTATTGTTTTTTTCCAGCGTTTATGAATGCAGTTTATATGATGCATTTTGCAAATAGAGCAGAATGAAAAATTGCACACTATGCAGGGTTATCGCTTTCTTTAACACAGCATTAATCCTTTTGCTGTTCCTAATATATTTCCAGTGTAGAAATAGACTGTGATTTAGAGTCGTTTATGCTGTTCATGCAATACAATCTAAGCTGTGATGTACTTCCAGGAGAGGAAACAAAAGTATTTCAAAGCACTTTATTTTATACATTCTGTTAGCATATGAAGATCACTTCCAGCAGGTGTAAGTTTCTGAGCTGAGTGTCATAGCCTGGCTGTTCCTTGCATTTTACAGAAATGATGTGTTGCTGTGACTTTCAGTTTTTTTATCAGAATACTTGAGGTAACAGGGCAGTACTGAGAACTGTAGGTAGGAGTACTGCTGTTTTCCACTTGTATTGAAGAAATCTGAGCAAGGCCTGAATTCTCTGAAGTAAAAATACTTGCAAAACAAGCTTCATTGTGTGGCAGGAAGTTTGATGCTTGATTTTTTTTTTTTCTTCCCCTAAGACTGTTGCCAATAATACTCCTTGCTCAGATTCTCTAAACTAGTCTAGATCATATTGGTGAAAACCTTGCCTTTTGCCAGGATGAAGGGGCTCACGCACAGACAAAGTGCTTCTATTCAAGATTTATGCCATATTTACAGTGAGAGAAGCTCTTTCCCCAGGCAATAGGAGTTTCTTGGTTTTGATGGAGGCTGTAAATCAATTAGCTAGAATTTAAAATCACAGTTCTAAGAATAACCTGAGGAGCCTAGGTGACTGCTCAAGTTGCTTTATTAAAACCTCCATTGGAACAGATATAGGCAAAACGTGATTACAGATGTAGATCTGTTAACATCTCAGCAATCACACACCATTAACCAAAACTAATTTTAAAATTAGTTTTAGAGCTCATTCTGTTTTTTAAAGAAATAATATTTTCTTTAGGAAGTGCTCTAATCTTTCATGTAATGTGTATACAAATTAAGTAGTTGAAAACACTGAGTATTTCTCTTAGGTTCATGAGATTTTTTTTTTTTTAACTTTTGGATTTTCCTGGCAAAAATTTCCAGAAGGGCTTCCTACTTTAGCATTTGAGAGTATTTTTTGTACAGCTGTGCCCATCCATATTGCAAAACAATGTTGGTTTTTTTTTAATGTTCATTCTACTAGTTAATATTTCTCAGCTTAAGCAATACGAGTTTCACAGTTATATCTTTGGTCAGTCTTTACCAAGGAGCATAGCTGACTGCAAATGCTCTATGGCTTCCAATTTTTCTAGATTTATTTATTATTAGATTTTATAGGCTTAGAACAAAAATGTTATTAAATGGAAGTCTTTATTTAAAACCTTACTAATCTAATAAGGTAGATTTTCTTCTTTTTACACTTACTGAATATTGCCAGCCATGTTTTTAGTGTCTTAAGCTGATGGAAGACATAGCTGTTGAAGAATTCTGTGATTTAAATTATTTTTGTTAGTGGAAGTTTTTTTAGCTGCATTTGAGTGTCTTCTTTTTCTTGCACTCATATCTGCTGTTAGAGAATGTTAAAAACTGGTTGACATGATGCTGTGAAATGCAAAGAAAAAGCACACCATATACAACTGGGTGTTTTCCATTGCATAGTATTTAGAAGCTAAAAAGATTATGGACTGCTTGTCATTGCATGTGTTACATGGCCACATTTTGCAGAGATTTGAAAAAGCCGGGGTTATAAACTTGTGTGCAGTTTAGTTTAATATTTTAAAAGGTTTTAAAAAAAGTGCAAGAACAGAACCTGTTAAAATTAACTTCTAAATGTGATTCTAGAAATCTTTTCTATTCTGATAGGAATGCATTTGAGACTGCTTTAAGTTCTACATGATATTGATGCTTTGAAGTGTTAGTGCAGTGCTGAGTAATCCTCAGACACTTTAGTGGGCTAATTAGCTTTTAGATACTCTATATGTCTTGAGCCAGATCATCAGGGACAAATGTACATTTGATCTGAATTTTAGAGAAGAAAATATGGCCAGGACATGAGAGGCCAACTCTATTTCATTTCTTAATCTATCTATATTTGAACTTTTTGATGAGGCTGTAGGTTACAGGTCCCCAGCTATGTAGGCTCTAGGAGCACTGGTGCTTCACAGGCAGTGTTTACAGACATTGAAAATCAGTTAAGTTCATTGCTGAGCATACAAGATACACTTTCCTTTGCAAACAAATGCAGTCAACCATTACACTTCAGTGATATGGGTAAACAAGGAAGACTTCTGATTTAAAAAGTATAGGTCCCCTGGTAGTTCACAGAGTAATGCTTTCACCTTTCTCCTTGTCAACCAAAATAGGGACACAGGTATCATGGAATTGTAGACTATCCAGAGCTGGAATGGACCCATAAGGATCATGGAGTTCTGGCCCTGTGCAGCACATGCCAAGAGTCACACCATGGGTCTAAGGGCATTGTCCAAATGTTTCTTGAGCACAGGCTTGGTGCTGTGACCACTTCCCTGGGGAGCCTGTTCCAGTGCCCAGCCACGCTCTGGGTGAAGAACCTTTTACTAATACCCATCCTAAACCTCTCCTGACACGGCTTCATGCCATTGCCTTGGGTCCTGTCACTTGGTCTTTTTTCAGCATTTTAGAACCAGAACTTGCAGGCATGTATAACCATCTGAAACCTGTTTTAAGGAAATGAGCAACACTGAAAAGGGTATCTAATTCTCTTCAGACTGCATTGATGATGTTATCTTTAGTTAAAAACCAAAACAGTTCCTCCCCCTCATTTCAGATTGGTCAAAATGAATAACTTTAGGAAACCTCTCCAGACAGAGTTAATAAAATTGGCAAATGTAACTACTGGGCTTTCCTAGTGTTTCTTATGCTGTTCTGCCATATGCTTGCCTTGGGGATGGGGTGTTCTCTTGGGCTTTTAGTACTGGTGGCCTCCTTTTGCCCGGGCTAGGGACAGATAGGTACAGCAGAAACTGTCAGGAAGATGGAGGCACTGTTTTGGGCCAGAAGTTCCAGGTTTGTTTTGTTGCTTAATCAAGGGCTTTCAAGAAGAGACTGTTTGAGGGATTTGAGACATTTTAGCAAAAGTATGCTTGGTTTCCTGTTTATGGGCATGTGCATAAAAAACATGTTGAAATCCATTGGAAATGTCTTGCCTCTTTTAATAGGATTGGGACAATGATTTCTCATGATCAAATTCCTTCCTTGATTTAACACACTCTTCAGATTAGCACCTTAACCTCTAGTTTGTCCTTACTGGATTGGAGGGTTTTCTATTCACTGTTCAAAAAATAGGCTGCTAAATACAGACTTTAAAAATCAAGTTTGAATTGTGGTGTGCTAAAGAATAAAATCCACCACTGTGTACGTGAATTTAAGGAATGTGAATGGAATCAGAATAGTAACAGTTTGTAAATCAGCATGCCTTCAGGTGGAAAATGCCCCTATGGAGTTTGCCAAAGCAAAGCTGGTGACAATTCCTGAGGAGCTTGTGATTCAAACAGTGGTGAGATTGTGGACAACTGCTGGAAACAGCAGCAGTCTGAGACATTGTAGTGTGCTTTTTTATTACTTCAAACAGTAGGCTGTGTATATTTTCTTGTCCTTGTAACAATATTTATGATTTACCCAAGCAGACTGTGCCCAGTAGTGGACTACTGAAGCTGAACTTTGTGTTGCAATTAATTTGGGGATGTGCAGTCGAAATCCTTGCTGCTTCTGCCATGTGACATTCACCTCCCATCTGTTGGGGAGCTGCTTATTTTTTTCTCTTACTGAGAGGTAACCAAATTACTTGCTCCAGCACTAAAAAGTGCAGGAGATACGAAGAGATTTTAGATTTGCCTCATATAAGCAATAACATTACTGAGAGAGGATGTAGTAATGAATTGATGTCCATTAAAATGATGTGGGACAGGGTGAGGACAGAGCTCTGCTTCAGTTTGCCTGTGTTACAGAAAGTACAGTCATAAGAGGTGAAAAAGAACAGAATGCTTTATTGATTTTGTTTGTTTTCCTTTTTCCCCTTGCTCTTTTGAGCTTTTAACTAGTAGACCAGAATGTATGAAATACAGTAGAATGATGAAATGGTGATTCAGTAATAGGCATTTTTAGCTGTTTTTTGGATGGGTTATATGAGCTTTACAGAATGTGTTTCACATATTAAGCGTCCCCCTATCTTAACAGGTTTTACCGTTTCAGACAGATGAATTGAGCAGAAAAGGTTAATGCTTTGAGTGCTGGAAGCAGGTGGTTGGTAGCTTTGACTATTTATCTAATTAGCTGCATGTTGGCTGTTGTCCTAGCAGGCCTGACTTTTCCTAGGGAGGGAGCATAAGAAAACATGCAGAAACTTGCTGTAGCAGGACTAATGCAAAAATCAACGTGATCTAAACTTGTCCTTGCTGACAAATATGATTGTATTTGTTTTTGATTCAAAAGATTATCTACTAATACTTTATGGGTGTTTGTCCTAAAACAGAGAATGCTTGCTTGTTCAGGTGAGCTTGAGTGTCAAAAGCATTTTCTCTCATACTTCTGAAAGCATTTTTCTCATGGTTGTTAGATGCTAACCCACAAAGAGCAAAAATAATGCTTGTAATTTTTCTGTTTTGTCTATATTCAACAAAGCTCTTGTTTTTTACACTGAGTTCCATTGTAATTTCTGTGTCTGTTTAACATGCATCTGCAAAGATTGATGGTATGCTGAAGTTTTATTGTGGCATATTTAGTCAAGCAAATTGGGATACTACCCAGGCAGTACAGCAGTTCATGTTTGGCATTGGACACCTCAGCTGCTGACTTGACTCTTGGTGCACTGCTCTTGGGAGGGACATGAGCATTGACAACTCTTCCTTTTGAATTTAGCTTTTTATCCAGATTGTTTTATTGACTTGCAAAATTTTCTTTTTAGAAATTTTAGAATCGTCTTTTTTTCAATAAAATAAAATAAAAGGCAGAAACACAGGCCAACACCAAGACACAGTTGACCATAGAGTTGTTTCATTCCAAGTATGTATTTGAATTTGAAAATTTCCAAAGAGATAATGTCTGGTAACTACTTTTAACAGGATAAATAGTCAGCTTTTTTCATGTATTGGTTTTACAGCTCCAAACACAATGGAAACTGATGCTTGTTAGTGCCTCCAGCCACCAACATAACACAAATACTCACCAAGAAATTTTATATGTGTTTACTCCAAGTAGTAAAAAACCTATTGTTTTGCTTGAGTCTATTATATTTTATTAGCATAACCTCAAGGGAAACTCAATAGTGAAGAGGCAGAGGCTTCTTTTTTTGCAAAAGCACAATGTTAAATAAAATTGTCTAAAATATAACAAAACTCATTGTGCTAGCAATCTGTGATTATCTCAATCCAATTTAGCATGGATTTTTTTTCCTAAATAGTTCATATGCCTCCAGTTCTTATTTTGTCTCTCCCTGTGCTTTTTTAATGCAGTCTTTTTCCATAATAGATGTCTAGTTTGTATGCTTTTTCTTATACCAGTCATTAAATAGGAGCATTTACTTTGTGGAGCTGTCAAATTGATACCTGCAACGCCAAAAAATGAAGATGAGTGAAAAATGTTATTTAGAGATGGAAAATATGTAACAATGGATGTATCCTAAATACAATGAAGACTTTTCTTTCACATCCTTTCAGAAAAGAATACTATGTTTAATTAGAATCCTGAATCCAGATTGTAAAACTTCTTACACAAGGAAGGCTGCAGGAAATGGAATTTTTATTTCAGATTGCTCTTAGATACTGCCTGTTTAATATATAATATCTGACCTTGAAATGATTCTTTCAGATATTTATTCTTTTCATATTGTTTTTCTTGCTATTAGTAGGAGCTCTCTTGTTTAGCCAGTATTGGACAGATTTCACATAGCTTAGTTATATGAACTGTACTGAGCTGAACCAGCAAAGACATTTAAGCTGTTCAAAGGGAAAGACCAAAAATGGAAGGATTTTTGAAATGGATGAACTTTTGTACAAGAAGTGAAAGCTATGGTTTGTTTATTTTTATACAGATGGAATTTATGTGGCCTCTTTTGGTCCTATAGCTTGCAATTGCATTCTTAACCTGTGAATTTGACTGTTTGTGTATACATGGATGTAACACATATATACTCAAACATTAGAGAAAACAGGTCAAATGTGGTTTTGCACAGGCTTTGTTTTCACCTTCCCTCTATGGCTCAGCAGAGTTACTTCAAATTTAGTCCTGAACTACTATAAATTCAATGTATGGTAAACCTGGAGCTTCAGGACATGGTAACTGTGTAGGATTCAAGATCACAGAATCACAGAATGGTCTGGGTTGGAAGGGATCTTTAAAGGTTACATTGTGCGACCTCCTGCAATGAACAGGAATATCTTAAACTAGATCAGAGTCCTGTCCAGCCTGGCCTTGAATGTTTGTAGGGCTGGATCACCCACCACCACTTTATACAGCCTCTAGTTTACAACCATTACCCTCTGTCCTATTGCAACAGGTCCTATTACAGAGTCTGTCCCCACCTTTCCTATAAGCCCTGGTTATGTACTGAAAGTCCTCCTTGGAGCTGCCTTCTCTCAGCCCCAGCTCTCTCAGCCTTTCCTCATAGGAGAGGTGCTCCAGACCTCTGATCATCTTTGTCACTTCATCTGAACTCACTTCAGCAGGTCCTGTCCTTCCTGTGCTGGGACCCCAGAGCTGGATGCAGGGTTCCAGGTGGGGTCTCAGCAGAGCAGAGGGGCAGAATCCCCTCCCTCACCTGCTGACCATGCTGCTTTGGATGCAGCCCAGAATTCAATCAGCTACCTGGGCTGTGAATGCACATTAATGGCTGAAGTTCAGTATTTCATCCCATAGCACCCCCAAGTCCCTCTTGGCTTCCTCTCATAAGTAAAGGGATAATTCGCTTTGTATCTGAAATATATTGGTTTTCAGTGTTAATGGCATAATGCAGTGTCAAAATATCTCTTGAGCAACATGTTTTTTTAAGTCAACAGTTCACAGTTTTTACATCAAACAGTGCATGCTCTTGGTTTTGTGGTTTCTATTTGTATTTCACAAAAGACACCAGTTAAACATGCTTGTTGCAAAATTTTTAAGTTAAGCTATTGTGAAACGCTACTTAACATATTACAATTATTGTAGGAAGGACATTTAATGAGAATAACCCAGGTATTGCGCACTCTGTTGTTGTGATTCTTTACTGGTGCTGTGGTTGAGATGTAGTGAGCTGATCTTAAATTTCTTGTGACTATTGCTCAGAAACCACATGCTAAGTTGACTGTGTCATATTCTAAGAAAATGGTCAGGGAGTATGTTTGGATTGAGGAGAATGGGCTGTTACTGACTTCCTCTAATGTCCTAAATGTTGGTGCTTACATAACGAGGTTTCCAGCTGGGAATCACTGCTTGGTGCAATATTTCCATGTGAAGAGAATGCAGAGTTGCCCCATTTCTCTTTCCCCTGCTCCCTGCTGGAGCTGTTGTGGTGATACAGCTGTTCCAGCTTCACCCCTTGCCAAAGATACGGCTTTGCTTTGTGGCCTCGTGGGCAGATGGCAGGTAGCAGGATGGAGAGAGGGAGCAGCTTTATTTTGTCTTCTCAAAATATGCTTCAAGTACCTTTAGTTATGGTGATGCTACATGTTCCTTTCCCACCTTTGTCTTTCCTGACAGAGACGTGCACCTGTTTGCAGCCTTGGTGCTCTTTTGTTAACCTTTGCTTACTGTCCTGAGGATTGGAGGTTTTGAAATAGAGTTAGAAAGTCATTGCATCACCGTTTGAAGTTGTTGGTTTTTTTTTTTTTACTTCTCCAGTGCTTTTCTTCTTGGTTTCTGATTTTGATATGTTTGTAATAGGAAGAGGCAAACCTCTTCAGTAAGAATGTTTTTTCTTACTTTGACTAGAATGACAATGAGAAGCTTGTAATATGTTTTAACAAGGTTACTTATATCTCAGCATTGAGATCTGAAGTTGTGTAATTAGATGTTTGTTACTGACCCACAGTAAATTTGGATTGTGTTGTTGTTTTACGTATGGTTGGCTTTATTTTTTTATAAGGACACTTATCTGTAGCAGTGATGTGGACATCATTAGCCCAACTATCATTTATTGAAATGCATAGGGATTCAGTTTGCATTTCGGAGGAAAATTATATATTGCTCTGTGAATGCATACAAAAGGCGAGCATGGCTAGTAGCTGTTACAAGCTGATTTGTTAGAGTTGTAGCATGTGTCTCTTGGTGTTTGCTTTTAAGAGACAGGCAAGAGTCTGAACTGGAACCTGAAATCCAAGCTGAGTCTCTTTGTAGAACATCTTATTAGATATATGATTTCCCTTTATCTTTGAGTAATACACTGGATCCCACATAGGAATTAATGGCACAGTCCTGTAATAATAGTGCAACGAAACCTGATGAAAGATCTGGGGAAAGTGATTTTATTTTGGAAAAACTCTTACTGTTTCATAGCTGCATAACTCACAAATAGGGCTGTTTTCCAGGATATCCCTGCAGCTGAGGGTGGGGGGGGAAAGGTATATTATTAGCTGGGGTTGGTGAACTTGAGCTACACCAGTAAAAATTATTTTGCTTGTATTTGTATATCTCAGTTAACTGTCCAAGAACTCTGAGACAGGTATGGAAATAAAGCAGACATCTTCAGTTAGAACAGCTCTCCATGCCCACAGATGAACAGCTCTGCTTCTGGACCTCTCCTTACTGAGCTGTTCTACAAGTCCATTGCTCTCTGTCTTCCTATATAACCTGTCCTTAAAGATTGGAAGGAGAGCTGAGAACACTGGTAGTTCACAGGCAGCTGTGCCTTATCCAATACCTTGTTTCTGGTACTTTGTCTCCTAGGAACCCCAAGGCTTTACAAGATGAACCCAGGCATTAGGAAGGCTTAGGTTAAATCTGGATTGTAAGGAGTTTGTATCATAGATGGAGAACAAGAAAATACTCAGAAATAGCATAGGACCATTGCTTTTTCTAGTGTGTTTAAACAAGCTACTTTAATTAAATTCCTGAAACTGTTTAAATATTTCTTTAAAATTAACTTAAGCCAGAAATGTTTGTTTATAGTTTTTGATCTCTGATATAATTATAATGAATTATTTTGTTTAGGGATATTAGCATCCATGCAGGTTGATAAGTTAAATAAGTACAACTGGAACATACAAGTATGGATCAGTGATTCCTAAGGTCTCTTGTCTGTTTTCCTTATCAGAGTTGGTTGTGTTCTGAGCAGTCCCCCATAGCCAAGCACTGGCTGACACAAATAGTCCCTCTTCACTGTTATCCAACTTCCTTGTTGCTATTGTGTAAATTAAGTAGACTTTATTTGTTGATTTATTCTCTCTGCCATAAGCATGGGCTGGTTGTGCCAATCTATGCACTGGTAATAGCCCTAGTAGTCTGCAGAGAAATACAGTGTTTGGCAGTTGTGGGGTGGAGTACCCAAAAAAACCCAAACCCAAACAAACCAGGACCAACAAACCCAAACAACAAACCACCCCCTTCTTAGTATGAATCATGAATAGCCTGGGTTGGAAGGGACCTTCAAGATCACCTAGTTCCAATCCCCAAGTTCTTCTGTACTTGTAATATCACAGTTAGAATAAACACTGCTACATCGAGCACTGCCAGTTTGTATATTGCTTAAAATGTTTTTATATTTAAAAAAAAGTCTCTGTGTGTGTGTGTATATATATATCTGTAAAGATTCTTTGTTATGTGCTAGCTTTATATTACCTAAGGATATTGTTATATGTGTCTCTGAGGGCAAAATTTTACTTTTTCATCAAGAGTGGTATCATTGGGACAGATTGAGGCATCGCATTCTTAAACAGAGTGGTTTGTCTGGCTTCCACTTCCTTAGGGATGTAGAGCAAGCTTTATTCTGTGGAAGTTACTAACTAACTCTGACTCTAAGGAGTTACTACTGAGGAGACCAAGGATCTTCTCTCTGCACCTTCCAGACTTACCTGGTGGCCTTACAAAAGGAGATATTGGGGTAATAAGAGCCACAGCAGTAGGAAGCATGAATAGCTGTGTCAGCAGCTACAATTAGCACTTTGTTATGGCCATTTCCAGAGAAGTCATGTGTGAAACATAAATTGCAGGTCAAATTCATACTCAAAATATTTTCCCATAAACAGATCTATGATTTTTGTTAGGGGTTACTGCCTAGGGAGTCATTATGAAATTTGCATCTTTGCTTAACTCTCAATTGAAAATATATTCGGAATATGGAGGGGAAGGAATACTGATAAGGGGTATACAAAGTCCACTAGGAAGTACTACACCTATGCCCTAATATTGAATTGAAGTTGTTATTCTGTGTTGATCTAATGTTTGATGTTAATACTTGAAAACTGCTAATGAAACTTCCTGGCACTGAGCTGTTCCATCCTGTTTGCTCACTTATGCAAAGGAATCCCAGATAGCTTACAGATGTTCCTTAGTAAAGACTGGAAGCAAGATATTGAAAAATCCCCATTCAGTCACTTCTAGAGAGGCCTGATATGTTTGATACAACCTTATTTTCTGACATAAAGTGATCTCAGGGTAAATTGCTGATGTACTTAACAACTCCATTTCTGCTCTCAAGGTAAAATTTCCTCAAAAGATACAGCCTTAACAAACCTTCTGCTCCTTAACGCCGGAGTTCCCATGACTGTTAGTAATTCAGAAATACGGGCAAAATTAACTTTAGGCTGTCCTGTCAAATTAAAAGCAGTTTTTTTGTTGGTTTGTGGAAGATGAAGCAGGCACCCTGGTTCATCAGTGTTTATCTCATGCCAAGATGATGAATGTCAGGTGATTCCAGGAATATATTTATGTGAAAAATGTCAGGTCTCCATTGTCTGCAAAGTTCTTTACTGACACTGAATTACTTTATGTAAATGGCAACCACAAAATATGTGTTTTAACAGAAATACTAAGGAGATTGTGATAGTTTCCTCTACGGTCCAAATTATTTAGGAAAGTTTTAGATTTTCTTACAAATCCCGTATTGTTTGCTCTGTCTTGTTAGTAATTGCACGATTTTCTTAATTGCATGGTAATTTTTTTCTGTATGGTGGGATTAGAGAAGGACAGCTTTTGCATTACATGGAATATGGTAAATCTGTAAACTTCTACACATTCTTTGAGGATAAATATCTTCAAACATGATGGATATCAGAATAAGAACTTTTTTTTACTTTTGATACATTGGTAAAAGATATTTTTTTGTGTGTGTGTGTGACCACAAATGCTTCCCGTTGGGAGCATGTGATTTTCCTTGTAACTCTTCCCATGAAATGCATTGAGGCAGGTTTTTACTATGTCTTTAATATGTAAATGATCTAATACCTAATTATCTAACAGTTTTAAAAAATCAAGAGTGGACAAACATTTTAATAAAAGTGTTTATCTTCTCTTTGTACTTCATGTCTTCTGTCTCATTGTATACATTATAGGGGAGCTATGCTAACATACAACTCAGCATGTAAAAATACAGAAAAACAAGGGAGTAAATTTGAAATAGGAATGTGAATGGCTGCTTTGTTAGACACAGATTGACTTAGGGGTAGAGAAAAAACCCAAACTGAAGTGATTGTGTTTTACTCTTGAAGTGTTTTATGGTGGCACCACCCTTTTGCCTGGCGTCTGTTGAGCTGAAAACTACCCTGCTCCTGCTCAACAAAAACATTTCTGATGGTTTAAGACCTGTTACTGCACCTACATCAGACTTAGCAGAGGAAAAATCTCTAGTCAGTTTTCTTCCATTCTTTCAAGCAGTTCTTTAGGCTTATAAAACACAATAAAGGGAATGAAAGTCATAAAGTGAAGGACTGAGGTCACTCTGTAGGTGTCATAATTAGAAATCTCTTTTATTATTTCAGACCTAAAGCTTTGGTCAGTCACTATCTCTGCAGCCTGTATTGGTGACAATTCCTTTTTCTCGTAGCTGCAGATGTACAGCTCTATAGCATATTATTGAATTTCCAGAATCAAGCACTCAGAAATGAAGATCAGTATGAAGAAGAGCTATACAGCTGTGTTTTTGTACCTTGTGACAATTCTTACTTGGTGATTACTTGCTGGTGTTTGCTAAAGGTTACTTCAGTTTTTAGTGCTGTAATGGCACATTCTCAGGTGCTATTTACTGGTATCTAATTCTTTTTAAAACTTTAAAACTCTTGCAGAGGGCATGATTTTTAACGTTCCTATGTTTTTTCCTTACTTTCCATCCCTGTAATATGCAAGTGCTTTACACGAATGGTTTAATTTATTTTCATGCTATTCTCTGTGGTCAGAGCTTCATGGTATTCCTTCTTTCTTAGTATTTGGAAACTTAGCAAGTGGGAATAGGGTCAAATGTATCCCCAAGCTTAGTCATCTGATGTGTGACTCCCACGGGTTTCATGCTTCTGAAACTCAAGCTGTAGCTGTGACCTCCCATGCCTGGTGCCTCTTGGTGAAAGCTGCTTGTGCAAGTCAGACAGGCTCTACCCAGGGTAGTTCGTTCTAAAAGGAATATAGATGCAATTTGCAATTATAAATGAATTCTGGAGCAGGAACACCCTTCAAAACTGGGTTGTGGGTGTGATTCTGAGTTTGTTGTTTTTGGGGGTAGGGTTTTTTTTTTTTTCAGGATAATCAGGGCTCTTCACTTGTGACACCGTGTTTTCTCTTTCTGGAGACCACTAAATCATGTTTGCCATGACTGTTAAAAAGATCATAGAAAGTACAGTTGCCCTCATTACACAAACAGTGGAAACTGATCTTATCCAGCATGGGGTGAGATGGGAGTCCTGGGGAAAATGATGAGCCTGTGTAAATAATTGTGCTACAAGTGCACCAGGAAAAATTATTAACGTGTGGGAGCAGCCTCACTTCTGGCATTTTTACATTTTGAGCCTTTGACTTTGCAACCTAAATAGTGTGTTTTGCCCACAGTTCTGTGTGCATTGTTTTCTAAGTCAGATAAAACCCAGCAGCAATTTGTTACATAATGTGACACCCCATGCATCACTGGAATGTCTTTTCCAGGCTGCCAAGCTGATCACTGTGTCCCCCCAATACCACTCCCTGGTTCACCTCTGTCCTGCATTTGTGCTGTGCATTTCAGCTGTTGTTTGAACAGTTTTGAATCCCTGAAAGCAGAGGCAGCAGAGGCTCACTGCTCGCTGATTGAGTGGCTGGGATGCAGCCTGCTGAATCCTGGAGTTGTGTTTGGAGGGAAAGCTGTCCTACCTGGCTGGACTCAGTGCAGTCAGCCTCTACTGGGTCTTCAGTCTTATTCTTGAAAGAGAACTGTGATTTTACGGTTCTGAGAGTTAGGATTTCATGCTGGAGTTTCCAGAACTAATTAGATACTTTATAAATTGCAGCCTACTGGAGGGGAGGGATTTTGAGCTAAAAATAAGGTATTAGCCAACTGGTAAAATACTGTTTGTAAGCAATCTGAAAAATACAGCAGCTGAGTAGTACTTGATTTGAGTTTGGTAATCCTAAAATTGTTTTTAAGTGACCACTAATAGAATAATTATATTTTTGCAAGGAAGAAGGCCACGAGGTGCAGAGATGTCAGAGCCTCTCTGGCCTCTCCTGCTTCTCATCCACACCCCAGTGACCTGTGAACCGAAAGGTTTGGCAGGTGGTGGAGGGACAGAGTGGGGGTTGTATGTGTTCTAGCAGATGGAGGTGTAGTTAACAGGTACACTTTGTTTACCAAATGTTAATGGGTTCTTGAGGAAATAACACTGAGCCTTCTGGGGCAATTTCATAACTGAGTGGAATAGTTAAAGCTCTATAAATGGCATTTTAAAATGGTGTTTCATTATAACTAATGAGTAGGCTGGCCAACTGATATTGCTCAGGAACAGCTATAGCCAGAGTGGCTTGAAGTATTTCTGTAAAGCTAGTTTTTTTGGTCCTTGAAGATTATAAAATGGTTAAAGAAAGTGCACAAGATTCTGGGTGTTCCTGGAACTTTTAAAACAGTCACATTATTTTTAAGGATGAAATTGAGAAACACCCCCAGTCATTCATCACTGTCACTTTGCAAATGGAGGTGATGGTAATGGCATAGCTTTAATCAGAAAAGTTAGCTACTACTTGATACACTTACCTCAGTAGTTTTAAGTACAACATTTAATATGTTTTGGGCTTTTCCTGCTTCACTTGCATGTCGGTGTGGAAGGCTCACTGAGCTTGAACAATGAAAGAAAAATCTGTCTCACCTTTCTCGAGTTAAAGTTTAAACAGTGGGGGTTAACTATCTACAGACCAGGAGAAACAAAGGTGTTTTTTTAGCTTTGCACCTGTCAAATGCTGGAAATAATTGCTGCTCTAAAGTAAAAACCCCTAAACACAAGCTATACAGCAGCTGCCAAGCCCAGAGTGTGGTTATATGCAGGTCCCTGGGCTAAGCAGGTTGAGGAAGCAGAGCTTTTGGTGCGCAGAGTTGAGATGTGTTTTGTTGTGTGGAAACCATGGGATACAGGTGTGGTGTTTGCACAGGAGAGAAGAGCCCAAGTAGTCAGGAAGGGAGTTTGCACTCAGGTGGGAGGTAGGGAAAGCCTGGCTGTAACTTGAGTTGAATATGGCTCAAAGCGTTTTTACATCCGTCTTGTTACAAGCAGGAAACCTTTCCCCTCGTGGACCCTCCCTTGGGTATGTCTTCAGGTCAGAGGTGTAGCCACTCTCCACACTCATGAGCCACGTTAGGAAAGGTTTTTTCCACTCCCATATAAAAGGAATGGGAGAATTACACCCCAACGCTTTGTAGGCATGAATTGGTACCCTTGATTTGCTGAAATTAATGAGCCATGTAGCTCTTGTATTACTAGGAATCCATTATTGAGCACTTCAAAATCTGGAGGGGATAAAAAAGGTGCAGATACTGGAATTTGAATGCTGCTCATGGTTTAACTCAACCATAATTGATGAGGTTTTTAAAGATAGAAAGGGGTTTTTTTTGTGATTTCCAGATTGGGTTGGAGTAACCCATTAGTACCAAAAGAAAATCTAAAACTTAAAATGGTGGGGCTGGTAATAATTTACAAGTGATGGGATAAAAGCTGAATTACCTCCAGGATTCCTTAGTTAAGGCATATGTTTACAGCAGCTTTAGTTTTATCTTAATTCATTTTGATATTAAGCTTCTTGTGTAACTCATTTCCTTGGTCAGCACAGGTAATTGAAGGATGCTTGTACTTTTCATTGTTTAAGGAAACAAAAAAGGGAAATTGATAAATCTGTTGTACTTACTTCTGCTAAACAAGACAGTAGTAATCTGCATCAAGTTTTAGCATGGAAATAAGCTTTTAGTCCCCCTTCCTCCATAGGGCTTGTTTTCTTTTTTTCCTTTCTATGTAAAATTACAGTACTTCAGTAAGCAGTGAAAGATAATTTATTTATGTAGTCTGAGAACACCTGGATCCCTAAAGTGAGGTGGCCCAATAATATTGGCTCTCCATGGGGAGTTCCTTGCTGTATCTTGTAAAGCCTGACTTCTAGGATGGACAAAAAAGGGAAACTGGGTTTCAACTTTTGTGACAGAAGGTGAGAAAAAAGGCAGCAGTGCTCTCTAAAGGGTTTTTAGCTGTAACTAGCTAAAACCTAACCAGCTATAGGTAACCACCTATAGGTTATTTGGGAATAAGGCAAATGTTCAAGACTGTGAAATTACAAGTATTCTGGTGCCTGGCTGTAGCTTTGTTTGGTAGACTTCTTGGAGCATCTTCCATGGAGTAGTTGATCTTTGAAGCTAGCATGAGTTTTAGGAATGAGGACACTGAAAGAACTATGTGAGACCTCGAGAAAGAAAACTGTATTTATGTATTTAATTGCATTTTGTATAATTAGCATCTAACAAATATTAATGAAATTAATCTGCTACGTGAGGAAGGAAAGTATAATCAGTTTTTTTTAAGAAAATGAAGGCATTAGAAGAACTGACAAGGTTCTCATTGGAAGTTGGTGGCAGAGGTAGAAAATCAAACTTATTTACTAGAGTCTCACTGCAATTCATTTTCCAATTAAGGTTTTTCTGCTTGTGTATGACAGAGCTTACAGTCAAATCTGGTCATGTTTTTAAGACTGAATTGTATTGTTTATTCTTATTTCAAAAGAAAAACAAAAATATGTGAGAAATTTCTTCATCTTTGTTAACCTTTATTGAAGGATCTTGAATTTGGTTCATGCTAACAAAAAACCAGTGTCTTTTTACCACAGGTAAAAGGCTTGCTTGCCTAGTGTTTGTTTTTGTGTTAATCTTGTGTGTCTTGTTTAAAGTTCTATGTACACCTACAGAGGAGCACAGAGACTTCTGCTCTTTCTGTTCTGTGCAGCCGTGTGCTGCTGTGGCTGCTGGCACTTGCATTCTCTGTTTCTTCTTGCTGTTTTAAGTCAGATTACTGTCTTGTCTTCACCTCTAGGATGGGGATACTGTGTTTCAATTGGTCCATGCAATTCCAGGGTGCTGCAGTACTGCTCTGTGTTGCTGCTGTTGCTCTGTGCCTCAATGCAATGAAGTGAGGTGTAAAGCCCCATCACTTCTTATCTCATCATTCTCGGTTGACTTCTACTATGGTTGTGTTAAAGAACTCAAAGGTGGGCCAAAATTGTGCCCCTTTTCCAAAGATTTAGTATTTCAGTGCCAAGTTTATCTGGGTTTAGGACCATACTCTCAATGAGATATGGGTGAGGTTTTTCCTCTCCTCATTCCTTGTCTTAGGACTGTGTGGCCTGTGTCCACCATTCTTGTGTTATAGGAGTAATAGGCAGCCTTGCCTGTATACTGGCAATTTCACTGCACCAACTCATAGGTTTTGGTTATACTGATAAAAAATAGCAGTTGGTTATTAATTTTGAATTTATGGCATTGAGCACTTCACATATTTGGCGTTTCCTACTTGTTTTTCACACAGAGAATTTACCATAATAGCTGGTCTTAATCTTTCATACCTGTAACAGTGTAGGACCTTCCAACTCTGTGTGCTTAGAAAAAGATATACTGTGTACTGTAAAGTGTATATTTGTTTGCTCATTTTTTACTTAACAGTGACAGCCTGTGCACTCTTAAGTGATTCTTTGCAGGTGCCTGGTCAATAATGCATGTATCAGTGATTCTTCTCCCCAGTCAGTGGGGATTCTTGGGTGTTCATCTTACTCAGTGCTCTTTCCATTGCTGTGGATGATGGGATGGAGATCATCCATACCAGATTTACAGATGACACCAAAGGGAGGAGAGTGTTTGATGGCACAGTTTGATTAGGTGATTAGCAAGCAGGAGGAATGGGCAAACAGAACCTCCTGAGGTTTAGTGAAGCTTAGATCAGCCTCCAGATAGCAATATGGGCTGGGAGCAGCTTCATGTATGGGTTATGTTGTGAGGGTTTTTTGGGGGGTGGTTTGTGTGTGTGTGTTTTGGTTTTGTTCGGTTTTGGTTTTTTTTTTAAGAATATTAAACTTGTGGACACTAGGCTGAGTCAGCTCTGTGTCCTTGTAATGCTAAAGGCCAAGGTCTTGGCTGCATCAGCAAGAATGTAGCCAGCAAACTGGTGAAAAAGATTACTCTTGTTTACCATTTGTGAGAATGGAGCTGGAAAACCGCCCAGCACAGGACTTCTGAAGATAAAATGGGTATCAGTGACCTGGAGATAAGATCTCATTGCTGTTTTCAACTGCCTGATTTGTTGCTGCAGAGAAAGTAGAACCTGAATTTTCTCAGAGGAGCCCAGTGATGGGACCAGAACCAGTGCTCCTAGCAGCAAGACCTTGGTGTAGTAATGTGAACAACAGGAGCAATGATTTTATTGTAATTCTGGCTGGTTACAGAGAGAAAAATGTTCATGGCAACAGGGCATAAAGTTGCCTGGAGAGGCCTTTGGGAGTCTCCATCCTGACACCATAGAATGGGACCATCTCTATCAGGCAGGTTGTTCTGTTTGGCTGAGGTGCAGCTTTGGGAGAGATGCACATGGAGTGTTGAGGGAGGAAGGGAATACCTGCCCAAACAGCCACATCAGCTCAATCAACCCTGGCAGTCAGTGGGGTGATAGATATCACAGCCAGATCACCCTCACATCAGATATGATCAAAGCTCAACTGGACAATTAGGGGTTTCATTCTTGAACTCTGGAATCACCCCAGTTTTAAGCAGGTGTTGGAACTCAATGGGAAATTAAAGCAGACTCTAGAGATCCCATCTAACCATAGTTTTTCTGTGGTCCTATACAGCTCCTTTGTTGGTTTTAAAAGACAAATTTCTAGATAATTTCTAGATCATTATATTAACCTGTGTTATGCAAGGCACATGTAACAGAAGATTGGCTTTTGAGGCCAGGAGACTGTTCCAGTTTAGCTCTGCAGCGAATATATGTATATGTCATTTCAAGTGTTTTAGTTTTTTTTTTTTTAATTTATTTGTTTTGTTTTTTGAAAGAGCTTAGTTGACCTGATCAGGGGTGGGGGTGTTTTCTTTTGGCATCTTCAGAAAACAACATTAGTGTCAAAGAGCAGAGCCAAAAAGAGCTGCAAAACAATATCTTTACAAATAGAAATTCTCTCAGTGACAAACTAGTTGTTTGCTTACATAGCTAGACTGGAGGACTGTTGTTCCCTTGTTTTTGTTCAAAAGTCCAGGTATTTGTAAATACTGTCTTTATCCTTTTCCTGAGAGAAGAAGGTAGCAAGATTAGGAGCATATACACTTTCAAATGGCCTCATTATTGAGTAAGGCCAGAGTACCATACTTGTAATGCTGGCTAGAGGTAACTATGGAAAAATGTAGAACAGTAAACAAGATAATTGTTAACTGTTTACAGGCATTATCTTCCAAAAAGTACAGTTTCTAAAATGAATTTACTTAATCCTTAAAGCACGAATTTCAGAGAATAATTTCTCAACTTATAGATTTAAGATTTTTTGTACCTTGAATGTGTAAGCCATCCTGATTTCAGGAAGAGGTAGGGGTAGGTCCAGGGAAGGCAGTTGGACTGGGTGACTAGTTGGACATTGCAGGTCCCTTCCAACTGAACTATTCTAAAATATTCAATACATCTTTAACATTTTATAAGCTTGTTTCTGCCTCTATGGCTAGAGAATTTGTTTCCTGAAATGTTAGCAGAAATTATTCCTCTTAGTCCATGAAGTTGCTGCATTTTATGATAGCCACTTGCTTCTCTTTTCTGAGTCAAGGATTGTGCTATCCTGTCTTTCATCTTTGTCTCAAGGGAAGCTCCTCTGTGCCTGGAATATGGTCAGCTATTGGTGTTGAATCCTTTTATTATGGATTGATGTCTGAGTGGGACTTACTCAAGAAAGGCTTGAGTAAGATTTTTGTCTGTTCCTTTGCCATTTTTTGGTACTTAAAAATATGGTTCAAACAGAAAAAGTTGGAGTGTATTTGTGTATCTAGCCTGCAAGGACAGGTGGCTGATCTGGTCTGACATGCCCTTAATGATTTAAAAATCCTGTGAGTGACTTGACCTGAGGCTCAAAACTGAAAGCTGTGCTCCCCCTCCCTTTCCTTGTAAGCGCCACCAGCCTGCAGCTGTGCCCCAGACCCATCTTGGGGTGAGCAGGTACCTAAGTGGTTACACATAACACCTCTGTGAGAGGGGCAGGGATACAAGTCATTTGACAAGAGTAGCGAGCATGGAAGACAGGCTCTTGCTTTTTTTTTTTTCTGTCTGGACTAATACTGTTAAAGGTATGACTATATTTCTAATTTTTTCTCTTCCTTTTGCACTTGACAATGCTTTGGTATAGTGTCTCTGGCCTTTGTACCACTTACTAAAATATATCTTCAGTGTACAGTTAAAAATGACTCTAAAGTGTCAAAGAAGGATATTTGCATGCACCTCAAGCTATAATCTAGACAAGCAATTTTAAGCCCTGTATCTTGTAAGCAAGTGTCCACCTGCCTTTTGTGGAACTAGTGCCTGTCTGGCCTAACAGCTGCAGGTGATAAAAGGCAACGTTGGGCTGAAGCTGCACAGGTGTGCAAACACAATGTTTGCTTTACTCTGTTTGCTGCAATCTGAAGCCTTCACTACTCAAAGTATTTGTTTTCCTTGGAAAACTACAATGTAGTGTAGCATGTATAACACCACATTAAATACCATATAATAGGTAGGCTGAGTGGTCACTGAGAGCAAAAGGGATAATTTTTTGGCAAAGGAGACTACCCAGCTAATGAACGGCAAAACCACCCCATCTCAATACAAGGATTGAAAAAACCTATATAGAATAAGCACTAGTGCACATGCAGTTTCCACTGGAATTTTGTCTTGCTTTCAATACTTTAACTAGTGGCCCTGGGGAAGAATGACCCTTGCTATGGCTTAAGAATTGCAAGAATTGCATCATTGGTCCCCTGCAGCTAAGGTTTGATAAATGCTGTATGCTGTCCCTGGCCAGTGTGTAAATACATTGCAGCTGAGTGTTGCTGTTGGCTTCACAGGGGTGGTACCTTTCTGGTTTTCATCAAGTTTGTGAAAGCAGTAAAATTGAGATGAGCTAGTTATTACTTAAAGGCATGAGCATATGATTGTTTCCTCCCTCCTACCACTTCAGCCTTACGAGGGTGGGCCCTGAAAGTTCACTGAAGCAATTTGCCCTCAGAGCATCCTGCTTTCAGTGGTGTTAGGTCCTCCTTGCTTTACCCAGACTGAGGTTGTGGAGATCAGACAAAGACTTCTATGGGGTGCATAGTTAGGGCTACAGAAATATGGCCATTTAGCTCCCACATTCCTATTGCAACACTAACTTTATACTATTTTACTATTTAATTTCTCCTGTTTGCCAGGAAGTTAGTGTATAACCTAGATGAACTCATGCAATGTGGAGATACTTATTTCTTGACAAAGAGAGACAAGCAGGTATTCTCTGGGCTTAGTGTTTTTTCTTGAAGAAAGAGGAGTGCTATTTGAATTGAATGGTGTTATTTGGACTTGGCTTGTGTATGTGATCGGGGCAGTGTGGTAGTGTCTTAATGTAACAATAATGTTCCATTTTATTATGATGCAGTGTTAAAAATGCTGTGGCATGGGCCTGGATACCAAAACTGGGGGTCCGAATTTCTTATTTTAATAACAGCTGAAACATTGATAAATATTTTATCTCAAACCAGTGAGGAATTGAGGAATATCATCTAGTTTAGTAGGCTGATTCATTCCAACAGTACTCATGAATTATACACTTCTATTTATTAAATATCAAGTAGATTATGCAACTGTTTTTAATTCTCCTTCTGAACTGATGCTTCCTCGAATGAGAACGGGTAACTACTGCACTAAGCAGTATGGAATTTAATGATATTGCAAGAGGAAAGCCAGAAGACATCAAAATTAATGCAAAATATGAGTAGCAATGCTCTTTTTCACATGACATGTAGTTCTGTATCATTTTAGTGCTTCTGCATGTAACACAAGTTTCGTTCGGTCTCAGCTTACTAAATTCATTTTAGGGAAAAAAGCATCAACAAACCCTTAATGTATTTTGAGGGGTGTAAAAAGTCTTTAAGCTTCTGCCTCTGATTTTCTATCTTTTAGCCCTTTTTCCTAGGCTATAAACTTTTTAGTTCATAGCCTTTTCACTTCTGCAAGTGGTGATGTCCTTTATTTAAATATAAATAAGTAAATAAATAAATGAAATCAAGAAAACAAAATCCCAGAGCAGACAGTACTGGGGTTGAGATTATACTTAGGCATATCTTACTTCTGTCACATCAGTTTAGCAATGTTATATCACTAAAAATATTCCAAGCATACTATTAACCTTTGCCAAATAAATGCAAATGGTATTTCAGATTTCGAGATAATGCCAGCATGAGACTGGCAGATGTTTTTCCCATGTCCCTGTCTGAGAAATCCTGGAGGAAGAAGGGGGCATATGAAGTATAGCAGTGCCTAGAGGGGTGGCTTCTGTGCTGTCCCCATCCCCCTTGAATGACTAGAGAGCGAGTATTACAGTGTGCATTTCAGGTACAAACCTATTGGAATTAAATAACCAGTGAGAAATGAATTGAATTAATGGAGTATTCAGTGCTGCTTTTTATGGTTTGTTCTGTCTTTCTGTTTATTCAGACTGGCATAATTGCAATGATGGAATGTTTTTCTTCACTTCAGGTGAACTAAGTAACCTTCTTTGCAGTGCACAGCAAAGTGTGGAAGGCGGTAAATTCTTTTCCTATTTAAGGCTGAAAGTAGCTGCTCCCAATTTCTTTGGATGCGGGCAGATGAGACAACGAGCAAGTAAAAATAATTAAGAAATAATAATTTTAGTGTGAGAGGCTGCACTTTGTGGCTTTTCTCTCGGACCACATTTCCTGTCCGAGATGGCAAGCACTGGGTTTCCTCCTGGTGCCCAGTGTGGGCTAGGTGTCACCTGAGGAGCAGGCAGGGAGGCTCCCACAGCCTGGCTGCTTCCAGGTGAGCCCTGGTGCAGGTGAGCAGCTGCTTGAGCTCCCCGGCTGAGTTGCTGCTGTTACATAAAGAAGTAACTGAAGGCTGGGCTGACGAGCAATAGTCCCGTGTCCGTTTGTCATAAAATGTTGGAGCCATCTGTTGCTAGAAAAACTACCCCAGTCTACCACCTGGTGTTTCACTGAGCCTGGGGATTTAGCCCAGATAAGCACTGGTTTACTTAATAAATATTGAAAGGGGAAAAAAATGGAGACTGGAGGGAGGAAAGATGCCATAGTTGTTCTCTGTTTTATTGAGTGCTGAATGCGACCATTTGGATCATTGTCTCCTGCCACGGTTCGTGTGTCACTAAAACCCATTTTCTTTTAATTTTGAAAATTGAGGATGAAGAATAACATTAAACAGATACAACACTACACAGGGATTGGTATAAAGTTCTGAGTAGCGTGTGATTTAATTTGGAGTTGTGGATGGCCACCTGCTGTACTTCTGTTCTCGTGGCAATCTGGCAAGTGGCTGCACTATTTTGGTGCTTTTATTTGTAGGGTATATTAGGATTCATCCAGGAGAACTGCAGGCTGACTGGGCTGGTACAGGCAGGGAGAGAGCTTGGCCACTGGCCTCTTGAATACAAACAGACCCCCAAACTGCTAGGGTTTCTTTCAGTGATCACAAAATGCATCACTGTGTTTCAGTCATATACAGGTGAATTACAACTTCATCACAGGTTAACCTTCTGCTAATCATTAAAATAACAAAGAACTGCACTCCTCTTAGATAACATAATTCCCAGTGCTGTCACAACACCTGCTACTTATGCCCTCCTGGAACCACTGAGGTTCCAGTTCACCAGGGAGGTGCTAGAGTAGTTGGCTCCTTGTAGGAGTGGGCTCAGCTCTAGTCACAACACAGCTGTTGACAAGAGGCTTGTTGTTTTTTGTTTAGTCAGGGTTTTTTTCTGTTTCTTTTGTTTTTGTTTTTTTGTTTTTTTTTTTCAGTTTGAGTATTTATGATCGGTCCTTCAAAGAAAGCACATAACACTGTTCACCATCAAACCATTCGGATAAAAACCCCCAGCCTAGATTTAGCAGCTGTGGTCTGCTGGTATAAAGCCCATCTTCCTCTCATTTGATTCTTTCACAGGGTGTTTTGGTACTCCCAGTAATGTGGGAAATGAACATCGGAATTATTTAAATACTAACAGGTGTGTAATATTTTTACCATCACATTCTGGTGACGTTTTGAGTTTGGATATACTGATTAGGAAGCCGAAGAGCTAGAAGCACCTCTTTCTGTAATTTTTAGTGTGTTACATTTAAATTGATATAAGAATGGAGAAAGTATTTACAGTGAAATAAGCTCTACAGGAAAAGCATAGACGTCTGAAATATTTTCAATGCAATAAATGACACAACTAGTTTCTACCTACTGTTTTTGATTTGAAATACATTGGCAGTATTTTGTAGCCCATACTTAGATCCTGATAATTTTAAATGTGTTGTCTCCATGTAGTTGTTTCTTTAGGCTACAGAAACAATGTGATTTTTGATTATGAAGGCTAATATTCTTTTCCTAAGAAGTGCAGTCAGAAACAATGAGGAAGACAGTACAATACATACTCTTGTTGCTATTAGAAAACTTCTTTGCACTTGCCTGTTGTGACTTTTAAAGGAGCATTATTTCCAGATGTCTGTAATTTTAATATCACCAGAAAGCCAGTGTAGTGTGCTTTTTATTGAGGTTTGTTTGGGGTTTTTTTTCTAGTTTTGGGGTTTTTTTGTTTTTTGTTTTTTTTTTGGTGGTGTTTTTCTTGTTGTTTTTTAAAAGTTCTTGCTTACAGAGACCCAAATTAGATGCTTACAAAAAAACAAATTAAACAATCATGTTGAGTAACTATCACAAATGCATTCCTGTGTCAGCTTGTTAACTGACAAATGCTGGCCTCTTGTATTCTTGTTTCCAACATTATTTGACACATCCTGGAAGCTGCTTAACTTGAGTCAGTTCTGTCTGCACCAAACCGGTAGGCATTTAAATAGCTTTCAGCTCTCATGTGGATATGGATTATATAAACAAACAGTGTTTTAGGCTTGGATGGGATGTCAAGGCATTTCATAAATTGCCTTGTTTAGAAGTTTGAAGTTTAGAAGTATCACATTTGTTAGTTACATCAGATCTTGTTCCTTTCCTGTGTTCCTGATTTTGTCCCTTTCCTGTGTTCCTGTTGTGAACCCCACTTCCTAGCTTTGGGAAGCTCCAGTGCTGGCAGTGTTACAGCTATTTCTTGGGTAGATATACTGTACCTTGAGTAATAACAGCTTACCAGCTGCTAACTCAGTCACTCTGTAGAGCCATTTTTTTGAAACATGAGGAGGTGAAGCCAATGGAACCTCAGCTTGTTTCAAAGGGAATTGACTTGCAGACTGGAAGCGGTCATCTGCAGCAAAATCCTGCTTGTCATCTCAAAATATTTCAGCATATGTGGAGTGCATTGATGGTATGGCTGCGGGGCTGTTTCCAATACCTGCTGTAGCCCCTTCAAAGCCACATCACCTTGCTTTTTCTAGCCAGTCAGATAGCATGGCCTCTGCAGCCCCCATGCTTTGAAGGATGAGGAGTTTCACAATAAGAACTTGAGTTCCAAAGGCAGCTAAACATTGTTGTGGAAATAAATACCAGCTGAACTTCCTTTCTCATAGCCCCTGAACACGTCAGGTTTCCTTCAAGAGAAAACTGAGAAAATGTCCAAACAAGAAGAAAAATTGTGTGGTAGTTTTGTTTTGTTTTCATAAACCATGAGTATGGTTGGTTATAGTAGAAGTACAGTAGGGGTAAGATATGGGCATTTTAAGATGTGGGCAGAGAACATTTCTGTTGGCAGAAAAATGGATAATGTTCCTAAATTACTTGTTGATAAGAACTTCCCTGTGTACCAACCATTATTTTGTTGGAGAAATCTATCAAATGCATTTGAACTACATTGGGGTGGATGTGAAAAATGGTGCTTTGCCTTCACTACAGGTACGTGATAACACAAAAATTGCTAACAATTTGATAACAAAAAGGCCCATAACATGGTTCTCTAGTGCTGAACTGTAACTCTAGTTTTAAAATGTCATGCTGATTATTTTGTGGAAAAGTAAAACTATTTTGAAAATTCTTCCTTTTGATTGATACTGACATTTTGGAAATGCTTGTCTGCAGTTAAATGCACAGTCTTCACTGCAGTAGTGTATGTATGATGCTTGATATGTGCTCATCGTCTCTCAGGACAATTTGCCATTGAGAGTCCATTGTAAATTTATCTAGAATAGATGGAAGAGCACAGGAAATGTGGCTGGGCTCAGCTAAACTGTTCTGGTGTGTAAACATTGTGAATAAGGAGTTGTTGCCAAGCATGGATTTGGGAAGGAGTGCTTACCTGTCAGTTTTTTGGGTGCATCCCTGGGTTATTTCTCAGGTGGTTGTGAATTCTTCATCTCAGACCCAGTGGGTTGAGCCTAAGGTCTGGCCTCAGGGTTACAAGTTAGCCAGCTGGCTGGAGCCAGATGATTTGCAGCTCCTCATTTGGCCTCCTATGCATTTTTCGGTATTATTTCTGGAAAACAGAATGTCCCTGACACTGTTTTATTTCCTAAAAGCTTTCTTTGATTTAACCTTGTAAAGTTAAATCAGTCATTTGAGGTAGGTAAAATGAAATCCAAGTTATTCAAATCCAAGCTCACTCCCTCGTAAGCACAAAGGGTTTTGTTTGTCCCTCACGCCATATCAGAAATGGCATATTGAAGGAGATAGGTTTACTCATCACTTTGAACGTGTGCCAGTCGTCTTTCTGAGATGGAGGCTTTGTGCAACACTTGGGCAGTGAAAGTCTGAATGTGGTTCATTTTATGTTAGGCAGTTTTTTGGCTCCACTGGCTCCGATGTTGTAACACACTTAAAGGGAAAGCTTTGTCCACTGAACTGGAAAAAGTAGCAGCCAGTCTGTCTCTTGTTTCGCACCAATCGAGGCTGGCTTAATTTTGACAACAGGATGACGGTCTGGATTTTGGAACATGGTTTTGGTTTTACTGCTTGAGTGACTTTGAACAAGTCAGTCTTTACTTTTCAGGGTTGTAAAACTGTGATAAAGAAAGGATATCCACCTTATGGATATGAGGCTAGAAAAATGGTTCTTGGACAAAGAAAGGATTTATGATCCTCAGATGGAAGCTGATACATAAAATGCAAAGCAGCACCATTCTGTGCTGTTGTTTTTTTGTTTTTTTTTTTAAATAACAAGATTGTTCTAGTTTGCAATGGGATAGTCAGCTCTAGCATATCGTGATGTGCTGAAATATCTGTCTGCTGTGTATGGTTACCCAGCAAGCTTCCATGTTTTCACAGTGATGTTAAAGTTGAGCCTTTTGGTAGGGGTCTTAGTGAGCCAGAGGGCTACCAGGTTATTCCTAGATATTATGACTTTTTAGGGGATGTTTCAAGAAATGGTTATTTATTTATAACCGGGAATATATTAACTCTTACTGTGATGCAGTTAACTCTTTTGCAAACAGTGAAATTCATTAAACTTAACAGCCTATTGTAGGTATTTGAGAAGATAATTACAGTCTTTTGCTTGGGAACAGAGCAACTTGTCTTCAGAAGGTGGGCTTTACAGGCACTGATTTGATTGTATTTCCACTTGCCTCTGGCATGGTTTCTAGCAGATTTATCTTTTTTTATTATCATGCCAGAAAACAGCCTTTGAAATATGCAATTTTATGTAAGCTTAGCAGTTTTCCCATCTGTCCCGCTGTTCAAATTTGAATTTTTTAACTTCCAAAATAAAAACTTCATAGCTTCCATTAGTATGGCTGTATTCTCTAACGATGAACTATCAAATGGGGCAGGGAAAGTGAGGATTTTTGTATCAAAATTAGCTGTGTGTATTCTCCTTGTGTGTGGGTAGATCTGGTGAAAATTGCAGCTCCCAGAAGGGAGCCCACAAGAAAGACAGAGTGAGACTACTTACAAGAGCATGTAGTGACAGGACAAGGGGAAAAATAGCTTCAAATTGAAACAGAGAAGGTTTGGATTACATATTAAGAAGAAATTCTTTACTGTGAGGATGGTGAGGCACTGGCACAAGTTGCCCACAGAAGCTGTGGATGCCTCATCCTTGGAAGTGTTCAAGGCTGGCTTGGATGGGACTTTGAGCAACCTGGTCTAGGGGAAGGTGTCCCTGTCCATTGTAGGGGGGTTGAGATCATTATGATCCCTTGCAACCCAAACTATTCTGTGGTTTTATGATACACATTGCAAACAATTTTATTAATTTTAAATTGTTATAGTTACTGTGTTTTTTTTCCTCACACTTCTGACACTTTACAGACTTCTAGATAGAGCTTCAGACAAACTTACAGATTAGCAGATTCTTTTTGAACTGATTTTAAGGTTTCAGCTGTTCCTGATTTGTGTAAATGCAAATGTGTCCAAAAATGACCTATCCCTGCCTAACTGGACATGTGAGCTGACCAGTGATCTGTTGGTCACCCTTCCATTTTGCAAGCCAGAATTGCTTTTGGTCAAGAGATGCATTCTTTCCTATGTCCTCTGTTCATCTCATCTATGTTGCTTGGTGGAACTTAACATAATAACTCATTCAACTGACCACCAGGAAGGAAAGACAAAGACCATGCTTAATAGAAGTAATCTGAAAGATCTCTTCTGTCATCTGCCTTCTTCTTAATGATAACCCACAAACTCTAGAAATACAGTTCTCTAGAGGCCAACTTTTCAAATCTGTAAGATGAAATTTAGGCACCTAAAATTCCCCTTTAGTCTCAGGTTTTCACAGTGATGATAGTGAATAATTATGCTCTTCACCTGATTTTTTTTTCCCATTGATTTGTTTTCAAGCAAGTAATGAACATGGTCCATTTGAAAATACTCAGCAGCTGGCCCCATTAGAAATTTTGGTTTTGAATATATACTGGTGGCATGTTGACTTAATACAGCAGTGATCTTAGATTCTTTTGTCTTCAATTGCTTACATACAACATACTACAATTAGAAATTTTGTCGATTTTTGAGTGAGAACGAAGAGAAGGTAGAAGGTAAATGTATGACAGAGAGATGTTACCAAATAGATAAAAATGCTGCATTTCTCTACATTAAAAACAAAGAAAAACCTGCCTGCTGATGGGATCTAAAGGAAATAATTCTGGCCAACCTTTTTGTGAGTTTTGACAAGTTACTCTTCTCCTTTCAGTAGACCTCCTCAATGGACATCTGTTCACATCCCCTACTTGTTTGTGTTTTCACTCTGGGTCTCATGGACTTTTGGGATTGGAGTGGCAAAATTTAGCACAGGTAGAGAAAGTCAAAAAGCTGGAGTGAAGGAAAGCAAGCAGTAAGATGGGAGGAACTGGGCTTTTAGGCATGAATTGCAGGAATGAAGTAGGCACTGCTTTTGGTTGCCTTATTGTATGTGCAGTATTAGAATAGGAGTATCTGGACAGTACTGGGCAGTCTCTTTACTCAGGAGTTACAGGAGAAATGCATTTTGAGAAGATCATAACCCTCACAGTGTGTTTATGCTTTGAGATAAATATATAGCAATTTAATTGTTCTGTAAAATACTCTATACAATTATTGCAGGGCATCATAATCTCCTAGCAGCACTGCTTTTATGTAGCAAACAAAATTTCTGTAAAATGTTAGTGCCTTATTAGCTACATGAAAACTCATACTTCGTTGACTTTAGCTCATGAGAATTGTCCCTTACCACACATTTGTTCTTTTTTTTCCTTTGATATGCAACTTGGTAGGATACTATCTTTTGTTTGAAATTTCTTGCAGTACTAAGTCAGTGACAAGTAACTGCTGACAGATACAGACCAGATAACTACTCAGTTAAAACACAGACATCCTGAGGGAAAATGTTTTAAATCAAGCTGAGTCTGAAATAACATGGATGGGGTCTTAAAAGTCTTGTTGATGATAATTGTAGCTCTGCATACTGCAGTCTTAAGAAAATGTTAAGTCTTTTCTACTGGTTGAACTGTGAAATGTAGAGAGCACTTGTTATTGTGAGTCTTGCATTTTGAGAACTCTGTCCACTTTGAGGGCTTAGTTAAGTGCAGCTGTTACACAGCAGTCTAAATAAATGTGTGAGATACAGCCTGGCTTCGAGTAGAGGATGACTGACCTGCTCTCCAGGAAATCATGTTACACTACTTGCTGCATTTTTCACTTATTTTGCACATTGTTGAATGTCCCTACTACAGTGGTAGTAAATCAGCAATAATCCATTACTTACCTGTAGTGTTTGGGTATGTCTGTAGGTGATTTTGTGAACTACTGTTGAAATATTTTGTTTTCCTAAATACTTAGGTGAAGACTTGTGATATTTTTGCCTTTTTTCTTTTTTTTTATTTAAACAGTGTAACAACTGCTTGTTCTGGAGTTTGGCATTAGGCTAAAAGCTTATGATGGTACTCTGTAAAGGTGGAAAGCTCTTCAATCTCTTTTGGGAGAGTATTTATCAGCCCCTACAGCATTGTAACTGAGTTGCCTTGAGTCATTCCAGATTGTCAGCCTGGAGGGAATGGATTCCAGTAGCACTTGTGAAACTTGAAGGCAGGATGACAGATCTCTTTAGGCATTGGTAAATCACTAAACATTTCCTGTATTATATTTAATCCCTCATATCCTGCCTTCTTGGCCATCCTCTTTGCATCCCTGCTGCTCTACCCATCCCTTTATCACCTGCTCTTTGTACCTGGCACACTGACAGCAAGGGTGAGTTTGATGAGCCTTCTAGCTATGCCAAGGAATTCAGAAGTGAGAGTGAAATGGAGAGCTTCCAGCAAAATTATCTGAACTAATCTTCACAGTGTTCTTTGGAAATGCTTGTGCAATCTCTTCTGTTGGTAACGGGGAATGTAGAGGGAAGACAACCCAGAGTGAGTGATTTTAAATGCTCATGTCTTTTTAAATATGGAGTTTTGATGGAAGATGGTTGAATGAGAGGTTGCCTCTGAGTTTAAGCTTTCATTTAATCTAGTAGACACTTTATTCAGTAGTTATCTCATCTTTATTGAAATCAGCATAACAAATAACTTCGAGCATAAATGGGATGCTTGAGATGGTCTTTCACTCAACTGCCAGCACATGTTTCTGTGTGCTGAAATGATGTGGTTTGTATTGTATCAGTAATCCTTGATTAATTTAGAGCAATAAGGTACTTGGATGGAAGTTTGAGGATTCTTTCCCCCTATTCTTCCTTCATTGTAAAAGTGGATGAAATGTTTCAAGAGTTGGAATGGAGATCAAGTGTGTTAACAGAGAATGCCGTTGACTTAGGTTATAGGATTCACAGGAAAGACTTCAGGTATAATATTTCTTCTTTTACTGCCCCTTCAGCCCACTTCAGTCTTTGTATAGACACGTGCCACCATAAGAAGTGGATAATAACTAACCACATAGGTATGAGGAGATTTAGTATATAAATGAAAACTTGAAGATTTAAGTGAAAGATATCTGGTATTACCTAGACACACTCTATTACCACTGGAAAAGGCATATTTTAGTGGTCCTGCTCCTTGTCTTCTCTTCCATTTTTTTAGGATGTTGAGGTTATAAAATACATTGTTGCAGAAGGTTCTGGTAGCTGTGCTACCAGATAGTTTCTGTACAGGGTTACAAAGCTCTTCTTTTGTGCTGCTTGCTTACTGAGGGCTTTTTGTCAGTTCCAAGATTCTATATTTAGTAGGAAGGAGATCATATGAGAAGTAACACAAGTCAAATAAAGTAGGTGCCCTCAGTGCAAGAGGAGTTCAAGGTCTTTTAAATTTGTCTAATAAACTTAACATAATAGATTTTAAGTATGTTTAACAACATACTAAACATGCAAATACAAACTGACATGACCTCTTATTTTGTTGTACCAGTTGAGGTTGATCTCAGAATTTTTTTTCCTGAGGCTAGCTCTTGTATCCAGTATTGTTGAGAGGGTGTCTGCAGGATGGTGGTTTTGTTTCCATGTAAGATTTTACAAATTACTCTTCTACTTCACATTGTAGCTTTATTCTTGGTTTATCTGTAGTCTGATAAAAGGGTTCCTAACTCACTGTGAGTTTCAAATGTAAACACTGCCAGGTCTGAGCTGGAAAGCAACATTCCAGAAGCTGTCCATCCTTGCAGCCAATGTATGGGGTTGCCCCCCTTCATCTTGCTTCTTTAAATTGCCAAACTTTTAAACATGAACAGATCCACCTTGCTCTGAGACATGGAATTCTGACCTGAGTTAGGTGAACTGTTCAGCCAAGACCCCATCAGTCAGAGACCACAGATGGCTTCACCTTTTGAGACAGACCTCGGTTCTAAACCAAATTGACATAAAATAGTTTTTTAGGAAAAAAACCCACAAATGTTGAGATTTTGCATTCAAAATAATAAATATATTGATTGCTGATTGTTTACAAGATCTCTCTGGCAAAGTAGAAATTCTTAATTCAGCTTCTGCATTTGTTTTGTGGTATTACTCAGGTACTTGGCATACTATATATTTTGTAGGATTGGATAATAATGTTTATGTGAAAAAGTTACTTTCCCCCTCACTTTTTCACTGTTTACACTCACAAAAGTAAGTGTGCACATAATAAATACTGCAAAAGGAAACTTTCATTGATCTGGTATCTTTTGTTCAAGGAAGATGCAGAGATCTACAGGAGATCTACAGAGGCATTCCTATAAGACAAGGGGTAATAGCTTCAAACTGAGAGTGAGTTTAGATTAGGTATTAGGAAGAAATTCTTCACTGTGAGGGTGGTGAGGCACTGGCACAGGTTGCTCAGAGAAGCTGTGTATGCCCCATCCCTGGAAGTGTTCAAGGCCAGGTTGGATGGGGCTCTCAGCAGCCTGGTGTAATGAAAGGTGTCCCTGCACATGACAGGGAGTTTGGAACTAGGTAATCTTCAAGGTTCCTTCCAACCCAAACCATTCCATAACTAAAATTTTATTTATGCCATGAATTGTTCTTTAGTGTGGTAATATCTTCATGTTTCACCAGAATTCTCAGAGCTCAGGTTAATTCTTACTTAGTGAGCAGTACTTGTGAGTGAATGTCAGTTGTTTTGGTACTTGGGAGCTTTTGTTTTGCTAATGATGTCTTCTAATGGTATAGTTGAAAATCAGATGTTGATCCTTCATAACCATAGTTCAAAATCATCTGGTATCTGTCACGAGTCTTCAGCCTATTCAACACTTTCACTTTATTGTAAATAGTGCTTTGCTAGAAATAAGGCCAAATTTTCTCAAGGCTCACATGTGCAAGAGTTAGATTTCTGTGTTTTGTGTCAACTGGTTTTGTAGCTTTTACTTCTCCTGACTGAGAAAAGTTCACTCTATCCAAAATCCTTGTGAAAGTAATGGTGTCTGAGATCCTGCATCAATAACCACAGGCTTCTGAGAGGAATAGAAGGAACTTAAAATGTTGAGACAGTTGATGGCTGGTAATTGCCCTCCTTTAGGAGAGGTTGTTAATTGCGTAGAATATGGAGTAATAAATGTGTTAACCATTCAAGTATGTTAAATTATTAATCAAAACTGGTTTGGGATAACAGATGTAACAAAAAGATTAACTGTTTCTATGAGGGCTTACTTACCCATGATCATTTCAAGTGTTGTGTTGGTTTTGTTACAGCAGGTAATTAGAAACTTTGCTGCTTTGCTTTGCTGTAGGTGGTGCTTAAAAATACTTGATACTACACAGTGGTGTTTGTGTTTCTTCTCAAATAATTTACTGTCTTTGGAATAATTTTCTAAACAGCATTTCTTAGATGTGTATTGGAAGAATTTGGGAGGATTTAGCCAGTCAGCTTCTCAGACACAATTTTTAAGGCAAAAATCAGATTTTTCTTGAAAGCAAATGTATTGTTATATAGTAGGAAAACAACTATTTAACTATTAGTCTATAATTTCATTAGTTTTGTTATTTACCAAGAGTACTTTTATTTTTTTAACCTTGAACAAACAATAGTTTCCTCAACTTTCTAAAGAGAGAGGTTTTCTTCTGTCCCCAAGTAAAAAAACCCCATGATCTATGATGATGTTATGAGAATTTCTGAAATTCATACTCTAAACCCATACAATTTTACTTTGAGGTTGTTGTTTTACTGAATTTCCTAGGACCTTCACTGTTTTTACCCTGTTATCACAGCTAACGGGGTGATTTTCAGTAAAACTGGGAAGCTCTCCTTCCCTCCTGCTACCACTTGTGAGGAGTCCTTGTCAATAGTATCTTCTGCATCACCCTTCCAGGAAGCCTGTTCCTATGCAAAGATGTGTCTTGCTCCCCCACGCTGATTAGCTTTTACTGGGAATG
Source organism: Sturnus vulgaris (assembly GCF_052056855.1). NCBI lineage: Eukaryota > Metazoa > Chordata > Aves > Passeriformes > Sturnidae > Sturnus > Sturnus vulgaris. The sequence goes on along the minus strand of NC_142243.1, from coordinate 66,524,601 downwards.
CAAACAAACTGGTCTTGCTATTTTTATACACAACAGATGGGCAACTTGTGCTGGAGTGAGATTTGCTTGACAAATAGAAGTTCAGTGTTACAAGGTGCCTTCCAACACAACTATTTGTTCCTCTGACCTGTTTGGACTGTTCATCTGGTGCCTGAACTGAACAGTGTTCAGAAACAAAAACCTTAAACCATCACATTTAATTATTTCTATATTTTTACCCTAGACATTTTTCTACCTAGAAGAAGATGATAGCTGTTTTTGAACTGTCAGGTGAAGATGAAATCATAAATGGATTTCAAACTGATAGGTTGAGAAGGATTAGGAACTTTATGAAGCTGATTATCTTCAGTGGGGATTATCTCAGTGAATAATGTGTTTGTAATTTGGAAAGAAATAAAGACCCAGTAAAATTGCTAGAGAAAAAACATTTAGACTACATTGAGATTTGTATGAGAACAGTTCTTTAGGTAGTCCACAATTCTGTAATCAAGAAGAATAAGGAATGTGGAATAAAGGTCTGATTGGGTGATGTTAAGGCAGCTTCTTAAGATATCCACAGGAAAGTGGAAAAAAAGTTGCAAGATGAAAGGTAAAAAAACCTAGAATTTTGGCAAAGAGACACTAATGTTATTAAGGGAATATGTATGGTGGAGAGCTCTAAGAATATGTGAAAGGCTGTGTGCATTAGAACTAAGAAGAGAGAGTCTACCAATTTTGAAGTGGCGTAAAAGGATGTATATTTATTATACATCTTTAGCATTTCCTGTACAAATTCATACAAAGCCTGTAAGTGCTACCTTTTTAAAATGCCATTGGCTGTGGTAATAATTGATGGATGTTGAATTGAACAAGTGTCAAGTGCTAAGAAAGTTCCATTAGAGCAGGGTAATGCTAACACTGGAATAATAATAAAAGAAACAATAACAACAGGAAAGCAGGATGCTCCAGATGTACTCATAAGCTTTCTCTGTCCTAGAGAGAGCTGTAAGAAAAGCAGAAAGCAAAAGATAGGAGAGCATTATTTATAGTCCATAGAGAAAACTATTGTTCATAATCCTGGAAAAAGCATCTGGTTGGGCTTGCAGAAGACTGCCAATCTGGTATTTGTGTTTGTCTGGGATATTGGCTGATGATCATATGGAGTGCTGTGTTTATGGATGGAAGGGCATGTACAGCTGAGGAGTCTGAGAAGAACAGGAGAGAAAAGACAGGTTTTCCAACACCTTCCAGGCACTTTCTGTGGTACAAATAGGAATTGAAATGTGTGTTTTATGGATTGGATAAATTCTGGAAGGTGATAGCTGGATGGACACTGACAGTAGACCATAGCCTTAGCAGTGGTTTCTCTAAATTAGCATTACATGACTTCTTTTTGAAGTAACAATCAGCAAATACTGTTTTTGAGAAAACATTGACATCTTGAACTGTTCCTTTCAATTTATGCATCCCTTTGCAAAAAAAAAAAAAAATAAAAGAAAAATATTTTGTATTGTATTGGGCAGTATTAAATGAAGTAAATGTATTGCAGATTCTCTAATACCAGAATGTCGACTATCAAGAGTGAGAATGGTTGGTAACATATTAATTAAACTATATGTAAGTTAAAAATATGGAGTATCATTGTCCATTCTGATGTCAAGGTCAAGTGCACATATTTTAGAATACAGAGCATGGAATTAAGGAGTTGGCTTGTTAAAATTTATAACTTTTGAGAGTTATGTGCAAACTCTCAAATTATTCATGTACTTTCAAAGCTTGAGCAGTCCTGTTGAGTGTCATAACTCATTGTGAACACCACACATGCTCTGGTTTTGTGCTTTAAAATTGATAAAGCCAATGTATAAATATTTCAAAATATTTATATGTGTTTTCTCCTGGGTTACTTTTTGAAGCAGAAGTTGTTAGAGGCACGGTTTGGGAGAAGTTTGCTGCAGTAAATAATTCTTGGTGCCTGTCTTTGTGTTTTCTAATTTGGTATATCTATTATTGACAATGTGATTTTCTGATACTGATGGCATTTCAAACTGGATGGATACGCAGATTATTCATCTCAGTGTTATTTTAAATACAACTGTTTCCACAGAGCAGGATAAGTGCAGTCATACAGTGTCTCTTTCAGCTAACCTTGCTTTACTCATCGAGTCTTGTCTGGGCCTGCCTAATTCCCTTCAGAGGGAAGACACTCTTGCATGGAACATCTGATAGCTTTTTCAGGAAGTGGCAAATACTGGCAGAAATAAATTGATATATATTGTGAATGGAGGCGGAAAGTAAGAGCAATTTTTGGCACGCTCATGGGAGTAGGGAGGGAGAATGTAGCTGTAACAACATTTTAAGGAGAGTGCATGGGGAATGAAGGCTCTCAAGTCTTCTGAAGGTCATCAGAGTGGATGTGGCCTTCACTTGACCCATGATCAGGGCACAAAACAGGGTAAAAGCTCTAATTTCAGGAAGAGAACAAAACAAAAGACAAGTGAGCAGTTCAGCACTATTTAGCTCTATGTAAAAGGTATTATTAAAACCAGGTTAGGAGCCTGAGATATTTGTTCTTTGCTGTTTTATATTCTTAAATCTAAGACACCTTTAAAAAATCAGGTTGAGGTGCTGTTATAATAGCAATGTGAAACTTAGCTTCTGTAATTCTGTAGTGTATTTTGAAGTACAAATATGCATGTAAGCTCATGTGTCCTTTCCCTTACTGAAGAATTCTGCTGATACAGGTAGGCTTGTATCTTACACATATGGCATTTTGTAACATCTTAAATAAGGTTAACACACACTTCACTCCCCTGAGTTCGAGGGAAACCTGGAGTGTCTTTTCTGATACCAGAGATGTGAAAAGTTGATGAACACAGATTTTGAAAGGTATTTCAGGGAGTGCAGTGCTCAGTTTCCTAATCTGAGTTTTATTCAAAAGGAAAGTTCTGCCTTCCTCTGGCACCTGTTTTAAAGACAAACTTCTGCTTGCTGACAGGCAAAGATCTTCCTATGTGCAGACTATTCAGGAAAAAAGGCTCAATTGCCTATTTAATACTTTGAATCTTTGTATAGAGGCTATGGTAGAAAAAAAAATCATGATGTTTATTAATGAAGTAGTATTTCAAAGAAAAAAATATTATATGCTTAGTGCAATCAGAGTCTGAAAAATGTACTTGAGTTGCTAGAAAAATTTGGAAGAAAGACATGAGAAACCTTTTAGAGCAAATTTCAAAGGCATAAGTTGTGTAGTTAGCGCTTCTCCCACCCCCTCAAATTGTGCAGTGTTTGGGAGCCATAGAACAGAATTTCTTTGAAATTGCTGGTGGGAGCAGAGGGATTTCTTTTCTGGAGTTTCATAGAAGGATGACAATTTCCAGTGAGATTCAGTAGAATTTTGAGCTAAGTGAGCTTGATGCAGAGAGCTCTGCATTATTTAGTATAGTTTCCTGGTGTGAGATGTCTTGAAGTCTGCAGAGATGCATGTTGTATAAAAAATAGAAATGAGTTAAAAATATGAAGTGGTTGCATAGGAAATGCTGTTTAAGCAATTCATGTTTCTTAGAGGTATTTAAAGGTTGATGTAATCATCATTATTAACTGTTTATATGTTACAGAAAAACCTCAATGTTACAACTTTGGTATGAATATACTATGTGTCTGAAGTCCAGGGAAGGAGCTTTAATGAGGAGAACCTTTTTCACAAGAGCTTTAATACAAACACCAATCCATTGCACAAGGAAAGTCTGGGAGCCCCAACAAACATGCAGCTGGAGTCTGCCTCCATTTCCTGTACTCACCTGTGAGTGATCATGCATCAGAAACAAGACCGAGAAAAAGATTACAGATGGCTACAGAAGCTTTATCTGTAAAGCATCTAGCTTATTTTGCCTAGGACTTGCAAGTAAACTTTAAAAATGATTCATTACTCTCCTGATCCATTATTATCTCTAAAGAGTTCAATAACATACTGCACTGAGGCCTTTGTCCTGACCTTCCTGATCACTGGGATGAGTGACAAAGCTGTGAAATCCTGGTGGAGTGTTATGTGTGGTTTAGTGTGCTCAGAGAGTTACTGCTGCTGGTTATATACTGCATATGTAGTGCTGTGCAGTGATAGAGCCTGCTTATTATTCAAAAATAGAATATTCTATCCACATGCAGGTAAAGGAGCACTGCAAAGATGGTGGTATGAATCTGATAGAATCAAATTTTATGGAAAATTTGGAGGGGAAAAAAGGAAATAGAGCTTTGAGAGTGAAGTAGCTGTTGTCACGTGCAAATATTTTTGTTCACTCACACACAGAGAATGACACAGATTATGATGAGTTGGAAGAGACCCATAAGGATCATCAAATCCAAGTCCCAGCCCTGCATAGCACCATCCCAAGAATCACACCATGTGCCCAAGGATATAGTCCAAATGCTCCTTGAACTCTGTCAGACTTGGTGCTGTGTTCACACTGGATTGCTGTCTTATAGAAATTAAAAGTTTTGTTGCTAGAATCCTTTAAATTGTTCTGACCTTTTGGATATGCATGTGATTTAAAACTTACATGAATCCATGTATTATTATCCCTATAAAATGCCTGGTGATGTATTAAACTTCTAGGAGATCATCTATTGTGAAAACTACTAGAATTATATCTTGGTTATTTTAGGAAACATTCTTAGGCAACCTACTATGCTTAGGGAAATTACCTCTTCAGCTCTGACAGAAGTTACAGTTCTTAGCTCTCTAAATAATACATTTTGAACTAGATTTAGTTGTCTAAACTGGTAATTTCTCAGAGCTACTTCTAGGACTTGTCTTTTTCTCTTCTTCTCACCAACCACCCAGGAAATGTTTTCCCAACCACAGACATCAAAAAGCCTAAACCAGAATGGAAGGAAGCATGCTGCTTAAATTGTAAGCAAGGAGCAGATGTAGCTACTCTGATCAGTCCCACCTCACAGTGGGAGTGCACTAAAGCCATCTTATGCTGCTTGATGCACTTGTGAGCTTCCACCTTTCTAACAGCATCTTCTCCCTTCTCCTGCTTAAGCATCAGTGACAGCAACTGAGTGGAGAATTTTTCCAGCACTACAAGCAAAAGTGAAGTGCAGTTGTCATTCCAGTCACCCTTGATATTGCAGTTAAAAATGCCTGAATAGAAAAAGACAAATGTTTTTTTTCAGAAGGAGGATTACACTTTTGAATTTATATATGTAACCACAGACTCAAAGCTTCAGTTTCTGAAGGAAATAAAATAGTAATATCTCTTCCACTTGTATTGTACTGTGTGTGTGAGGCCCTTCTAAAGCATAAAGTTAAAGCAGTGTAGGAATCTGTTGCTCTCAGGGATTGTGGTGAATTTCTGTAAGCATAGAAACCACTAAGATGTTCTAGCAATACAAAAACCATACACTTAAATTGTTTGTCAAAATGTAGTCCATGGAGAATTGTTTGGAACTTTACCATTCTTTCAGGTGTGGTGTGAAACAATGAGAAATTAAAGATATCAGTGAAGAGTTAGTTGACACCTCTTCATAATTTACTATAAGGCTGGTGGCTAAGTGGCCTTTTGCAAAGAATGTGTGTGGGATGTATGGTGAAGACCCAGAAACATGAGCCAACTCTGAGGATCATTCTCAGTTGTGAATAAGTAAAATGTGAACAAGATATTCACAGGAGAGGAGGCCATTTATGGCTCTTTACCTGGTGGGGCTTCACCTGGATTGCTGTATCTTGAGTGTAGCAGGGGCAGTTGAGAGATGTAAGCAGATTGGAGCCTGGTCCATTAGAGAACTGCTAATATGATCAGGCTGTCATGAGTCTGGCATGTAGGAGGCTAGTGGATAATTTCTGTTGTTGTTCAAGTCCTGTGATCAGTTCTTATCTATTTTGTTCAGGAAGAGCTTGCTGGGCTTTATTGGAAGACTTTAAAGCAAACAAAACCCCACAGGTTAATAAAAATGTGATACAATTCAATTTGGACAGAATGAACGTTCCAGTGTTGAGGAGTGAAATATCTCTCTCTTTTTTTTTTTTTTTTAATTTTCTGCTCTGTTCTTTGTTGCTTTTTTTTCATGTTTTATCACACTGTGTTATAGGTCTTACTTATTTTATAATTCCTCACAAAAACTAGCCACAGTGGGGCTGCTTGTATAGCATTTCCATAAGGGAAAAAGAACATGCAGCTTACTGTTCTGAGAAATTACTTCATTGAATTTTGTTTCCTTTTCTTTGTTGGATAACTTCTGACAGTCTTCTGTGCACATAGGATGAAAACTATATTTAGTGGTTCTCAAGAAGTTATTTTTGTTTCTTTCATGTAGTAGCTGTAGCCACCTGATTTTGAGCAAAAAAATAACCCTGAGTGTTCAGAAATTTGGCTGCCTTTCAGGTCTGTGGTTTTCTTCCTCAGCTGCCCTGGAGGAGTCCAAGAAAAAATGAGTTGGCTGTTAGTTCCTTTGTTATCCTCAATTTTTTTATCAGAATGATCCATGTCAGACACACCATGGGATCGTGCAGGTGTTTTGTTCTGATGACTTGGTAAAACAACACTGTTGGTATAGTTTACTGCCCTGTGTGTTTAGTCCATGTAAATTTTACTTTCTTTTTCTGGATTTTCACCATCCTTACTCTAGGGAAAAAGATTCTTGCTGTGTTGTAGTTAGCAAAAAAACTGGAGAAGTACTAATAACAGCTTCTAGAACAAATTTGGGGGCAGGGGGAATGGATTATTTAATTTTCATTCAACACTAATTTCATTTTTTAGTCATTGTATCAACAGGGTTTTCTATTACAACCATTGGCCATGCATACATGTAACTTGAAGCCTGCCTGTACTTTGAACCTGAGAGGCAGTGTAGTATTTCACACATTAATTACAATCATTATTCGTGCCCTCAACTGCATTTCTTTTTTTTTTTTTTAAGAGATGAATAGAGCTAAGAGGGGGGTAGCACCGGGAAGGTGAAGTTGGATAAATTGTCATTTAACTAAATATAAAGGAGAGATATGCTATACTATGGTAGAATATTCTCATTCCTACAGTAATATATGTTGAAAGAACAGAGGAATAGCATAAGAGCTGTGTGGTTGATATAAAAGTTCACTGTTATGATTTTGACTTCCATTTCTTTAATCTGGCAGAAGTTTAGTGTCACTTTCCAAGTGAATTTATATGAGATTTCCTTTCACTGTTTTTGACACAAGTATACCTTTGGACTGTCCATCTAGATATGCAAAAATAAATTCAGGATTAAGTTTTCCCATTTGAAGGGGGAGCATGAAGTCTTGCTTTTTTGATGTAGTAGATAAGTGAAAATACTTGCACTTAAAGAAGGAAAGTAGTGTCAGAAGGCAAAGAGAAAAGACAAAATTGCTGCTAGAGCTTTGGAGCTATTTCTGCTTCTGAAAACTCACCATTGTCACATCTTAGATTCTTGCTGACGAGAGGCTAGCATGAAAGTGGAGATTCAGAAAGACAGCGAAGTATTTTTACAACCCTACTACAACTTTCCATCTCTGTGCTAAAGGACATAAAGATTCAAGGATGTTCAGAAACTGCTCATTCTTTTAAGGGCAATTCCAGTTCCTGCCACCTGCAGTAGTTGCTGCAGCCTCTGCTTTTCAGGACTGTGCGTGCAGAACTTCAGTGTGTCTGGTACTCTGTGCCTCGGAGAAGTTGAGGATACTCGTGCTGTCAGCTGAGAGATAAAGATGAGCACTGAAAAAAGGGAGGAAGGAAGGGAGCTGAGGAGCATGGTAGTGTATCCTACCAACAATGTGCTTGAGAGCAAAACTCATAAACCCCAGATTTGTAGAGCAGCAAAAGCAAATACTTGATTGTTTTGTCTGAAGAATGGTGGGAGCCTAAACACTTGTAAAATACTGGAGAAAGAAATTTTGTCTCAACGTTCTGGTGAATACCTTCTACAAAGCATGTATGTCACCTGTGTTAGGCAGTGAAGGCTTGTCAGTGTCTAACAAGTGCTGGCAGACTGTGCTGTTCACTTGACAAGAGCTGGGGGAGGTTTGAACCAGCGAGTGGGTGTCTTGGCACCCCCTGAGCAGATTGCCAGGCCCCAGTCTGCTCAACAGTCTTGGGAGGACAAATGCTATTTGTAGTATTTTCTGCTACATGACAAGGTCCCTCAGTCTTCTCAATAAACAGAAGAAGGAAAAAACAACTAAACCAGCAACTTTGCAATTGCAAGAAAATAAAAATTTAAATTTAAAATATATATGCTTTTTAGCCAACAAGCAAAAATCTCTCTGCCAGCAGCCAAGATGAAATTTTTTAAGGAGCAGATTGTCATTAATTACACTTTCCTTTTAAGAACAGTTGTAAGGCTGATAACTTCTAATTATGGGTTTTGCAGATTTGCTTTAAACTTACGGTATATTGATTTTTAAAAATCTGTTTTCCTGATCATCTGGAGGGACAGGAACTGGGATGTAACCATTTTTGCCTAGCCTGACCAAAAGACATCCTGGAAGTTTCTCTCTCATGTTGATGAAGGCATTCAGCCTTGCTTGGGGCTACAAAAATTACTAGTCAGGGCCAAGGTGGGATTGAAGATGTGTTCCTTAATCTCATCTTCTTTCTGTATACATTCTGATCAGATTTTTCAGTTTGATAAAGTCTTTGAACTATTAATTTGAAAGCCTTTGTGGGAAGCAAAGACCATCATTATCTCTAACAAGCTATATTTGTGTGAGTAACGACTGCCCAGGAATAGCTGTTGCATCTTTAATTGCTGCCTATAAAGTTACATTTACAGAAAATTTGAATAAAACTCAGGCACCGATTTGACTGGGTTTAAGAGTTTCAATTCAGATTGCCTTTTGCAGACAAAGCTGCAGTCACTTCACTTGCATGCCAGGTAGTTGGGTGAAAACAAGTTTCCATTCAGTTCAGAAACTCGGGAGTAATTTGGTATGTAGCATGTGAGTCTTGGGGTTATTCTCAGAGCTGACATTTCACCTGCTATAAAAAAACTCTCTTAGGGAAGGATATTTTTATGCTTTTATTTATTAATTTTTTGCTCAGAGCATGTCTTTACAACCTCAGTTTGGAGTTTGATGGAGCAAGCATTTTTTATCTTTTGAAAGTGTTTTCCGAGAAGACTTGCACACTTTTGTCAGGAGGAGGACATGCAACTTATTTTTGCCCTGGAATATTTGCATATTACCTGATGGTATTTGCCACAGGAAATGCTATTTGACAAATTTGGCAGATGCAGCTTGGCAGTGAGATGGCTGCTTTGCTAGAGACTGGTCCTCTAAGAGCAGTTCAGTAAACTCCAATAATCAGCATAAGCATCCTCAGGTGACCTTTGCATCTTTATATGGCTCACAGATAAATTGTGGAAATTCTTTGGGGGCTGTGGAAGTACCCAAAGAAGCTGAAATGCCTCTTGAGTGGTTCTGCTCTGATTAATAATGTTGACAAGCTTTCATCAGGTTTTCCACAAGCCTTTGTCTATGGGGCAGTCCCTAGCTTAGAAAGCAGAACATTTATGAGTTTGTAACATCCTTTTTGCTTCTTACTCACCCTCTCTGTTCAGCATATTGTGACCTCAAACGTTTCATGAGACTTGTTAAGCTCACCAGAGATAAAGTGACTTCCCGTGTCCTTCTCTTTTTCAGTTTCCTTCCCAACAGCTTTCCCTTTTCCCTTTTCCCATGAGCTAACTTAATGGAACAAAATGGTTAATCCCCCCAATCTTGGCTCAATAAATTTCTCCTGTATCAGTGAGTTAAACGGGGCTGTGGAAGGGCCCAGTGAGCTGCAGAGCTTGGAGCAGAGGAGGAGTGATACCAGATGGCCAGAAGTGAGAAAGAGGGGGCGTTGAAGTTGGAGAAAGGTAAGAGCAACAAGAGCAGACAGGGAGGATGGGAAGCGAGCCTTTGGGTACTAATGAGACATTACGTTAGCTCAAAGCCTGTAAAGCCACGGTTGAACTTACCATTTGTCATTTTTCAAACAGAAAATAGCTGCATGGTTTTAT